>NC_081410.1:110775057-111089432 GCF_030272615.1 Cryptomeria japonica
AATGAAAACACGTTTGCTCAAAGTAAAAGCGATTTGTAAATAGAAATGGACAAGTTGTTTTGTTCTTTTTAACTTGCAAATAAAATGTTGATTGTGAATTTTATCCTTGCAAGAAATGAAAGTTGTTTGGTTTGTTTTAAGCCCAAAATGAAAAGTTTGTCTCTAACTTGCAAGAAAACAAAGTTTGTTTGTTTGAGTTGTGGTTCTTTTTAGTTTGCAAATGAAATTCCTTTTAAGCCCAAATTGAAGATATTGTTGATTTTTAACCCAAAATGAAAGATGAGATTCTTTTTAAAACAAAAGAAAGTGAAATTTTTTTAGTTTAACTTTAAACAAAGCTAGAAAGAAAAGAAATAAATTCCTAATTCTAACTCCTTGAATCCTGCAAACAAAATGTTAGTAACCTACACAAAAAAAGAGAAAAATTAGTGAAATGAAGATCTTTAGTGGGCTTCTACAAGCCTAAATTTTTAATTTTTCGGTTACACAATTTTTTTCGAATACTCTATTACAAAAGCGCTACTCTGTGTAAACACAAAAGCGTTACTTTGGACAAAAGTGTCAAAGTATTAGCAGAAACGCTAAATGAATATCAACATCGCTAAAATATGGAGAGACGCACTAATTTAAACTGTTCAACAGAATGAAAATACTGACAGACTAAGAGTGCAAAGGCGCTAAAATATTACAATAGCGCCACAACTACAACAAAAGCGCTAAATCTTGTGTCAAAAGCGCTAGAACTCGAACAAAGGTGCTAAATCTTCTGCTGTCAATGGTGCTAAAATGCGTGTCCATAGTGCTAAAGCGCAACTTATGTGTGGAAATTTATGGAAAATCACAACAAAAAAGTTAGTTTCAGATCAGAAGGTTGCGTGTTCGATTCACATCGGGTTCACCAAATGATGCACACTAAAAAGGACACAAGAACATAAGTTCAAACATTAGTGTAGTTAGTGACAATAAAAAATGAATGACAAATGAAACTATAATCCTAAACATGCATACCAAGAGAGATATGAAACAGATAATGAAAAGCACACAAAAATGAAGGAAAGAAACAAAACCCCCCAAGATGCCCTCCAACATGCTCATAGTTGCTCCTCCCTTGTTCCTCTCCTCTCCAAGTTCCACATGAGTGTAGCCCTCAACTTTTTGCACTATTATGGATGTCTTATGGAGATTCAAGATTATGAAAATGATGCACTACTAATTATGCAAATGTAAACAAAGCTAATATGAGAAAATACCTTAATTATTCTATGTTAATTTTAACCAAAATAACAAAGAAAAATGCTTCTAAATGCTCTCTCAAAATTACTATAAGTTTGATGCATACAAGATTTTTGGATCTTTTTGAAGAAAGAATGGGCTCTATCTATAGGAAAAATGAAGAAATGGATGGTTGAGATTGAGTAATCTCAACAAGGGCCAGGATTGATGGGTTTATGATCCATGTGAGGGCTTTCAACCCAATCCCAGGATGACAAATGTCAAAATGAGATGGCTTGAGAGGAGAGGGAAGAAGCATTAAATGCTTGAGGTGACATGAAGGTTACCTTGGGAGGTAAGGTTAGGCTTGAGTTAGATGAATAAAGCCTTTATCCAATGAATAATACATTTATCCAATGAACAAATTCTTATTCAAGAGTTAGTGGGGATAACCATGGTGAAAGCAATGAATGCTTGAAGAGACCCATGAGTTAAATGAGGGTTGAGTTAGAGGGAAAGTCTCTAACCATGTGGGTGAGTTGAGTTTAACCATTAATGGTTACACAAGAGCCATAAATGGTTATGTAAGAACCATTAATGGTTTGGAAGACTTTGGGGGTTAACTTGTTGAAGACATAAAACTTTTAATGCTTTTCAAAGACTTTGAGGCTTTGAGAAGTGACTTCAAGTTGCTTAGGAATGTGACAATAATTAAGGGATAAGATTAGGCTAATTAAGAATGGATTAGAAGAATCTAGAATAGGTTTAGAATGCAAGTGGGTTTGGTGGGTGAGAGAAAATAGGATTTTAATTAAAATTACTTTATTTCAACCAACTAGGTGCAACTTGCATTTGTAGGAGAATGCAAGTGGGGGGTAGCTTAGGGATTAAATAAATATTTTATTTATTTATTTAAATGAGGAAAGGGGGTTAAATTTGTTAGAGTATTCGGGTATTTACTTGATTAATTAAACATTTGTTTAATTATTTAAGTTCCCTTTATCTCTTTTACACTTAAGCTAACTTTAGGTGCATAATAATTAATTCTTTTATTAATTATTATGTGCAAACCTAGGTTTTTCTTTTTTAGGGTTTCTTGACCTATTAAAGGTTGAGTTCTTTCATTGGAAGAAGGATTATCACATTACACATTTTTGTGAATATTGAGCTCTCATCTTTTTGAGCATATTTTCTGTGTTTTTGTTTTATCTGTTATTTGCTTCCTTGCTTCTCCTTGTAACAGGTTTTTCAGTTTGCAGAAGTCATTTGGGCTCGTGTGGTGGTGTATTTTCCCAACTCTCAATATGGTATCAGAGCTTCAGATCTACGGCTATCTGTTCTTGTTTTGAAATTTTTTGCATTGGAAGCAGATCTAGGGTTTTAAGAAGTTTTTTTATGTACTTAGGGATAGGCCTTTTTTTCTGAGCACTTTGGGCCTAAAGGGACCTCACCATTGTTCTCAGAAGGCCCAAAAACCCCTATAGTCGTATAAAAATTGACCATTTTTCGCTCCTGAGCCTCTGGGAGTATTTTTTCTCCAATATCAGACCATACGACTTTGGCACGTAGTTCGAGAAAAAAATTCAATTTTTTTTGCCTTTTTATGGCATGTAGGCCGAATTTTTTTATTTTTTGGAAAAAAGTTGAAAAAAATTAAAAATCAGAAAAATATTGCAAAAAAAGCAAATCGAAAAAGTTTTTTTAACAAAGGTTTTTGGGGGGGTTCCCCACGGTTGCAGGGTACCGTGGGGCCCCCTGCCATGCTGCAGGCCCCCACTGTTGATGTTAGGGCAGGCCCCACCGGCTGCCAGCCTCCGGCCACTGTCAGCAACTTTCAGCCCCCGATGGCTCCGCCTTCTTGGCCCCCGTTGCCGCAACACCCGCCGGCCTCGGCTCCCTGCCGGTCGCTGGCCCCCCACCTGCAGCTTCCCGCTGGTCGTTGGCCTCGCCGCCCCTTTGTGTTGCCGTAAACACCGCCCGACCACCGGTCAGCTGTCGGCCGCGCTGGCTCCGCCTGCCGGAAACTGTTGCCGCACCACCTGACCACCACCACTGCGCCGCCCATGGGCCACCTCCGCCTGCCCCAGCCACCAGACTTCCCCTCCCTCTTGTTTTGAAGGGGGGTTTGGTTTTTTGGCCATATCTTGGGCATACAGAGTCATTTTTTCAAAAATGAATAGGCGTCAGAAAGTTGGTTTCGAGACGGACCTCGTGATGTTGGAATTTTATTTCCAATTTCTCTGTTTAACTATTTTTTTCAGTCAAAGTAGGGTCTCATTTTTGCACTCTGGGAGCTGTAGAATGAGCATCCGAACTCCATTTTTCGAAAAAATCTACATTTTTCGAAAAAATCTATATTTTTGGAAAGCGTGTGCTATGGAATTTCTAGCCATATGAGTTTTATTTCTAGATTCTGCTTTAGGAATATTTTCTTCAGGTTTTTGTTTTTTTAGCACTCTGTGGGTATCTTGGTTGTTTCAGGTCCTGGGATCTCTTCTCTGAGTAGGATGTCTCTATTTTGGTTCTCCTTTTCCAGTCTTATTATCATTGTAGCTTCTTTTATGCAAACACACTGAGATAAAGTGCGATCATGCATTGTTTACTTGAGATCTTGCACATCTTGTTCCTTATTGTACATGCACTACTTATAAAGTGCCATGAGGGGGTTGATGTTTGCCTTTTGTTTGCCATCTACCGTTGTCCAATGAGTGTTCCTTCCACGACATTCACCTCATGATGTGTGTCAAGTGAGTGTTCTTCCATGATACTATGTACTTTCTCAACACCTTCGATGTTCCTGGCTCTTCGTCATACAATTCTTGTTGGTTGTTCTTTTCAGTGTACATATCTCTCTCCCTCTTCTACATTATGGGGAGGTTTGTCCTGTTGGTTCTAATGCTTCCATGGTTCAATTGATCAACTCTTCAGGCTTTGGTTTCTCATGTCATCTATATCTTCGAGTTTAGTTGTTTTTCTTGTTTGCCATCTGATTTGAGTAGTGTCATTTGAGGGCACTCATGCAGATTACAGTCTTCTCTGCCTGGTCATGTTCTATTTCAGTGGAGGTTCTTCAGATCAGCAGTTATTCTTCGACAGTGTTTGTAGGTTCTTCATGCTTCAATGGTGTTCTTTTCCATCTCTTTTTGGAGTAGAGTTTTTTCCCACGTGGTTTTCTCTATTTCTCCGTTTCATAGAGATTTGGTTGTATTGGGTACCTGATCAGGGCTTGTTGTCAGGACCCATCTTTCCTGCTTTCAGTAGTTGTTCTAAGTTTTAGCTTCTCCCTAAGTCTAGCTTAAGGGGGGTGTTAGAGTATTTGAGTATTTACTTGTTTAATTATTTAAGTTCCCTTTTATCTCTTTTACACTTAAGCTAATTTTAGGTGCATAATAATTAATTCTTTTATTAATTATTATGTGCAAACCTAGGTTTTTCCTTTTCAGGTTTTCTTGACCTATTAAAGTTTGAGTTATTTCATTGGAAGAAGGATTATCACATTACACATTTTTGTGAATATTGAGCTCTCATCTTTTTGAGCATATTTTCTGTGTATTTGTTTTATCTGTTATTTGCTTCCTTGCTTCTCCTTGTAATAGATTTTTCAGCTTACAGAGTTCATTTGGGCTCCCATGGTGTTGTATTTTCTCAACTCCAATAAAATTAAATAAATGTGCTTTATTCATTTAATTGATTTAGAGTGTGGCTTAATGAATTAATTTAAATAAATTGAATAATTTATTTAGTTAATAGGAGAAGAGGTTGATGATGAAATTAATTAAATATTAATTTAATTAACTGATTATTGGTGGTTAAATAATCAAATAAATAGTAAATATTCATTTAATTAAGTGGATAGATTTATGTGTCTACAGTTACTATTTCCAATCACATGCGTTTTTCTTCATTTGACAACAACTAGGAGCCTTTGTTATCACTTGGATTTGAAGTTTGTATTCTTTAGATTGGTGCATATTCACCTTGACTTATTCCTTTCCTTCCATAGATGAAATGTTGAAGGATGCGAGGATTTCTTTCTTGATATGATGGACATCTTGGATGTTATTGCAAGTATGTTGATGGAGCATGAGAGTATGTTGGAGATTAATGTGGTTTTATGTATGGTAATGATGATGCATTTTATGCAATGTATACAACAAGTTGGGGACTATTAGGAATAAGTGTTGTACACCTTGCATAACATGAATTAATTTAATTATGCAAAATAAATATATATTTGTGGTGCATAATTAGGAGATGTCTTTATCCATATCAAATATTTATTTGGGGCCACTTGTAAAGTTGCATATAACATTGGATTAAGTATTTTATGTGTGGGCTGCACATAGGAAAAATATTTAATGTTGGAAAACTTGGTACCAAAGAGTAAATGTGTGGTCAATGCTTTTGTGAACTCATGGTTTTGAGGCACATGGTTTTACCTTCACATTTGATTATTTATGCGTGAGCTTGAGTCTATTAAAGAAAACATATGTTTAGTGATTGAGGTTGGCTAGTTAGGGTTTTGGCTTGATTGTCATTGTATTGAGTCTTCTTCTAAAGAGTGCATATGTGAAGCATTGCATGGGATGCGTGGATACATGCTTGGACACATGAAGGATGTATTAGATGAGTTTGATGCTTTATGAGTATTCATAGAGATTTTGTAAGTGTATTGTAATGTTTTCATTGCTGAAAATACATTGAGTGTGGATTCTTTTAGAGTTCAGGGTTTTTTCTCTTGAGAGTTTTCTAAGGTATATTTTGTGTTATTTTGTGGTATATTTATGATCTTTACATATGATTATTTTATAAACTTATATGCATGTTTTTCTCTTACAAGATTGTGCACAAAATAGTTAGATCAACTTGTATGATTTTCTTAATGAATATGTTGTAACATACAATGATTTATGAATCATAAATTATACCTATGACAAAAAAATAAAATAAAACACTTAGACAAACTTAAAAAAGAAAACAAATAAAATTAAAAAACTTGACAAAATTCAATTCTATATTTAAACAAAAGCTAATATCATTATATTTTATTTTAAAATTCCAAACATCTTTAAATGCAAAACCAGGCGCAGGGAGATAAAAACTTAAGAATGAGCTTTCTGAGTGGCCAAGCACCGTAATGTAATCCTCTTTTAAACACTAAAACCATTTTCCTTTCTCCCTTCCAAGGCGTAGGTAAAACAATTTCCTGATACCAGTATTCGCTCTGCCATTCTCCTCGCCTTTTAAGTTTGGCTTGTATGAACTGATCCCACTTCCAGTTTACAATGTATTCATTAAATATATGCCAAGCTAGAACCGGAAAAATCATTCTAACAAATATTTCTCGCCAAAACAATATGAAATATTGCTGCTATAAGGTCAAGCAAGGAATTTCTTGTAGCGCAGACATGGTCGCTTCTGTATCGCTTCAAAAATATTATGAAGCTTTTGCGAAAAGAATGAAAATGGCTGGCATTAAACCTCATCACAGAATCGGTAGTTTCACTTTCTTTCAAACTTTAAACCCTAAGTATTTGAGCTAATTGCAGAGTGTGTCATTTCAAATGAAAAATTTAACCAGTTATTTACTTAACCAATTTAAATTTTTTTAGTCATTGCGTTTCCTACATTGTGAATTTATTGGGTAATTGAATACTGTGTCTGTAGCTGGAAAATTTGAAGGAGAAGGCTAGCAATTCATTGCCCTATTTTCTTGGGGTGGGGATTAGGTGTTTATGATTATTTCCGACATTACTAAATTTTAGATTCCAAACATTGGTGGGGACTTGAGGAGGTATATTGTACACAACGGAATCCTTTAGTAGTTGTTGTTATGTTGTTTATAAAATGTGCGAACTGAAACTAGGATTTTATTGGTAGAACAATCCTTATTCCTGACTATAAAGGGGCTAGTTGCTGGAGCACTCCAACATGAAATATGAGGTTCTATATTTGAGTCTTAGCTGGTTTCTTGATAGAAGATAATCAAGACTTTGACAGCGGATACAATGTTTTCAAGCAACATATCGCAGGATGTGGAATGCACGCGGTATTTCATTGTCATTGATTCAAAAAGTTCAGGAATGGTGTGATTTTGTGGAATTTTCCTTAAATTTATAATGTAGCCATTATCTGCATTGTCAAACTAATGGATGGTAGTCTTGGGAGTCAGGACAGAAACCAGGGAAGACATCTGAATCCAAAACAGAGAGAAGGAAGCTGACGGCCATTAATTCTCATAATTATGATTTATGACATCACATCTACACTTGTTTTGGCATTTGTCAACTTTGATGCCATTTACAACATTTTCAGACTAATGAAGAATGGTCTCAAGACAGACGCCAGAGAAACCATATTATTCAAAATGCTAAGCTTTATTAATTCACAGTTATCATTAATGCTATCGCATTTATTTGTGATCTTGCATTTGTTAACCTTGATGTTATCAGCAATTAAAAAATAATCAAATTCCAGTAAAGATCCAAGCACGTCATTCTCTATCCTGGCTGGGTTAAGTCCTTTTTTTAAAATATTTAAGATTAATCGCTGATGGTCTAACCTAGGTGACACCAATCTATATGTGAGCTCATAAAGCATGCATTTGCAGGTCAACTTTTAATCCCAATTGACAACTATTTGCACTGCCAATCTGATATTCAGTGCACTTCCCAAGATTGAGGACAGTAAATGAGACAGAAAACATTTTGTTGATACCAGCCCTAATTGTCACTGGATTCTGATCTATTCCGATTTTCCTCTACCATTGACTGTGTTAATCTCATCTTTAAAGTGAATTCGGCTGCTGTATTGGCTTTCTGTTTCAGCATTGACATTCTGCTTGCACTGACTTGTTTTATAGCTGCGTTTACCAAGGATGAGTTGGTTGTTGATGACTCTCCAAAATTGATTTAACTTACAAATGATAATTGTGTTCGATTTCACAAACTATGCTAACCATGTTGATTTTCATATGATTGGATTTCATTGTTAAATGTTGATTGTTCTGTGTACAGAGTTGATTAGTACGCAAGATTATTATTTGTGTTTTATGATTTTGACTGGCAGATCCTGAGTGATAGTGGCATATTTAGATTAAGAGCCAACAGTTTCATAAGGGATAGTAGCAATTTCTACGAGCCAATGTCCAGTAAGGCAAGGTGGCATGATAATTAGGATCTAAAGTCAATATGGTTAAGAGCGTCTGCCAACATTCCCACCAGGGAATGTTTCAGGCTTATAGCCAACGGTCCTCTTGACGTGTCGTGGCCAAGTTTAGTTAATATTCCTGTAAGGGCTGGTAGTAGAATCAGAACCAATAATAAATCCAATGAAAATGGAGCAATGGGCTTATGTTTGAATTTGAAGCAACGAAATGTCACTTTTGATTTGGATCTGATATATTTTTGAATAAGACTAAATGATTGAGACAAATCTGATTGGAATCCCAAATTACTGGTGTGGTGTGGGGATGAATATCAAGTGGCACCTGTTTGTTGGACTTGTGGTCATTGACTTGTCTGATACATGTACTCAGTGGGACAGTTTGTAACAGATCTGAGAGGGGGATCTCAAGACAAATGTGAACAAGTTTTGACATTTTAACAGACCGGGAAGAGGCATTGTTGCAGAATTATTTTTGATTGTTAAAAAGTCCCTTATATTAGGAGTTGGCTTGACCTTCACTATGTTATATTCTAAGAATCAAATTAAGAGTGTACTTCTACTGATGAGTAGAGATGTATGAAATATCAAGATTTTTATGAGGATGGAAATATGAAAAATGTATGTGTCAATTTTTTTTATGAGGATGGAAATATGAAAAATGTATGTGTCAAATTAAGAGAATGGCTTGTTGATCTAAGACTATTATAGTACCAATAAATTAGTCAAGGTTATTGAGAGGTCATATGGCATAAGAAACAAAAGATAGCTACAAGTGCGGATCTATGAAATATCAAGAGCCTTATCAAAGGTGGAAATATTGAAAAATGTATCAGTCAAGGTAAGAAGGTGAGTTGTGGATCTAAGACTATTACGGTATCAATGAATGGGTCAAGGTTATTGAGAGCTTGTATGGCATAAGAAACAAAAGATAGTTACCGGTTTTTTCAATCAAATATTGACACACGCCTGATAATTGTAATTTAGAGGTTCAGAGCAAAGTAAATAATGGCATTAGAACTTGGTGAATTTTGCATAAAATAACATCACCATTAATTTGAGTTATGGTTCAATTAAAAATTAGTATGGTGAATAGTTAAATCTGATCACAAAATTTATGCTGCTCATGATTGGAGGTTCTAGGAAGATGGGCGTACAAAGTTATCTGCATGAATATCACAAATGATATATACTGTCAAATTAATACAACATAGATGAGGAGATTTTTGTTAATGAAGTTCTGGTCTGTGAAATCTTGTAATAATCAAATGATTCTTACTGAAGCCAGAGAGCTTTACATTGCATAAGCCAAGAAGCAGACAACTATTCAAATTACTGGCTAACATGTTGAGGCTTTCAAATCAAGTAGAGTAAATATTAGAAACTAATCTAAATGGAAATTAGTTTCTGGCAGCCATAAAACAGAGTCTTTGGAGTGTTTAACCCATGTTTTTTCCTTGATTTTTACATGTTGCTGGTGCGGCAAGTTTTGGGTGAGTCTCGGTGAGTACTTGCCAAAAACTCAGTGGGTAAA
This sequence comes from Cryptomeria japonica, assembly GCF_030272615.1. Taxonomy (NCBI): domain Eukaryota; kingdom Viridiplantae; phylum Streptophyta; class Pinopsida; order Cupressales; family Cupressaceae; genus Cryptomeria; species Cryptomeria japonica. The sequence goes on from NC_081410.1 coordinate 110,784,968, forward strand.
CCTTGTGAGTACTCGTGGAGCAGAAAAACATTGTGATAACTTATCAGCTTGTAGTTGGTTGAGCCTCGTGTGGAATGTTTTTATTGATGTTTTGGTTGCAGCTTATGTAATCTTATATTCAGGCAAATATATGTAGACTATAAGTCATCAGTCATCTGAGAAAATGATGAAATCAGTAAAATAATATATTGATTTCATCTTTGCTGGAATAGATAGAGTGAAGTGAGAACTCCTTCTCTTTGGTTCTCAACAAATGTATCAGAATTGAATAGAAAACTGATCCTGTCATGTGGTATAATTGAGAAGCTGTACGCTTCAAGAAAGTGTAACCTCAGATTTAGTGACATGCTAAAGAAACCAAATGTTGTTTTTCTCTGGCATACCTGGTATATGTCTTCATGTGGAATTTTATTAATATTCTACTTGCCATTGTCAACAAAACTTGTACTTTTTTGCATGTCCTTCTTTTGCAGCAGGTATCCTTTACAATGGGAGAGCCATTATGCTGTTTTAACAAATAACTTTTTTCTTTGTTGATAATTGTGGCCAACTTTTAGAACAAGAAAAATCTAGTTCGATGCATATAATCACAAATAATATGAAAGAGCTGGAGTTCCAATTAATAGCAATATTATAATTGTTATGTATAGAAATTGCATATTATATTTTGTGCAGTTGATCTTACATTGATTTTAAGTATGGAAATGTGATTTTTTCTGAGTACCAGGTGTGAATTCATAAATGTTTTGATTTTTTTTGGAATTGTAGATTTTTCCTTTGATGCCATTTGTTTCTATACAATGGTGTTCTTCAAGTTATACGTACATACAAATAAGTGCTAATCCAATTTTGTGACACAGCGATTGGAGTATCAGGTGGTGCAGACAGCATGGCATTGTGTATACTTGCTTCTCAATGGAAGTGTACTGAACTCGGTGAAAATGCGATGACTGGTGCTTATGTGATTGGACTTGAGGGCTTTATAGTTGACCACGGCCTTCGTTCTGAGAGTAGTAAAGAAGCTACTTGTGTTCAAAACTGGGTTTCAAAGATCGGTAAAATTTCAAGCTTAATGTGTAAAAATTGACGGCATTCGTGAATAAGAGCACTCTTGATACATTTCAATCATCTACATTGATATTGCACCAAATAACCATGGCCTTAATTTTTCTTGGCAGCTGTATTTGTTTAATCACATTTGTTCCCAAATGAAATATTTCTTCTATCCTTAGGTATTAGTGTTGGGACGAGATTCATCAATATCCAAAAGTATAGTAGCATTTCTTTTAAAAATAGTTGGAATTTTATGTGGGAGAAGTTATTTAGTAAAATCCATGTTTATACTTTTGCTTTTTTTGATTAGAAGGTTGTGTGCTAATCAAATACAAAATGAAAAAAGAAGCAAACCCTGCTTTAATATGGTGATTTTTCACTACCATTATCCTGCATATGAATTGAAGATAATTATAGATCTGGATACGAATAGGGAGAGTTGATGAGAAATTATATTTACGGAAATTGCCAACTCTTTGCCTAGTAAATCAAGGAGGACATTATGGGTCGCCTTTAATGCAGTGAAAGGCATGCTTTTCTTAACATTTGTAACACTGGTCATGCTTTAATGCATCTCACAATTATTACACCTTAACCTTGCCACTTATTTGCTAGAGCTGTGGGCCACCTTATTGTTGTAGGGGGATTTGAAATTAGGCCACACTCTTTTGAGTGTCCAGCATTTTTATGACACACAACCCTTTGGACACCTCTATGAGAATTGCTTGAATCAATTTCTACATTTAATTTCTTGACAATATAATTGAGTTTTTTGGGTCTGAAATTTTGCACCCAATAAATGTTGTTATCTCCTACAACTTAAGTTTTATTTGAAAATGCAATATTAATAGGCCTAGTATAATATCCTTGAGTTACAAACAATTATTGAGTTTTTGCAACATATTTTACACAGCAAAATATTTTGAGAAGAATTGCCTTCACTCTTTTGTTGATTTTGCACTCATGGTACCTTTTGAGTGACAAGAGATATCAATGTAGCATTTTGTTGCTACAACTTACATTGTCATCTACATTTCAAATGGTAGGAATTAAATCTTAAGATGTTAGAGAGTTCGAAACATGCCAAGTGAAATGTAGGAAAGGAAAATATTTGGAAAGATTAGTTGGAAAGGAGCCTAGTCAACTTAGCATCCCAGTTAGCCCACATTTGGCAGGCAGAATCGAGCATTGTTTTTCTACATCTGCTAAAATTTAGCAGCTTATGACTGCCACTTACTTCTAGTTAGTTTATTTGAGTCTTCAATGCTTTTTAGGACATAAATGTTGCACATGTTGAAGTTTTATCAGATTTGAATATAGGATATTTTAAATTTAAGAATGCAATCTCCAAGTCTTATTACAGTATTATCAATCACTAAGAATATTGATTTATTATAATTTGAACTGCTGTTCCAATGATCAATTTATAATAATATCGATCTCTCTACAAATGCTGTTTTAAACAAAGAAACAATCGATATATTACTTATCGATTTTACCAGCATATGGGCTGCTGTGATGAAGGTGGCAGTCGGGCTTGTGTCAGCACTTAATATTTCTGTATGTTCACAAGTACGGATTGATCACCTCTACATATAGAGGGAGACATGCCTACGTAGAGGCATGCCTCTACGTGGAACATGTCCATGTAGAGACATGTCTCTACGTAGATATGTCTTATCGGCTGTGATAGTCACGCCGATACATAACAAAGGTTAATCGATTGTTATCAATTCCAATTTGCATTTGATACTGAGACACTTTAATAATATGATTCACTTAGAATATATAATCTGATCGATACTCAATATTGATATACATATGATTAATTTACAATCATATTTCATAGATTAATAATTAAAGCAAGAATCTTATTAAACACATAAAGCACATAATTTGATTAATACTTGTGAGGGATAGATATCAAATGCTTAAGGCCGATAGGCCAATTAAGCATTTGATTTCATCAGTTAGAATAATCTGACTGAAGCTACAAAACATTAACACTCCCTCTTAGCTAGGGAGGATTAATTCTATCCCAGAATACAATGGATTCATTTATAAATGATATCACCTTACTGTGATATTTAAGAGATATGGCTTGCCCATAAATATCAAGTCACATGATATTTGCCATGGCTCTCATATATATATATATATATCCAGAAACTATGATATGTGCATTGGCATCACGTCACATGATACCTACCATAGGAATATTAAATCATGGCATATCCATGAATATTACGTCACATAATATCCACCACGATTATCTCAACTATTATGGTTATCCATTGATATCAAGTCTCATGATATCCACCATAATGTCTACTGAGATGCTAACTATCATGATGTGTCCATAGATTTTAAGTCCAATGATATCCAACATGATAGTGATGTCAAATATTGCAAAGTCGTCACTTTACAATATCAACTAGATACAAGTGTTCATTGTTGAAAAGTCGTCACCTTTCAAAAATGTTCACAGGGCCCATGCAGTCATGGAGTCTCACACATGACAAAAGAGTTTACACATTAAACATCTTTAGTGATATTAGTACAGCAGATTTAAATAATTTAGATTTAATCTCAAATTAACTTACATTTTCAACCATACCAAGTTTATCCCGAAAATGCTCAACTTTTGACTTGGATAGAGATTTGGTAAGAATGTCTGCAGTCTGTTCGCCTGTACTGACATACTTCAGCTGAATCACATTCCTTTCAACCATAGCTCTAACATAGTGATGAGGAATCTCAATATGCTTTGATTGGTCATGGAACACTGGATTTACTGAAAGTTTTATGCAACTCTGGTTGTCACAATGGATGATAGTAGAATCCAAAGGTTGACCAAACAATGCCACAAGGAGTTTCCTTAACCATACTGCTTCCCTTGCTCCCATGGAAGCTGCAATGTACTTGGCTTCCGTAGAACTCTGTGCCATTGAGGATTGTTTCCTACTAATCCAGGAAATCATAGCTGATCCTAAGCTAAAGCAACACCCTGATGTGCTCTTTCTATCTATCACACTTCCAACCCAATCTGAATCAATGTATCCATGAAGATCTAGGTCAACATTAGTGTATTTAAGACCATACCCAATAGTACCATGCAGGTATCTCAGAATATGCTTAGCTGCAACCATATGTATCTGTTTTGGTTCACACATGAATTGACTAAGTGCATTAACTGGATAACAAATGTCTGGCTTGGTGTTAACCAAATACATCAGGGACCCAATTATCTGCCTGTATAAGGTGGGATCTGCAAATTCTGATTCCCGTGCTGCTTCCTTTAACTTGTGCAAGTTTGTTTCCATAGGGGTAGACATAGGCTTACACTCCATCATTCCAAATCTTTTCAGAATATCAATAGTGTACTTTCCTTGATTTATGATGATGCTATCTGCCTGTTGCCAAACTTCTAAACTGAGGAAATAATGTAAAGGACCCAAGTCCTTCATGTCAAACTCTGATGCAAGATCTTGTTTACATTTGGTAATTAGGCGATCTTCTCCTTTAATTAGTAAATCATCAACATATAAAATGAGAATCAACATTTCACCAGTAATTACCTTGAAGTACAAATTCGGATCTACATCATTCTTGGAGAAGTTTAAGCCCAAAAGATATTTATCTATCCTTTCATACCAGGCTCGAGGAGCCTATTTGAGCCCATATAAGGCTTTCTTCAACTTGCATACATGAGAACCATTTCCATGCATGACAAACCCTTCGGGTTGCTCTAAGTATACTTCCTCTTCTATTACCCCATTCAGGAAGGCGGTCTTCACATCCATCTGGTGAATCTTCCATCCTTTAGATGTAGCAAAGGCAATGACAACTCTAATAGAAGTATATTTGCCAACTGGGTCAAAAGTCTCTTCATAGTCAATCTCTTCCTTCTGAGAGAAACCTCTGGCTACAAATTGTGCTTTGTATTTCTCAATGCTGCCATCTGCCGCATGTTTGATTTTGAAAAGCCATTTTGAAGACAATACTGATTTATCTTTAGGTCGGGGCACAATGTCCCAAATATCATTCTTAATGATGGACTAATACTCTTCTATCATAGCATCCTTCCACACTTGATTTTTAATGGCCTCCTTGACATTGGAAGGTTCTGATTTGATGATCTCACTCATCAAGGCAAGATAGTTGGAGAACCTGTGAGGTCTTTTGCTTTCCTTGAAGGTCCCTTGAGGTGCTGCATAGTCTTTAGCCTCTTGAATCATTTTCCTTGCCCAAAGTGGCCTCTTTCAATTCACATTAGTGTCTCTAGGTTCATTTGCAGGATCCATGAATTCATTTTGTCCTTTATTTTCTATTAATTCATGAGTCTCCCTCTGAATCTTAGGAGCAAGATCCTCTTCCATATTTAGAGGAGATTCTTGATCATCTAACTCTTGAGTACTTTTAGATTTTCTGAAAGCAATGTCTTCCTCAAATATGACATCTCTACTTAATTCAATTAATCTTTGTCCAGGTATGTAGATTCTGTAGGCTTTAGATGTTTCACTATATCCTACAAATATGCCCTTTTTGCCTGAGGGTTCTAATTTGGATCTTTTCTCTTTAGGTATATGAATATAGACTGGACATCCAAAGATTCTTAGGTGGCTTATGTCAGTTTAACTCTAGTGAAAGTTTCTTCAGGGGTTTTGTCATCTAGGAGGGAGTGAGGACATCTATTTTGTATATATACAACAATACTAGAGGCTTTAGCCCAAAAAGAGGTTTCTGATCATACATCATAGCTCTAGCAGCTTCAACAATAGTTCTATTCTTCCTCTCTGCCACCTTATTTTGTTGAGGATTATAAGGAACTGTATACTGCCTCTTAATCCCAACATTTATACAAAAGTTTTTAAAGTTATCTGAAGTATATTCCCCCCCATTATCTGTTCTTAGTATTTTAATTCTCTTACTCGATATATTTTCTACTAGAGCCTTGAATTCCTTAATTCTCATAAGGATTTCTTCTGACTCTTTACATTTTAAAAAATATATCCATGTCTTCCTAGAGAAATCATCTACAAAGATAACATAATACAAAAATCCTCCTAAAGAGGTTATAGACATGGGTCCACATAAATCAGAATGAATTATTTCTAGTACTTTTGTAGATTTGCTCCCACTGGAGTGAAAAGTCCCTTTCGTGTTTTTCCGTAAGGCACATCCTTTGCATGTTCCTTCATGATTTTGCTTGAGCTTAGGTAGACCTATTACCATTTTTTCAATTGAAGGGAGAGCTTGAAAATGGAGATGTCCTAACCTTTTGTGCCAAATTTCACATGTACTTGTTGACTCATGGATTAGGGCTTGAGAGGAAGAAATGCAAAGTTTGTAGAGGCACACATGTCTTAGTCCAATAGTGTAAGCCTTCTTGATGGTTGAGTTCTTTGGCCATGCCAAGGCCTTTCCTTCCATAAAGGTGATTCTATATCCTTCGTCTTCAAGAGCTGAAATGGAGACTAAATTCCTCTTTATCCCAGGAGCATATAACACACCTGTGAGTTGAAGAGAAATGTCTGAATTCAGGTTTATAGTATAGGTCCCAATTCCTTTTATGGGATAGTTTGAATCATCCCCAATAGTTACCTCCTCATCAGAGTTTTCTATTAGACTATCAAGATGTTCTTTGAATCCTGTAATGTTACGTGATGCTCCACTATCAATCACCCAAGTATTAGGACTGGTTGATAGTTGACTTGATAGTGCTGAGTAGAACACAAATTTCTTCGAATCATTCTCTAACCCTATCTTACCAACTTCTGCAACAGTGGCTTGAGGTCTTGGCCTGTCTGGACACTTTATGGCGTAATGCCCATACTAGTCACATCTGAAACATTGCACCTTGGTCATATCCCTTTTTTTCTTGGATGAGTATTTTCCTCTTATATCTTTGTCCTTCCTCCTTTTGAAGTTCCTTTTCTTTCCCTTTTTGTGAGAATGAGAGTTTAGCACATGAATGTCTTCATTTGTAGAGTTTTGACCATCCCCCCTTGTGATTAGTCTGGATTCCTCTTGAATGCAGTCTGTCTTAATCGATCAAATTTCGGGAGTTTTGAGCAAGCACTAATTCCTTGTATGAATCCTTCTCATGAAGATGGTAATCCATTCAATGCCAACATAGTTAGCTCCTTACTTTCAATGAAGTGACCAATGGTGGAGAGTTGGTCCCTTAAATCTGTGATCCTCATGAAGTATGATGTAATGGTTTCTCCTTTGTTCATCTTCACATGATGAAGTTTTTGTTTTAGTGATAGAGCTGTTGACGTGTTTTTTATGACTGCGTCTAACACAGAATAAAGTCACCAACGGTCACCTTATCCTCTCTTGATCAAGATTAGTCCGTATGCTAGGATTACTTAAAGTTCAAATGGCTAATTTCCAAGGTTCCTTTAGTGCGTGGACGTGACTCAGTTGTTTGATGGGTTTGCTGATAACCCAAGGGGCCTTACGTATGTTGAAGAAACTTATGCAAGCTCAAGGATTTTTTATACGGATGATTTGCAATAAAAGCTTTATTTTTGGATCTTTTGGATTTTGAATTATGCGGAAAGTAAATAGGAATAGGGTAGAGGAAAACTAGACTAAAAGTAATCTAATCCTATGAACAAGGAGACAGGATAACTTGTGCAAAATCCAACCACGCTTAGCTTTGCCAGCAACGCACAACTACACGAAGGCGGTGCAATCTTCAGAGGGTGTGTTAAAGATTTTCAAATCATCAAGAGAAACCATCAAATCGAACAATCTCTTTTGATAATCGAAGTTAAACATACACTTATAACGGAGGCTCAGGCTAACTTTGCACAGTATGCAACAATCAGCTGCACACCAAAAGTATGAGCACGAATTCTGCAACAAGTGATCCTATCAAATCCAGTTCATTTAATAGCATGAAAGCAAATCTAATCTATGAAGAGAATGAGACCATGCGAGCTCCAAAATGACACAAGAACACACCAACGATTGAACAATGTATTAAGTGTTTGCTTCAAAAACTCTTAGCAACAATCTTTGACGATAGTCTCTCCTTGGCATCCTCATTTTGGCGCCCCAGTCTAGACTTGGGCGCATTTTCACCATGTCCATGGATTCATGGATTTTCCACCTTTCCTTGGGATCTTCATTTTGGTGCCCCAGCCCAGACTTGGGCGCATTTTCACCATGTCCATGGATTCATGGATTTTCCACCTCTCCTTGGGATCTTCATTTTGGCGCCCCAGTCCAAGCTTGGGTGCATTTTCACCATGTCCATGGATTCATGGATTTTCCACCATTTAATCTCCCAGACTTAGAATATTTTGACCTCCTGTGATTTTGAAGTGTTTTTTTGAGCTTTCCATTTTAGGCATAGATTTCCACCACTTGACCCATTTCTGGCTTTCTTTTTCTGCTGTCTGACTTTCCGGAATTAGAAATGTCTACGAATGCCTGATCCTTGTCGCCTTGTTTGATTGATCCTGCCAGTACTGACTTTCCAAAAATAGAAACTTTCCAGGTGTCAGTGTTAGATCCTTAGACAGGGTGTAGGAATGACTTACTATAAATAGAAACTTACTAAAAATAGAAATTACTAAAAATAGTAAGTTTGATTTTTGGCAAAATGGCGACATTTCGAGACTCGGTAAAATCCCTAAAAAATAGGGACTTTCTAAAAATAGAAAGTTGCTCCGTTTGGGCTCAAATTTTACTGGGAGGTCCCTTGAAGGGCCCTGGTTCCAGTCGTATGCTCAGTTTTCCCAAAACCCTAACAGGAACCCCTAAAATCTAGGACAAAAGGCAAAACCCTAGAAAAAGGACAAACAGGCCCTAGACTTCATAGAATTCGCTTGACAGAGAAGCAGATTAGCTCTAACTGACCCCCGAACATCTGCAACATGGAGAGATTGAAGAGATTGCTACCAACACACACAAAAAGCCAAGACTGAATGACCAAAAGGGCCTAAAAGCTAGGGGGGTCCCTATCTGGGATGGGGTGATGTGTGATTAGGTCACAACAAGAGCCCTGCTTGTATTGTTTATTTCTTACATGCTTTCTAATGTTGAGAACATTTTGAATGCTGTATCCAACTTGCATATTATAGGTACTATGTGATCCTTAACTGCATCCACTAATAGCTTCATGGCCTTATTGTTTGTAAAATTCCCTTATTTACCTATTGGATTTATGTCCAGTATATCAGTAATATCTTTTTTTTTAACATGGCCAGTGAGTGATTGGCAGATTAATGGATATGTACAAACAGTGATATTTTTTTATAAACACAATCTTAATTTTCATTCCATTGGCTAGTATATAAACAAACATTCATCATTCTGGAAGAATATGTAATAATGCACTTGGTGGCCATCGCATAACTGTAGATGTCTTCAGGATTTCACCGTAAGCATGATAGGCATACTTCGTGGTTTTATACTTCTGCCCCTGATCGCTTGACCTCCTGTGTGTTGAACGCCTATATTACTTCTGCTACTCCACGATATTGTTTTAATAGTGACTGCAGTATATCATTACCATTCGTCACGTGTTGCAGTGCGTCGCTGTTGTTCCTTCATGATTGCGGGTTTCAGAATGATGATCCTCCTGGTAGCTAACTCCGTTTCACTTCCGGCAGGGTTACCTCTGTTACACCACCAACTACGACACTTCTGTCACTTTATTGAGCCTTCGTGAATGCAAAACGGAATCAGACGTCGAGTCTCTTCCTCATGCAAATGAATAAGATGTTCGTATTGAACCACACCACCCAATGTCGGGTTCTACGGATGCGATAGGAAGAATAAGTTATGCACTCTCCGCTGAATCTCAAGTAGTCTCTGCAATGGATGAGAGTGGCGTGCCTTCTCTATGAACCACCCCATGATCCTTGCTTCCAATAGGCCAGTTAAATCTGGCGAAAGGAATTGATATCTCACAAATTATCCAATCTTCACTTCATACATTTCTTGTATATAAAATCCATCCTTCTCCTTATGTACCAGACCTTATTTAAAGAATAAAGGTGGTAGGATTCCCATAGGAAACCAGCTTCCCGCAATATCAAATAATAGTTAAACAAAACAATTAATATTTAGCTTTTAATTAAGCTTTATTGGAAAAACACTTAACTATTATTATAATATATTAGTCAATATGAGAAATAATATAAAATAAGAAAAGTTAAATTTATTTCATGATTAATAATTAGTATTAATTTGAGGGGACATCACATTTTTGTTCTTTATCCATTGTCTCTTCTCATCTTCTTCATTTGGTATAGTTATCTCCTTTTTAGCAAAAGCTTCTAACTCTTGCTCTCTTAATGTGATCATAATTCTGAATTTCCATGAGACAAAGTTAGAGGCACCTTCAAGACGATCCTCGAACCTAACACCGTTGGCCATTTGGAGAAGAAATATGTTTTTCTAAAGGAAAAGATTCAAATGATAAATTCGACAGCCTTTAGACTCAAATCTGATCGGATCTTCCTTAGACTGGATCTGATACCATGTTGAAGTTTTATCAGATTTGAAGATAAGGATATTTTAAATTTAAGAATGTAATCTCCAAGTCTTATTACAGTATTATCAATCACTAAGAATATTGATTTATTATAATTTGAACTGCTGTTCCAATGATCGATTTATAATAATATCGATCTCTCTACAAATGCTGTTTTAAGCAAAGAAACAATCGATATATTACTTATCGATTTTACCAGCATACGGGCTACTGTGATGAAGGTGGCAGTCTGGTTTGTGTCAACACTTAATATTTCTGTATGTTCACAAGTACCGATTGACCACCTCTACATATAGAGGGTGACATGCCTACGTAGAGGCATGCCTCTACTTGGAACATGTCCACGTAGAGACATGTCTCTACATAGATATGTCTTATCGGCTGTGATAGTCACGCCGATACATAACAAAGGTTAATCGATTCCAATTTGCATATGATACCGAGACACTTTAATAATATGATTCGCTTAGAATATATAATCTGATCGATACTCAATATCGATATACATATTGATTAATTTACAATCATATTTCATAGATTAATAATTAAAGCAAGAATCTTATTAAACACATAAAGCACATAATTTGATCAATACTTGTGAAGGATAGATATCAAATGCTTAAGGCCGATAGGCCAATTAAGCATTTGATTTCATTAGTTAGAATAATCTGACCGAAGCTACAAAACATTAAGAGCACATGGACTTTGTTTAAGCTCTTTTTGGAAGCATTTGGAGGATGATCACAATCTGCATATGCCTGTATATACAATACATATACATACAGCTATACATATGCATATTTACACACTCAAACATATCCAACGTGTGTGTGTGTGTATGTGCATATGTATACTATGTATATGCACATATGTATGTGTATATATCTATGTATTTATATACATATACATATGTATATCTATATGTATATGTATTTGGAGCTGTAAATATGAAACACATGAAAAGCATGCACAACAAGAACAATATTCTTGCCTTGATCATTGTGCTTTCCTTGGCTTGCCTTGAGTTCTTTTATTTCCTCATAAGGTCTCTCATCTTCTTCTTATAGCAGATATCCTCAATGTGGGTAAATTTTCCACAAAAAGGTAAATTCCTTGCACTTCTTTCTTTCGTCCTTGTGACAACCCTTGTGATCAGCATATTGCGTACTCTTGTTCTCCTAATTACAATCTCCTTGGTTTCCCAAATGCAAATCTCTAATGCAATTCTCCAAAAAGCTTGCTTCCCTTTTTCTTTGTTAAAATGAGCCTTTTGTTTGGAACCAAGCACCTATCATAATGAGTTTCCTTGGTTCTGCAACAATAGAGAACAACTTATTAGATTAATGACAACTTTGAATTTCTTTTATATAGTGTGGTTGTGTTTTTGCAAGTATATAATGATTCTATTATTTTCCAAAGATTTTTTGAAATATGGTCTTATTGAATTTAGTATTCCTTAGCAAAGGGCTTATTTCGTTGCAATTCTTGTAAATGTTTAGTCGTCATGTTGTAGTGGTTGTTGTACCCTCTTGATCAGGTGCTGTCCTTATAACCTTGTTGTTTTAAACCATGTTGTGTTATGATCCATATGGTTAACCAAGGGTTAGTAAGATTGTGTTTTCGTCACCTGTGTTTTGTAGTGGTTATATGGCTATCAGTATCGCCATAGGGTTCTTGTAGAGAGACCGTGTTTGTATAGTGTCCTATGGGAGAGTGGCTTTCGAGTGGGGGCCGCGCTCGAAGTGGTTGGCTGGATAACCCCTCGAAAGTGAGTTAATAAGTGATAACCTAATAATTGATTAGGGGGTGGGTAGTTCTTAACATTAAATAAGATATTGTACCCCGCGCATGGTTGAGTGCTCGTATAGACTCAAGATGTAGTGGGAAGGCCTGGAATGGCAAACCAACCACCTTGTCTTCACAAAGGGTTGGTAGGGTCTGCATGAGTCTTGGATGGAACCACGGGTTCGGGAAAGGTTACTAGGATAACCCAGGTTGGGGGCTGGGACCTATGGAGACCTACCTAGGGTAACCATCATAAGCTATGCGATGACACTCTCTCTTTAGGGTCACTAGTGTATTGTGATGTTGAGTTCACTTGGAGTATTGTGGAGTCACACTTGTATTGTCGACCATGTTTTGCTTGTGCTTGCTTGAGGGTCTTCTGCTATCTCCTAGCACGGTGGGGTGATTTCGTTTTGGGATCACATGGTCGGGTGGTAGTGCCACTTCCCATCAAATGTTTATGTTCGTGCCTTCATGCGAGGATTGGCTTTGCAGATATTTCCGTGGTTCGTGATTCTTGTATCATCTCATGTTGGAGATTTTTGCATTTGAGACCTACGTGGTCATTTGTATCAGTGGATTATGTTACCTTGGCATTTGGTAAAGATGTAATTTTTTATGTATTATTGGAAGCCATGTAATAGGTGATTAATGTAATCTTTGTTTATATGGATATTTATTATATCAGTTACCTTTATTCATTGTGCAAATGCTTTCTTGAAAAGTTCTTGAAAAGAAATATATATTGTAATACTTTCAATCTTTCAATGATGAATCTATTGTATGAATATGGTTTATTGTGCTCAATAAGTAATTGATGGATAATTGGATTAACCTTAATAATGTTATTCAACCTTTCGAATAATTCTTCGCTGGTAACCCTTTAGGAATTCTTGTGCTAGACTTCCGCTTGTGTAATAAACGTGCAATGTAGTAATTAAAGCACTTAATGTGGTTTATACTTTAAAAAAATAAAATTGTTTCACCCTTAGTTGGTTAGTTGTGTGGTTTTTCCTTTAGGGTTCCTGGCGGGGCATTACATATGTCTTCTATTTTGTCTGCATTCTTGTGGGGAAATCTGAGGCGATGATAATATTCTACGGTCTACCAGTTGATATTGGTTTTTGTTATTTGTAGGCATTCGTTGTGACATTTCAAAATGCGAATGGCCCAATGGCCCTCCAAAGCAAGGACATTTGGAGGAAGCTGCTCGTAATGCTAGGTAAAGCTTACTATTTCTTAGAGAAGACAGTTTTTAAGATTCTAGAAATCAGTTTTAGCAGATTGGAAAGACCTTTATTACACTACAAGAAGAGTTGAAAGTATGCTAAATAACTACTCACCAACTTGCAGTCTTTTCATGGCTTTTTATTGCCATTATTAGAATTATAACTGAAACTTACTACTTTGTCCTAATAATGCTAACCTTTGGGGAGTCAAAACAATATCTTTTCCTTGATCATAATTTCTGCAATCCTACATAAAGAAGTGATTATATACTACTAGGATTATGTAGTTCACCGATTAATACTAAAGTATATCGATATAAACTTAAGCTACATTGAAATTCAAAGACTTGCAATAACTTGAAGGCAGAGCACTATCTAAGGTCACAGTAGATTGGATACTTAACTTTGTAATTGTCTAATTCTGCTTCTAGTTCAGTTTATTCGGTGCAATCAATAAATTTAAATCTCTCGTAGACATGACTTTATGCTGATATTGCATTTGCAAACCTGAAACTTGAAAGAAAAAACATTAGGACTGTTTCTTTGCATATGGAAGAGTTATAATAATAGTATGGTCTGATACTTATGCCTAGATAAATGGAGCAGGTAATTAAATGGCGAGATTTAATTGGGAATGAATTGTCCAACATAATTTAACCAATACGGAAATCTATAATGAATCCTGGCATGGGTCATCCTTAATCTTGGGAAGAAGGAAAGAATCCTGATAACTTGTCAAAAGGCTTGCATATTTGAGACAACTGGTGAGGCAAAACATTGCACTGCATGGTCATTGATGATTCATTATGAAATTAGATGCTATATAAGGAGGTTTTACTACTGAAAATCATGTAGATTGCATAAGCTTTTTGAGGCAATTCATAAGTGAGCTTGTGCCATTGGGAGTTGCATGGTTTCTCACCAAATTTATCACATTATATTGTCTAATGTCTCTTAAGTTGATGTTTGTGAGACTTGAGTCACCATATTCCAACTGGCTGAAGGGGAAAGGGTCATGAAGATTGTTTTTAATGACCTGTTTCTAAGAGCATAGATGCAATCTTTAAGGTAATTTTAAACTTATGATGACGAACTTACAAAGTAATGTCTCCATTACTTTATAAGTTTCTAAAACTTAAAGATTTTAAATTCTTAGATTTATTATTTACTTATTTTTTGATATCATTGTAATTTGTATGGCTTTTAACTTAAAAAAATTAAAACTTTTATTAGGGTTCTACACTTAGTGGATGGCAAAAATATCTAATGGGTTATCTATATGAGGCCATGGACAAGGCCAAGGAGGCCATCCGACATTATTGTGGAAAAATAAAAGAAAATATGAATCCTTTTGGTGCATAATTGATTAGAGGTGGAGCAAACAACTCCACCTACTTATATGTGCAACAACCATAGCTTGAACCTCAAGTTTGATTCTTTTATTCCTTTAAAGTTGATGAGGAAGTTATTGATGGCCTCAACACATGTAGAGAGAACGATGCATATTAAAACCCTAAAAAACACAAATCTTGATGAATTACAAATAGTTTTTTTTTTTAATTTATCTTTATGCTTTTAAAGGAGAAGACCCAATAATTAGGTAAAAATATGAGCCCTTCAATCATAGTAACTTAGATACTAAACTTCTTTAAAAGGCAAAATTCTAGTTTATTGTCAATGGGCCCTTGTCCTACTAGTGAAGTTGAATGCTCCAAATGGGCCCACCAGGGATCAAGTCTTGTTGAGTGCAAAGGCTCCGACATCATAAGGGATGAGGCTGGGATCGTGCCCTAGGCGAATTTGGCAGAATGGATACCCCTCACTCCTTGGCTCTTAGCCGAAGAGGTTTCAGCCTATAGGCTCATGCCTCCCATATCGGGTGGCAAAAACTACTCTGTGAAGGCCCTCACTGGGCTGGTGGCTCGTGGGCTTTGTGCCCTTTCTGGGCTACTATGCTCGTAGGTTTGGACCTCCATTAAAAAAAAAAAATAAAAAAAAATCTAGTTTATTTAATAACTTATAAATGTTCTTTCATATTTATGGTGGGAATATTATTGTGAAAAAATATAAAGTTTCTAGAGCCTAGTCATCTTTATTGCGTGCTAGCCTTGTAACATTTCTATGCACAAGTATACTCGAAGCATTATCGAGGCCTCACAAAGAATCACAAGTTTGACTTAAAAGTGTATCAATGTGTAATGTCCCCACTTAGGAAGGTTCTTCCTTTTGCCCTAAAATCACAAGTTTAAGGCAACTCACTAATAGAATTTGGTGTAAACCTTGCAATAGTGTCAGTCAACATAGGAGATGTAATTCATAAGGCCAATTTATTTAATTAGGGTTAGGGTTTAATAACAAATAATTGCATCTATTAACAATTGCATCAATGATCATTAGTGATAACATTAAATTATATTGAACTTAAATAAATAGGCAACATACTTAAATATAGTAATATTGGAGGGTTGAATGAGGAAACACGATTGGGGGCCAAGGGTGTGACCTTGCACCCCTTGGCCCCAAGTGGCAAACACTTTGGAGTAAGTTTGGACATCTAGCATGGGGTGGTCTACTTAATGGGGGAGCTTGTTTTTGCCTTCCCTATTTGTGCTACTTCAACCCACATGCAAGTATGTCCACAATCAATCAATGCATAGGATGGAGAGGAAGTTGCAATAGGGCACCCAAACCATCTCCTCTAAGCCCAAGAGCATGACTTTGCACCCCTTGGCCTCAAGTAGTAGGCACATTGGACATCCAGCATGGGGTGGTCTACTTTGAAGGAGGTTCCATCTCTGCTCTCGCTTCTTGTGCTCCCTTACTAACCTTGTCATGATTGATTGCAGCAATAAAATAGATATTACATATTATTGCCTATATCTAATATATTAGGAATTATGCATTTAATAATTATAATGCTGCATACACCAAGCATACATATTAAACATATATCCTTGCATGCCACAATGTTCACTAGATCAGGTATGGCTGTATTCTTAATGACAGATTTTCTTAATTTACCAATCTGTTCGTATCTTCCTTGTCATTCGATCCACTTACTTCTTTGCTGATCCAAACACTTATTTCTGTCATGTTAGATGCCCCTTCTCCAATGAGAGTCTCTCCTCTTATATCCCTTAAGAGACATGTAGGGTTGTGACTCTTACTAAGGGTCTCTTGTTCTTGAAAGGAGATGTCTCTTCCAACTGACCGCTGCCTTTAACAATACATAGTCAGCGTTAAAGAAATTATTATTTGAATGTTGCCTAATCCCTTAGCGGTTAGCCTAGTCGGTCACTGCATGATAGTCATTTTTTCTTCCCAGCCAGGTTGACCATTTAGAATAATCTGCCAATAATTATTTATTTTCCTGGGCTTAGTCAACACTCTTCCAATAACCATTATTATTATTATTATTTCTATTTTTAATATTAGTCGGCCTTAGTTGCTAATGCCTAGGTTTGGCTGTTATTTAAGGCTTCATTGTATATTTATTTAATCGCTACATTAGTTAACTTGCTGCCTTTTATTTTTAGATGATTGCCGCCCTCTCATCTTTCCTATGAAGATAATCACTGGCTTAATGTATTAATTTCTACAAAAAATCGTGAAGTCTTATTAATAAAATGATTTTCTGAATATCTATATTTGAACTCATCCTAAGGATGGCGTGGAAAATGTTAATAAGGCAAGGGCACGACACAATGACCTTTTTTTTGCAAGAGAATCTTTGTGTCTACATTAAAATGATGGAAGGGAAAGAGCCTCATGATGCAATGACTTGAATGCCCTTGATCCATATTTTGATTGGACTATCGGATATGGGGAGCCCTTATTTACCGAGGAGTAGATTGCTAATTTTGAGAGGTAAGTTATTTACCGAGGAGTAGATTGCTAATTTTGAGAGGTATGCAGTGGACAAGGCAGCGGTACATTTATGCAACTTCAACTAAATGCGTCAAGATGGGTAGTACAAGATGATGACATGCATGAGGATGAAATTTTTATTGTCCATTTGAAGGCTGCAGCTAATGACCATGAGGAATTTCGGGGGTAGAGAAGTGTGTAAAATATTTTATGGATTTGTAATATGATGTTAATTTATCATCACATGACACCATGATGTGCATTATATTCCTTTTTGGTCTTAAACTAAGTTGTCAGTTCGAGTTTGGGTTTAGTTTCGGGTTTGTTAGTACAAAAACAATGTAAAAATCATATATATATATATTTGAAATCAAATTATATCACAAAATAAAATAGTCAAATGTATCATTTATTAAAATAAAATAATATTATTATTAAATTTAAATTAATATAAATATTTCACACATTAAATTAAAAATGAATAAAAATAAAACAATATTGTTAAATTTGATAATATTATAAGAAAGATGTATCAAAATTTTAATTTAAATTTGTTAATTTCTAATAATTTGTTCGACTATTATTAGAGGACTTCATTTTTGTCGCAAGGGTATTAATTTTCATTGCAGGGCACGGATGAATGATCAGGGCACAAATGAATGGAGTCAAGGCTTTTTGAATTTCATTTCCTGCTCTTTGATTTTCGTTAGAAGTGCACCTTTGTTGCTGCAGTGAACCTAGAGCCACACCGGACCCGCATCCGGGCTCTAGATATCGAATCTAGTAATGTAGGTCTAAAACAAATAGAAAACATACCTACTATGCATTTTGTAGATTTATATTTTATGCTTTTTTAACAGTATTTTGGGTGCAATTGAAGTTTATTTATGAGTCTATATATATTTTTAATATATGAAGTTTGTGTTGAGTTTTAGGTTCAACTAAAAAGTTTTGTCCTTGCCATGTTTTTATTATGTCTAAATCCTAAAAGTATTCTTTAAAGTGTTTTTGACCTTATAGAGAATGGCAAGCAAAATTCTCATAGTTGTATGTGCTAACCAATTTACATTCTTTTTCTCATTTTAGGTATAAGATCCTGAAGGACAAATGCATGCAATATCGGATAGGTGTGCTACTTGTTGCTCACCATGCTGATGACCAGGTTGGGTGTTCTACCTATTGCCCAATGGGCATGCTATGCCAATGAACAGGTTCACTTTAACTTGTTACTTTACTGTAATGTTTGTTACTATTTGTGGTACAACTTTCTCTCAGGGATGGCATGTTGAATACATTTGTTGATTATAAGATAAGGAATATATTGATATCCTTGTTACTTTCATGTAATGTTTGTTACTATTTGTGGTACAACTTTCTTTCTTTTGTCCACTTAGATGAAAAGAACAATATATTATTTGTAAAATGGCATTCGGTTGTCCATATGCTTCTTTATTAGTTAAGGTCTTTGGTTCATTTTTGAAGACACCATTTTTGTTGTAGATTTTTCAATTGCAAAATGAAAGTTTCTCTAGGATCGAGTGAACACTTCCTTTTCCTATAAGTATTGGTAATTTACTTTGTATTCAACTATATTTGTTTAGATTATTTGCAAATAAGAATATGAGCTGATTGTGAAAGAGACCAAATTAGGTATGTCCCAATATGCATGTTTGCTCACTAGCCACCTTAACTAGTGCCTTACAAGCAGCTGGCTTGCTAAGGTCATCCTATCATATCACTAGGCAGTTGTCCTATGGTTTAACTTTATAGTTGATGAATACTCCTTTTGTGTCTATGACCCTTTTTCTATTCAATGTTGTTTGTAGGTTGACTTGAAATTAGTCGAATAGTCACAATGACTTACAATTCATAGGGAGTGCTAGATGATATTACACTAGTTGGAGGATTGTAGCATGTCTCCAACGATTTTGGTATAATTTTGAGAATGATGGATATATTGTGGCAAACTTTTAAACCAAGGAACATGAGAGCTAACCATTTGAACAACACAGTCATATTAGAAATCTTGTCTTATAAAGGTGAACACTTATGCCTTTTCCTTGTGAGACAAAGAGTCTACTCTTTCTGGAAACAAGCAATTTGGAGCTTTAGTCTATTTGTTAATTTTCTTTCCTTTCTTATTGTGGAGGGGGCTTGTGTAAAGGGAACATCCAATATGATTGTTTTCCACTTTGGGCAATGGTACTTCCCAAAGCAAATGACCGATTGGGGGAACACTTGGGAAAAATATCCATTTCAGAATGGGCATTGAAAATTTGCCTATAGGACGCTTTCCATTGTAGTCCCTTAGATTCCTAAACCATTGATGGTTCAAATTCTATTATTAGATAGATCTTGGAGTTGATCTAATAGCCTTGGTTTGATTTGAGGTATTGTTCATACCCCACTTCAAACTATTTGGATGTTTAATGATTATTTCTTTTTTATCCTCTTTGTAATAGTTCAATACTTGGTTTCCTTTGTAGGCAATCAAATTTTTTTGGAAAAGCTTATTTCGGGTTGCAAATTCTAAGCTTAGATCTAAACAATTAAAAGGAGCACACCCCCATAGAAGGCAATGGTGTTGTGTTTGTTGGTTCTTCATAAATGTTTTTTTATTTGATTCGTTGAGGATTTAAAAGATAATAAAAGCTATTAAAACTAGTAAAATACTAATAAAGTAATTAAATGTTATATTATTTAATGGTCATCTTGTATATTAGAAACTTTCCATTTCTGTTGTTTACGATTGTTTCTTTTTAGAAACATCATCTTGTAATCTTTAATAAATAAAGCCTTTCATCTCTATTGTATGTATCAATTTCATGGTATCAGAGCTAAAGGGAATTTTTTTATAAATAAAAATTTGTGGTGATCCTAAAACTTGGTTTCAGAAGTTTTTTTTCGATTTTTATTTCAAATAAAAATTGAGGGTCTGTTTCAAGTGAATCGAGGGTTTTTTGGACAGAAAATTGCAGGTTCCAGAATCACGTTTTTTCATGAAAAATCACATCGAGTTTGTGAAAAATTGCTGGCATTTCTTCTGTGTTTTTGCATGAAGACAGGTCTACAATTCGATGTCTTTTTTCTGGCCATGAGTTCTTTAGATCAACAATTTTTTAAACAAAATCGTGCCCTTTTTTTTCGTGCCTCTTTGGTTTGTTCTGCGCCATGAGCCAGGGTTCGTGACGGGGTTTCATCTATTCGTCTTTTCCAACAATAAGTCGTGTGATTTTCTTCTATGTCGGAACTTTTTTCTTCTGCATCTACGAGTTTCTCGTTTCTGCATGATTTTTTACTTGTTTTTCTTAATTGATTTTAAAAAAAATTGTGGCTATTCTGCTCGATACAGCAAATCAAGTGTTTTTTGTCATATTTTTGAGTGTCTCCTAGACTTGTCTACGTGTGATGTCTGCCATTATAATACCATGCAAGTAGGGGGTTTTGAACCTGTAAAAATGTGCGACCTCTAGTTTTTGATGGATTTTTTTGGCAATTTTCGAAAAAAATTGTGGGTTTTTGGTAGCATTTATACTCCGAGCGAGGGTTTCTACATTTTTTTATGCTATTCTGTGCACTTTGACTAACAACTAGGGTTTCCATTAGACTTTGAAGTCTGTATGAAGGGTTTTTATATTTTTCCACAAAAAATTGTTCAAGGGTTTCATCTTTTTTGATTGTATTTTTAATAAAATCTGATTTTTTTGCCTCGAGATCTGTGCCTCAAAATTTGTGCCAAGGTTTCGACTGATTTTTTTGACCAAAAAAATCAACCTTGTTTCTTAAATTCATTGTTGCTACAGTTTTTACCTTGTTTTTCGTGCATTGGAAAGCAGGAGGGATCGTGTTGTTGACTAATGTTATAATGGAGAATAATTAGTGGTTCAACAACAAGAATTACAACATGTGGAAACAACACATGCTCACAATCTTGGAATACCAGAGTCTAGACCAAATTGTTTTGGGTAAGATTGCACGTCCCTCGGCAGCGAGAAAAGACCAGAACAAGCTGGATGAGCATAATCGGGAAGCGGTTATGCCCATTAAGTTGTCGGTCACTAATGAAATGCTTCCACAAGTGCCATTTGACAAGACTGCTTTGGAGATTTGGACGCATCTGAAGGATCTCCATGAAATATCAGACAAGAGCCAAGCATTTTTTTTAAAGAATATGGTTTTTCAATCATGATGGACGATAAGAATGTCTCTGTAGGAGCATCTTACGAAGATCAAGGATATATGCGATCAACTGGAGGCTATTGGTTGCAAGTTGGAAGAAGAGGATATGGTGGTTGTAATGCTGAAAAGCTTACCACGATCCTATGAACACTTAATTGAAACACTCAACATGACATCCACGAATGTTGACCTGAAGTTCCATGACTTGTGCAACAAGCTTCTACGACAGGATATATGGAAACAATAGTTTGGGAGTAGCAGTGAATCATCCAATGCAAAACAAGCGTTTACTGCCAAAGCCAAGGATAAAGGCAAAGGCAAGTCCTTTCAGCCATAAGGACAAAGCAAACCTTCGAAAAAATCCAAGAAAGTTATCACATGTCATTATTGTGGTAAGATTGGCCACATGAAAAAACAATGTAGAAAACGGTTGGCTGTTGAGAATTCTAACCAAGGAGGGTCTTAATAGAAGGCCCATGTTGTAGAGCACACTGAGCATAAGGAGTCTGCCTTTTACGCATTTATGGCCAAAAGACCAGCAAACCAGGTTAAATCATTTGCCTGGTACATTGATTTTGGAGCTTCTCGACATCTCATGCACAAAAGAGATTGTTTCATGGAGTACATGGCTTGCTTTGATTTAGTGATCTTTGGAGGAGGTGAAGAGTATGCAGCTGTTGGCAAGGGCAATGTACATATTACATTTGGTGGGAGAAATCTCATATTTCTCAACGTATTCTATGTTTTGGGCATGAGCTGAATTTTTCTTTTTGTTAGTAAGATGATGCAACATTGTCTGAAGTTGGATGTCGTCTTTAGTGCACACAAGTGCCACATTGTTGATAAGAAGTCCAAGAAAACAATTGTTGTTGGCCTCGAAGATCATGTATTGTACAGGCTAATTGTATTGGAGAGTCTCAGGAGATTGCAATGGCTGTGAAGAGTTCGTCCATAAGTACTCTTTGGCATCAGTAGTATGGGCATCTCAACCTATCATATCTCTCTCAGTTGGCTTGGGAGAATCTGGTAGAAGGCTTGCCTGAGATTCTATAGAAGACGCATGGTGTATGCAGAGCTTGCCAAGTAGGGAAGCAACATCAAACTCCATTCTCTGATAGGCAAGCTTGGAGAGCATCCAAGGTATTGCAACTGGTTCATGTAGATGTTTGTGGACTAATGAATATGGCATCGATCATTGATGCCATGTATTTTCTTCTGTTTGTCGATGATTTTAGTAGAAAAATGTTGGTGTTATTTCTCAAAGCAAAATCAAATCTGTTTAATGAATTTCAGCAGTTTATGCTTTAGTTGAAAAAGAGTCAGGATATTAAATCATAACTCTTAGGTCAGATAATGGGGGTGAATTTTGTTACATTGAATTCACGAACTTTTGTGCGAAACACAGTATCAAACTTCAACTTACCACACCTATACCCCTTAGTAGAATGGTGTTGTTGAGCGGCCACCTCAAGGTTTTTGGTTCGACAACATATGTTTGGAATCCAGATGCCAAGCGAACAAAACTGGATTCCAAATTTCAAAAGTTGATGCTTATAGGCTACAATGACAATCATGAGGCCTATCGGCTGATTGATGTGGACACTAATCGTCTCAGATTTAGTGTAGATGTGGTTTTTGATGAAGAAAGTGGGCCTTTTTCGCTCTCTTCTCCCATCCAGCATCCTGAAGATTAGTCTTTGGAACAAAAGATATAGGTTTTAGGCTTCGACTAGCTCCATTTGAAGGGAGGGATTCTTATGATTCTGAACTTGAAGTTGTGGGATCTCCTAGGCATGATATTGTTCCACCAAAGTTCCCTTAGGAAAACTTGGATCAACATCCAGATGATTTTATTCCAAGTAGCCCAAATCATGTTGATTCACTTGATTTGGAAGGAGATGGTTCTTCTCTTTGACCTAAGTGGTGGGAAAAGCTTATCGGTGATGTTCGTGATGATGAGCTTATCGAGGGTAGATCTTCTAGAGGCAAGATCAAGAAGAAGAATACAGTCAATTTTGCTCTTATGGCCAACATTCTGAGTGTTTATGAACCCCAGACTTATTCAGAGGCAAAAGGTAAACCTAAATGGGAAAGCCTATGGAGCTAAACATCATAGTCCTCTCAAGAATAACACTTGGGTTATATCAGATCTTCCACTAGGGAAGAAACCCATTGGCTGCTATAAAGTCAAGTACAAAGCTTATGGAACACTTGATAAATACAAAGCTCAGTTGGTGGCTGAAGGCTTCTCACAGAGAGAATGTGCTGACTATGAGGAAACCTTTGCTCCTACAACAAAGATGAGCACCATCTGACTGTTCCTAGCCATTGCAACACAGTCTGGCTGGAAAGTTCATCAAATGGATGTAAAGATTGCCTTCCTTAGTGGTGATTTGGAGGAAGAGGTCTACATGACGCAGCCTCAAGGTTTCAAGGTTGCAGGTAAGGAGCACTAGGTATGTAGATTGGTCAAGGTTCTTTATGGCCTAAAACAAATCCCCAGGGCATGGTACATTAAGATTGATCAATACTTGGCTGCATAGGGCTTTCAGAGAATTCCTTCGGATCCCAACCTATATGTCAAGAGTGCTAGTAATGACATCATTTTTCTTGTCATTTATGTCGATAATATCATCATTACTGGTAGTAGAGAACATTTGTTTGAGCAAATTAAACAAATTTTTTGTCAAGCATTTGATATGACAAATTTGGGACTTCTACATCTTTGTCTCGGTGTAGAGGTTTGACAAACAGGTGGCAGCATTTTCATTGCTCAATCAAAGTATGCCAGTAGTTTACTAGATAAGTTCAAGATTAAAGATTGCAAACCTTCATCTACACCTATGGAGAAAGGGCTGAAACAATTAGCCAAATCAAATTCATCTGTGGTGAATGAGTCTACATTCAGGCAACTAGTTGGCAGACAGAGTCTAGACCTGATGTTAGTTATGCTGTAAGCTACATATCTCGTTTCATGACAGCCCCTAAAGAAGAACATTGGGTTGTAGTGAAGCATGTGCTAAGATATGTGAAAGGGACACCTGACTTTGGCATTCTATACAACAGAAGCAAAGATTCTTGACTGATTGGTTTTACAAACTTAGATTGGGCAGGTTTTGCTGATGACAGGAAGTCTACTCCTAAAATGTCTTGAATCTTGGTATGGGTGCAGTCAATAACTCTTTTCTCGATAGAAGCAGAGTTTCAGGGAATTGTTAAAGCAACATGTGAGGCAGTATGGATATGGAGGATGCTTTCTGACATGAAAATGTCTCAAGCAGGTCCTTCACCCTTGTTTTGTGACAATCAAGGGGTGCTAAAACTTGCCAAGAATCCAGTCTTTCACGATCGAACCAAACACATATAACTTCATTGTCATTTCATTCGACAACTTGTTGAAGATGGAACTGTGGTTCTGTAGTATGTTCCAATTGTGGACCAAACTGCAGACATTCTCATTAAGTCTCTAAGCCTAGACAAGTTTGTAAAATTTAGGAGGCAACTTGGTGTAGTTGATAGAATGACCATTAAGGGAGGGTAATAAAGTAATAAAATGTTATATTATTTAATGGTCATTTTGTATATTATAAACTTTTTGTTTCTACTGTTTATGATTGTTTCTTTTTAGAAACATCGTCTTGTAATCTTTAATAAATAGAGCCTTTTGTCTCTATTATATGTATCAATTTCAAATACAATATGCAAATAACTTAGACACCAAAAACGACCACTAATGACCAATTTCAAATCATATGAAATCTTCTTTATTGATAGGATCATGGTCTAATAGCTCAATAACCAATCCCACAAAAGGACAAAAAAGCCTTAGCACCAAAATCCACCACTCTGGAGCGGTCATTCCAATGAGTGTGCCTAAATTGAAAAAACAATGACCAAATCTTATCCATGAGAAAGAGATGGCCCTTAAATACCATCAGTAGGTGCAATATTTATGCATCACTAATCATTTTCTCCAATTCTTCCTTTGGCTTCAACCCTTGTAACGACCTAAACTCCAGGTTCTAAATTAGAGTGGTTCATAGCCCAAATCAAGCCATCTTTAGAGAAAACAGGAAGAGTAAACAAATTGAAAATTTTGAGACACACATTGAGAATACTTGCAGACTTGCAGTCCATCTATATGCATAACAAAATATTGACAGAAGGAAACCAGTTCCTCTTTCTGAACATAAATTGGTTGAATCTCCCCATGCAGAGCTGAATTTCCCTAGCCAAACCTCTTACAAGAACCTTTTTGCTCCAGCATTTCCTTCTTCCAAAGTCCAAACTCTCAGATAGAATAACTATTTGCAGAAAGTAGAACTTTGTTCAAGATCCACTCTTTGATTATTGAATTAGGAGCACAGACATTTAGTGTATCCTTGAAATTAATCAAAATTGAGGCCTTGGCTTCGAGAGTACTTTTTTTCCAAATCCTAGTCTGCCCTAGAGTCAGTTATCAACATTCAAAATCACAAAGGTATCTGAAGCCATTGGTCTGAGACAACTATTCTCCATAAGGAAAGTTGTGACAGGAAGAATCACGCCATGAGATTTCACAGAGAACCAAAGCTTGGATGCACATTGCAAAATCTGCATAGAATGTTTTCTGCAAATCAAAACAAGGGAAAAATTCTATTTCCACCCAATCATATGCTCCAACATGAATTGGCACGTCAAATGCAAACTGTTCTCAGCTGAAATATAATGAAGAAATGAGAACAAATCAATCTTAAAGAATAATTATTATGCCTGCATATCGGGGATATACCTTTGAGTCCAAGTGTTACATCTTTCTTTCAACTATGGTTTTATTTTGATGATGTACTTGCATGTATGGTCAATCATTGATATTTTATTTCTACCATGTGGATGAGTAATTATAAAAATAAATTAGTAGTTAGACATGAATGATCATTTTGGCAATGTTTATATTTATCTTTATATATAATGATTAATGATAAGATAAGATTACTTAAATCATTTTCATGTAACCAAGTGGATGCAAGATAAGCAATGCCCTCAAGAGGGAGGGAGAGTATCATCAAGGAGAGGATTGTAGACTTTGGAAGAGACCAAACTTGCCATCAAGCCTTGAGTCTTAAGATAAGTGATTAAGAAGTTGGTCGTCACCTTGGCTTTTTAGGTGGTCATTGTGTCTTGTCAGTCGGTAGGTGGTCAGCCTTATCTATTAACTGTCCTTTTGAGCTAGGTGTGTGTTGTTTTTCTTGAGCTTAATAATTTTAGTAAAATATAAATTGAGTTGTTTTTGATCATCAAATGGATAACCATATTAACTATATATTTAAGCTTGTATATAAATGTATATCCAGACATGAATGTATATAGCATACATAGATACATATACATATATGCGTATATGTATACATACATCCAATTATTATGAAAAGATGTGTGTATATATACATGTATATACATATTGATGTAAGTGTGAGATATAACTCATATATATATATTCATTATGTTTAATGCTTAATGGGAATATGATATCGGCTAATAATCCAAAGCTTGTTTATTAATGATAATAAGAGGTAGGCGGAGACATTATTCACACCACCACTTGAGGTTGGCATGCATTAACTACCGACAAGATGGATTATGTTTTCTTTGTCCTTGTGATCTTGAAGTGAATTGATTATTGGAGAGAAATACTCTCGCTCCTCATTATTCACATAGTGAACCTTGCGTCGATTAAGCACAAGCAAATGATTGGCAATCTCTATGATGGGGGAATACTAGTCTTTCTGCTATTCAATCATAATCTCTTCTGCTATTATCATCGGCTTTCCCTGCATTGCATTCATAATATATCATAGCTAATGCTCATCGACCTTCCCTGCTATACATTTATATCATCTCAATGCCATCGATCATTGACATTCTCTGCTTAATACCATAGACATCTGTTTTCTTTTGAGGAGTATATTGAAAATATCGCAGCATAGTCTAGAAGAACGTGGTTTTGTCTTGAGGTGATCCAAAGGGTAGAAGGGATTGTCCTTTAAGAGGAGGCAATACTTATATAGCATCGCTGAACTTCAAGCATGCTAAATTTCTTTCAGTCTAAGATGAATACGAAAGTATCGATTCTGTTCTAGCATTTTGATAATAATGATTTGAATATTTGAATGTGTTTAATCACGAATAGTGCATTGCTTTAAGATTATTCGATCTTTTTAAAAGAAGGTTTGACAGCAGAATGAAGATCAATCTGTATACCCTGTTAATGGTATGGCAGAGCAGTGAATTTGTGGTCTCTATATTAATTAAAACTCAATCAAAGATAATATATATATAACCGCTATGCGGATCATCTTTGCTGCGTTAATATCGTTACGTATTGTTCAGTTGATTGCTTGAGTGTATCTTTAGTAAAACATTGAACCAAGTTTCTGATCATCCTTTGAGCCAGGTCTTAAGATTAATGAGGGGATTTCATCATTAAGTAGGTAAAGGCCTTAAGGTATAAGGATGAACATGCCTAATCTGATTAATAATGAACTGTGCTTTAGTTTAAAAGTAACTCAGTGGGAACCGATTCTTTGTTTCAATTGAGATGTATTTAGCAGAACCTTTGTTGACTGTGGGTCAGTATGAGTTGGATTTACAATAGAGGCTGTACTATATGTGTCATTTTCCCTTAAAGGTCATATAGATTGTTAATGACAGCTGTCAGGAAACTAAAGGTTTTAATGTTGTAATACTGTGGGTCAGTTGGACCTATTGTTGAGAAACCTATATGTGGAAATGAACTCTGTTGATGTGTTTTTCATGCACATGCGAACACAAAATAAAATACCCAAAAATATGTTATCCTCTCTTGAACAAAGTTACTCAAATGCTGATGATTATGTCGGGTCACGACGTGCGGATAAGCTCAATGGTTTGATGTGATTATGTTAGAATCACAAGGGGACTTACATTGAATTGTTGAATGCTTGAATCACTAGAACTCGATCATCTGATGATGCAATCTTGTGATGCTTTTTGTCCTAAACTAGCTTGGGTTTGAAAAAAAAGGACAAAAGGAAAGGGTTGAGAGAATCTATTCTAAGACCTGGAATGTAAGAAGGTAGGTGAATGATTAGATGGAATCCTACTGGGCATGGTCTCACCGTCAAATTGAATGATTTGACACAAGCTCAGTGCAATCTTCTAAAGTGCAATGCGGAGATGTTCAAATCATTTCCATTCAAGTCAATGCATAAACAATGGATATATAACAATTCGAAGTTAAGCTCATATCATTCTAGTTGACCATGCAAGGCACACTTACAATCAGCAAGAGGCTAGTGGTATGGACTAAACGAATTCCACACAAATGCATTCAACAAATTCCTCCATTCAATCTAATCAACATGAAAGTAAATTGAGAGGTAAAGACCATGCAAATTGTTGAAGTAACAAATCAAATTCACCATGACTTAAATGAAATCAATTGTTCTTTACAACAAGGTTTTGGGCAATAATCTTTGCCTTCTCCTAATCTAACTTCTACTCTAATTGCCATCTGCTATTGAACTATTCTCTTCTACTCTATTCTTCTAAAACTATCTATTAACTATTAACCTTTACAAATGAAGAGCTTGAGCCTTTTATAATGCTCTTAATACAATTCAATGGCTTAGATCAATTTGAGATCAACGACTAAGATTTTACAATCAAAACCCTAATTAGGGTTTGTTACAACAAACTCAATTCTGGCCAATGAAATAATTACAACACTTTGACACATGTCATCTTTGGAATATTCGACCAATGGATAACGAGGGTAGGTGCCTCGAAGTTTGTGCCATCATGGACAAGTCAAGTACATTGCATCTAGACATGTTGATGTGGAACTTCATGAATTAGTGGAGTAGTGACTAGGATGCCATCTCGACTTTGCACTTGTAGCCTTGATTCGTCATCATGAAGGAATGTCGAGAGATATTTCTTGATACTCAACATTTCAAGTTCGCTCAAAGTAGTGGTGCTGGGAAGCATTGATGTAGCTGAGTCCTTCCTCCATCCTTGCTTCCCTTGGGGTGATTGTATGATTTCTCCCTCGTACTCCTTTGATCTCTTCATGTCTCCATGGTGAGGTGAGAGTTGAGATTCCTCTTGGGCATTTTGTGCTTGTAAATGAAGTTTTCTCCTTTGAATGGTGGTGTGAATATTACAATCTTCCTGCTTTTTCTCTGCAATCACCATCCTTGATGTTTTTGTATTTGCTGATGAAGTTTTCCTCTTGAGGACGTTTTTTTGACCTTGGCATTGAAATTTCCTCCTCAACACACTTGTTTTGATCCTCCTCCAACGTGATCCCCTTGATTTCTTTCTTCATCTCCTGCAGAACAAACAAATAAGCATCAAACACACATGAAGTTCACTCCAAAGATCGTGCACATGAAGTTCGCTCCAATTTTGATGCACTTGAAATTCGCTCCAACCTTGATGCACCTGAAGTTCGCTCCAACATCCATGCACCTGAAGTTCACTCCAACATCCATGCACTTGAAGTTCGCTCCAATTTGCATGCACTTGAAGTTCGCTCCAATTTGCATGCACTTGAAATGAATTTCAAATCAGAACTAAACTTGCTCTCAATAATTTTACTTTGCTTCATCGACTCAAACCTTGGGTTTTTTTAAACATTCATTCATAAAAACATGTCAAACTCACCTCATGGAAGGCCTAAATGGAAACTTCGCTTTAATCAAAGAGCACATGAAGTGAAATTCGCTCCAAAGGAGCACTTGAAGTTCATTAAAAATCAACACTGTAACTCCTCTTTGCTTACTTACACTCACTTTCCCAACTTCAATACGTCATGGCATGCTCAACATGAGGTCTTAGGAGGAATTTCGCTTTGAGTCTTGAGCACATGAAGTTCGCTCCAAATGGTGTGCACATGAAGTGAAGTGAAACTTGACACTTAATGATTTCTCGCTCACTCTCCTTTATTCCATCATTTGTGTTTGTTGATACTAGGCTCATGGTGTGTTCTAGAAACAACTTCACTCTCAACTAAGGGCACTTAAAGTAGCTTGAAAATGCACTTTTGGGTTGAGTCTTATTACTTTATGCCTTAGTTTATGCCTCTATATACTATAAGAGCTCAAAACTCACCTTGCTTATGATTTCACCTTCGACTTGAGGCAAAAAGAGTGAAATTCGCTTTGAGAGAGGGGCACTTGAAATTTTGGCATACTTAGTTAAATTTCGCATCTAGAAGTCACCTCTCATTGTAACATATATAAGTCACCCATATGATCAAGGAAACACCCATGTTGTTGATTAGACCTGATTAAGGGTTTCTTTATCAATACCTCTTCAATGCAAAGGCTAATAGCTAAGGACTCTAACACTACCCTGGAAAGCAAAAAAAAGTGGGGGTCCTCATTTGCAATGGGGTGATGTGTAAATACCTCACAACAAACTCCATTGCAAACAAGTCAAGTAAAGGTGGTGAAGTTTGATAGCACTTGTGTGCATGTTAGATGAAACCTTGGCCAAGGTGGTGCTGCTTAAAGCATGCGACTATCAGTTCACAAGAACGAGATACGCCTACTAGTCAGATGGTCATACTAGTTAGGGGGTACATATAGTGTATGACTGACTAGATTCATGTAGGTTCTAAACACTAGGCTTAGATGGCAAGATGGCAACTAGGTCTAGTCCTTAGTCTGCTACCCTCATGAAGGGTAAGGCCTCTTCTAGTTGGAAGGTGTGTGGTGGATTGCTAGGTCTATGGTTGGGTGGAAAAACCCTTGATGATGCTCTCCGTCTTCTAGACTATGCCAAGCTTGTTACAAAGTTTTCAGAAGGAAGCTCAATGATTCTAATCTCTGAACTTTTAAGCTCAATTATTTATTGAATTTTCTTTCTTATTAATAGCAAATGAAGTATGTTCTTTTTAACTGCCCAATTATAGTTTTAACTACTTTTTCAGTTGAATTGGTTAGTTTCATATTTTGATGAAAAGTAGTTAGATAGTTAGTTAATTTCCTTTTCAGCTAAAGTTGTAAGTTTATTGCAAACTCATAGTTGAGTTAATAAGGCAGTTCACTGTTGTCTTAATCATAGACTAGTGGTTGTTACACCAGGCTTAAAACACATTTATAGATGGGAGGAGAAATACCCTAAAAGAATGGGGAGGTTCTCCCATTCTTTATAGTTAGTTATCCTTTCAGAAGAGGGAAGCTGATTGATGCCCACATTAGCCAAAAGGTTTGCCGACTTATTGTGTTCCCTAAAATGAATGAAGATGACTTGTTCAAATGTTTACAAAGGCATGCCACCTATTGACATGTCTAAAATCGCTGAACTTGCGACTTCATCCGGCCAACGCAGAATAGAATGTGCTCGCTGAGTATCCTATCCTCTCTTGAGATAAGGAAATCCCTAATGCTGGTTTATGTGTTTGATCAAAGGGGATAACCTCAAGGTTTTGATTGTCAGGTCTTGACTACGGGATTACTCAGTGATTGATGTGTTTTGCTAGAAACACAAGGGGACTCACCGTGAGATATGCAATTGCTGGATGAGTTCCCTATAATTCTAACTATCTCGTTATTGATTGGTTTCAGTTGGATTTATACTAATTTAGCAGGACTGCGGATTCATCTTGGGAAAAAAAAGGGGAAAAAGAGGGATAGGGAAAAGAGATACAGGAAATCTAATTATTTAACTAAGATAGCATATTCAAGAAAAGCAAAAAGACACCTCCAAATAACCAGATTAAACACTATCAGCTATTTAAGCACAATATTTGTATGAATCTAGTGCGATCTTCAAGGGAAAATTAAGTTTTCATGCTATTAAACGTAGATTTAGAAATTTTATATTCATTCACTAATTGTTTAATAACCGAACTAAGCATGTGAGAGGGTTCAGATTAACCATGCAAAAGGAATGACAATCAGTCAGTCCCTAATGGTATGAACAGCGAGGATTCTATTAGATGTTTATCTAGAAAATGCTATAGAGAAATGAAAGAAACATAACAAAATAATTCAAATGGTGAAGAAGGAGACCATGCACTCACAATGAAATAGAAACAGTCTTAACTTTGCATTAAATCTTGTGTAAATTTCGCCAGAGCTTTAGCAACAATCCATGAACTTCTTACAAAATGAGGGAAAACCAGTCCCCTTTAAATAGGCTTCCAAAAACAGATGAATGGCCAAGATCTAAACTAAACAAGTGGCCTAGTTTCATCCTTACAAAAGGTACCCATACCCATAAATGGAGGGCAAATATTAGCAACTACCCCAAAGGGAGCAATAACTACCCAAAAAGGTAATTAAATAAAAGCTATCCATAATAATTCAAAAAGTGCCCATGCACAAAGTTTAAAAGTTTACAGTTGACTTGGAAGTCAAATATGAATTTTGGCCAAAAAGTGACTTTTTCAAATTTGAAAGAAAAAAGCACTTCAGGAAAGCACTTTTTCTTTTCCAGTTGTAGATTCTCTTTCTAAAAATTCATCTTCGCTATGCAAATACTCTTTCCAAAGGTCCCGACCTGCTGCACGTTCTTCGCAAACATACTCCTGGAACCTGATGCACAATTGGAACAACAAACTGAACGGGGGCATAGGGGGATGACAAATTTTATACTGCATGCCCTCTAGATAATGGTCTACGTGCTTCAAACCATCTTGCCAGCTGGACCGATTATGCTTTCGATCATTTGCCTAGGCCTGCCATAGGCATTAGGGGAGAAAACTCGGTCCCTGAAATCTTGAATATCAATATGCCCTAGGTCAGTATCACCTACATTTTCCCAGACACTCTGAACTTTTGATTCCCTCAGTCCTCCTCTCTGTTAATTTTGTGGATTAGAATTAAAATTTATCTTGTTCTATGTATTATCTATCATTGAATTGTTGTATAAATCTGATTGTCTTCTTTTATGTTGCAGGAGAGGAGGAGCATTTTTATTTCAATGTCCATTCTCACACATTTCATTTGGTATATGTAGTGGGCTGGGTACGGTCAAGCGATGCCTTGACCGGCCATGTCTTTGGACATGGCCGATCAAGACATTACTTGATTGTGCCCCCTCACGATAATAAATGCTTGAATGAGAGACTTCATTTATCTCTCATTCAATCATTTATCCTACCGAGGCTATCATGCATTAACACTCCCTCTTAGCTAGGTAAGATAAATGTAAAAGGTATTGGGAGCAATATTCATAAATCGTATGATGCTTATCTTGGGACCATAGTTTCAAGATGTGAATTGCCTCTGTCGGCGATTCTATTCACAAACTCTTGAGTGGATTGCCTCAGTCGGCGATTCTATCCATGAGCTCTCATGTGGATTGCCTCAGTCGGCGATTCTATCCATGAGCTCTTACGTGGATTGCCTCAGTCGGCGATTCTATCCATGAGCTCTTGTGTGGATTGCCTCAGTCGGCGATTGTATCCACAAGCTCTTACGTGGATTGCCTCAGTCAACGATTCTATCCATAGGCTCTTACGTGGATTGCCTCAGTCGGCGATTCTATCCATGAGCTCTTGTGTGGATTGCCTCAGTTGGCGATTCTATCCACAAGCTCTTACGTGGATTGCCTCAGTCGATGATTCTATCCACAAGCTCTTACGTGGATTGCCTCAGTCGGCGATTCTATCCATAATCTTGAGTTATTGTAAGATCGTCACCTTCCAATAACCTCAAAAATACAAGTGGAAATCATTTGGAACTCGTCACTTCCTTATGATTTACACAGGACCCATAAAATAATTATTAGTATTAATAATAATAATCAATATTTACAATTTTTACCTCAGAAGTGCTCAATCTTGATTAGTAAGCTCCCTCTCAATCACAAGGTATCTTGAGTTTCTTCTAGAGAACATATTTTTCTGAACATACGTTTGAATTTCTGATTTCAGCAAGGGATGCTTGTAGTTTAAGTTTGAGAGGACAAGTTCTTGCAATGTGGCCATATTCGAGACTTTCAAGGAGATATCAATCTGATCTTAATCGGATCTTCCTTCAGGCAGTTAGGCTTTATAGAAGGAAACCTGGCTCTGATACCATGTTAATTTTGTGGATCAGAATTAACATTTATCTTGTTCTATGTATTATCTATCATTGAATTGTTGTATAAATCTGATTGTCTTCTTTTATGTTGCAGGAGAGGAGGAGCATTTTTATTTCAATGTCTATTCTCACACATTTCATTTGGTATATGTAGTGGGCTGGGTGCGGTCAAGCGATGCCTTGACCGGCCATGTCTTTTGGACATGGCCGATCAAGGCATCACTTGATCGTGCCCCCTCATGATAATAAATGTTTGAATGAGAGACTTCATTTATTTCTCATTCAATCATTTATCTTACCAAGGCTATAATGCATTAACACTCTCTGATATTGATACTTCATCTTTTCGATTCTGCGAGGGATATCTGACTTGGATGCTCGTGATGTCTCGGCTGCAGCAAGTGTCTTTGATGATTCTACCACCGATTTAGGCATTTATCCTGCACAGCCGGACGTGGATTACGAGATAATATAAAGGAAACGAAGCAGGTTAGATAAAGGGATACGCCAGCATACAAAGATTAATTTGAAAACCAAATTTTAAAGAATAGCATGATACTTTTAGCTAAAAGGCTTGATTGATTTTAGACATGAATATTTATGAAGCTTTTCGATTATGAATTTATTCATTCGGCTGAGGTTCAAGGACTTAGACGATTTCGACTGCTAAATTTACACTTAGGCATTTTAGGATCAATTTTCAGAATGGACGAAGTTTAAAAAAAATCCTGTCTGAAAATGCGTTTTCTGGCCGACTCCTAGGAACAGCCTCGGATTTCAATTGCGTTGCCTGACATCCTATAAATGGGAAAAGATGCGGTTTTAAGACTTAATCGTTTTAATCAACTTTTGCATACACATCTATACGATTTTGCATATATTTCAAACGATTTCAAGAGAGACGAAGCAAACTTACCTGGCGAAATGAATGGCGTGAATCCGCATTACCTGTCTTGCCAGAATGATTTCCTTTGGATTCGAAAAATGATGCCTGTTATGCCCTACGCTTTGAAAAGATAAACTCACAACCTGCAAATTTGGAATGGGAGAGTTCTGCAATTTCGAATTTCAACGGTTAACTCCCTATTTCAAATTTCGCGCCTAAGATTTGGAAAGAAGATGCAGTTTTAAACACTTAGACTTAGCAATTTATTACCTAGGTTGGAATGGCGATTTTACCTCTTGCATGACTTTTCAACAAATTACTTAATCACCTTCTTCTGCGATTTTACCTAGGGCAATTTGGCTTGGGCGTGATTAGGTTAAACGCGATTTTAAAAAGGGGTTGCAATGTTAAGAAATCGCTATTTTGAGTTTTGAAGGGCTTTCAGACTTCACACCACAACATTCATGCGGTTTTGGGCGAATTTTGGACAATGGGGAAGGGTTTTCATATTTTAAAACTCGCTATCTCCTTTTAATTGCCGAACTTCGGCGATTTGGTGCCTTTTGCAAACTATTAGCTCCGCGTGATCTCTGGAGAGTCTTCCAAATTTAACTTAGCAATTTTCTGTACGGCGCGGTTAGGGATTATGACATGGTGTACAAACTTTGAAATCGCGCATCCTTGCGAACTTCGGCAAATAGGGAGGGTTTGAAAACTTTTTAAACTTTTGGCACTTACCCTTTAGATTGCGATTTTCGGCGTTTGGAGAGCTTTTGAAAACTTCGGCGATTTGGTTGCCTTTCCAACTTCGGCGATTGGAGGTCTTTTGCAAGTTTCTAAATTTTCGCACTTTTCCCTTAGAATTAAAACTTCGAGATTTGGATGGAGTTTGCAAATTCTATAAACTTTTCACTTTTTCCTCATTGTGCGATTTTCGGGATTTAGAGGCATTTTGCCAACTTCGGCGTCTTGAGGCACTTTTCAAACTTTTATCTTTCACTCACTTATCCTCCGAAGTGCGAATTTCGGCAAATGGGAGGTTTTTTGCAAACTTCGGACTTTTTAGGAGTTTTTCAAACTTCAGCACTTTAGAGTGCTTTGCAAACTTTCATTCTATTTCATTTATCGCTTGGAATGCGATTTTTGGCATTTTCATGCACTTTTCAAATTTTAACTTTTACGCA
This sequence comes from Cryptomeria japonica, assembly GCF_030272615.1. Taxonomy (NCBI): domain Eukaryota; kingdom Viridiplantae; phylum Streptophyta; class Pinopsida; order Cupressales; family Cupressaceae; genus Cryptomeria; species Cryptomeria japonica. Next base: position 110,821,726 of record NC_081410.1, read on the forward strand.
CTTTACCTCCAAAGTGCGAACTTCAGCGATTTGAAGCATTTTGCCAACTTTTGAAAATTTCGCTTTTACATTTCTCCCTCCTTATGCGATTTTCGGGCTTTAGGAGGAGTTTGAAAACTTTTATTTTTGCATTTTGTCCTTATCACATGAATTTCGGGATTTCAAGTGCTTTTGAAAACTTTGGCGAAAATGATCATGCTGAAAACTTCTTAAAACCCCCGACAATTTCGCCCCATATAGCGATGACAATTTCGCCCCATATAGCGATGACAATTTCGCCCCATATAGTGATTTTCAGGGTTTGGGGATGATTTGAAAACTTTAACTCCCTCTCGCAATTACCCTCTGTCTGGCGAAAATCAGGATTTTCATCCATTTTGCAAACTTTCAGAAACTCATCCAATTTCCTCCTTAGTGCGAACTTCAGGATTTGGAGGAGTTTTGAAACTTTAAACCTTTTGCATCCTTTTATCTCTCCTATATCCTTGATGAAAATCGACACTTTGGGTCTTTATGCGACCTTCAGACATTTTATCTTTTCTTGGGGGATTTTGCCAGTTTCTATCATTCTACGCCTATCTCAGGCGTTTTACAAGTTTAAACGATCCCTTGGGATTTCATGCCCGAAGGCTCAACTGATCTCACGGATTCACAGGCTTCCACACATGACATCATCATCTCATGGACTGATTACGGGCATGCTCAGAAGGACGCGAGACACCCCGCGCAAAACTCAACGGGGCGAAGGCGAAAAGACCAAAAAATGGAAAGGGGACCCTGTCGGCGACAGGGAGCGTGTGCAACGTACAACACCACCAAAATAACATTATTAAGTTTCCAGTTGTTAGTGACTCCTTTAATCAAATCTCCAATAATCACCTAGGAATATCTCTCAATAATCATTTTCCTGTATCTCAATGAGGGTGTGGTCTTGATACCTTCGAGAAAAGCCTCATCCTCAGTTTCGTTATTGGATCTAGAACCTGGAAAGAAAGACTCATCTCTCATGAGCTGCCTCGAAAGGGAGCTGATGCTCGAACTCCAGCTAGTCCCAATTTCTCTCTTGCTATGCCACTAAAATCAAGTTTAATAAAACCTAGTGGAGGTTCTTTCCGCAAAGATTTAAATCCTGACAATCTTGTATTGATTGCCTCATTAACAAGGAAGGTTCTTCTTGAATAATAATTATTGGAATTTCACTTGGAATTTCATTTTTTGTAGACTCAATGCTTTCTTAACATTCTCCCAATAATCTGACTTATCATCTTCCTCATTCCATAGATTATAATGATATGTTTCTTTTGCAAAGAAATTTTTTGACCCATCCCATTTTTCCTGTTTTGACTTACATCAACTTGTCTATGTTAAGTATTGTTTGATCCTTGCTCTGGACTTACCTGTCTTATAGCTTGCTTCTACAGTAGGTAATCTCATGTGGCTACTTTTGTACTTTTTGTTACTTTTTGTTTAATGTAATGTGTTGTTTTGAGTAAATGATGGGTGGAGTGAGGAAGTTTGTAAATTTTTCTGGCTAATTAGTGTCAGTACTTGAGGGAAGTACTTGCCAATAAACTGCTGTATTTGAGGCAAGTAGTTTCTGTTGTGCTTGAAGTCTATTTCAGATTTGCTCTTGTTTATGCTTGACACTGTCATTGAAGTATTTCATGCTTTTCTTGTTGAATGACTAATCATGTTTATTAGAACAGAATTAGAGAAGTTAGAGTAAGATAAAAGGCACTCAATGTGAACTGGAATTTTCTTCTCACAATTGAAATCTTGAAACTGGTGCAGGCTGAGTTGTTTGTGCTGAGACTTTCGCGTCATAGTGGTGTGGCTGGTCTTGCTGGCATGGCTTTTGTATCTCAGTTGTTTGCAGATACTTCCTCTGCCTACAGTTGTACATGTGATGATTATAGTGTTCTTCTTGTCAGGCCATTGTTATATTTCATCAAGGATGATCTCTACAAAGTAATGTTTACAACTCTATGATCTCAAATGTGATGTTTTCTGTTTTTCCATAGCAGTATTGAATTTTTTTTTTCTAATACACATGAATAACTGGACTTAGCTGAATATTGTGTGTGTTTTTTTTCATGTATTAATAATTAAAGTTTAGTTTCATTCCTAATCTTGTTGCTTGAAATGCAAACATCTAAAGTCTAGCAACCTTGATTGTTATTTTCTTATTTTAATTGATGTTGCTTCTATTGATTACATTGATTTTTTGTGCCATGACTAAATTGAAAAAGCCTATTCGTGATGAATAGAAACATATTGCATCATTACTCTGTGTGATAAGCCAGAATTATTTCCTGTGTAATTGCTAGTGTGTTTGAAGTTTGAACATTTTCATGCCAATGTATGTATAGGATGGTAATGCTCTGACTGTTTGAGTGTTGTGTAGGTATCGAGAGCTTATAATTCCAAGATTTGACCTTCCTTTCAAGTCCTTTTACTTAATAGTACCTATTTTGATTGTTCTGCACTAGGAATCACAATAACGATATCCACCCAGCTTTATTAGTCTTGCTACATGTTTCTAATTTTTGGAATTTAAAAATGCAAGCACAGGATGCACATATTTTATTGATTACATTGATATTTTTCTCTTTGACTTCAAGTCGAGTAAGATCATGGTGAATGCAAATGTACTATATTACTAGTACTCTGTGTGAAGTAATGATATACTCTGTAATCCTTTGATGATAATGAATTTTAAAAGATGGCGATGCTTGGAATAGCTTGACTCTTGTTATTTAATACTTGTAATAATTCTAAGCTCAATGGAACTTATGGAATTTCATTTTCAAATTAACTTGCCCTTGATATTTTCAATGCAGATATGTAAAGATTCTGGTCAACAATGGGTTGAGGATCCTTCAAATCGTGACTTGGCATTCGCTCGTAATAGAATTCGTAGCTTACTGAATAACTTCCAGTCATGTTAGTGCTCCTGTGCTTGTATTATTATGATCTTATTTGGTAGATCATGTCTCATATTTCAGACAATGGTGGATAGTGGGTTTGATGTTTCTTTTCTTCACTTATGCTTTTTATGAAAGATTTAAAAATATCGCTGTTCATGGTAGTTTTACTCAAAGCTACACTGGTATGCTTGAATTGTATTCTATGATGCCTAAATATGACTATTTAGTGGTTTAGGGAGTACATTGGATTAACTTCAATTAATCTTTTTCCTTAAGGATGTATGTTGCTTGATGACCTAATTTGGTAATTTTGAGATTTTGGTCCTTGGATTGTAACATGTTAACTATAATCACAATTCCTGAATCATATATGACTTGTTATTGGAATTTATTTCTACATTGATGGCTTGTTTTCTGTGTTCCATGGGCTTTCAAGGACAAGGACATGGGGATGAGTTTCGGGGATGACAGTCCTAGGGCCATTTATTGGGGACAGCAGGGAGACGGCAATATATAAATATTTAAACATATATCAATATCAATATGTAAATAATTCATGACGACAGTAGTATAACAGCAAAATAAACATCAATAAAGTAGTATAACAACAGCTTCAAACATCAAAATACCATGGGCTATCAATATCCAAGTCTCAAACATCAAAATACAATAATCTATGAGAGTAAGCCTCATTCGATCTGTCAATATCCAAAGACTCAGCACCTATTGTGTCATTATTGTTAATGCATTAGTAGCTTCTTCAAGATAAGATTTTCCTATCTCATTAATCTCCTCTGTTTTGATTTATTTGTCTATGCTATTAGATTATCTAAACTGAATATGTTTATCAGACTGTAACCTTGATTTTGATTATGATATTGATAATGGATATGGATTAGATCGACGACCTGCTTAACTATGTTAAGCGTCGATCTAAATGCTATCGGGCTGATAACCCGATAGCATATTAATGTCGATTCATTTATGAATCGGCATTAATATACTATCGGGGTATTAACCTGATAGCATATAATGCTATTAGTTATTGTTATTGTTTAATTTAACACCGATTCATTATCGGGTGTGATTATAACATAATCTGCTTTGACACCGATTCATTATCGGGTGTGCTTATATCATAATATGCCTTGACACCGATTCATCATCGGGTGTGTTTATATCGAACTATTAACATATGCAAATGATACCGAACTGTTATCATAAACACCGAAGTGAATCGGTGGACAGTCACGACCAAGTGACATCTTGGTCGGACATGTCTAAAAGACATGTCCGATCAAGGTGCCACTTGATCGTGGCTGCCTTGATATATATGCATCATTCAAAAGAAAAGGAATGACATTGAAATCGATACATGTTCATTCCTCAGACCTGCAGAAAAGAAATAAGATAATATTATTGTCATAGAAATAATACCAAAACGCAAATACACTATCTACCATATAACTTGTCCATTAAATTGGAAATTGCAATAACATCAACAATTATCACTGTCTGCCTGAATTGGATCATCCTATAGTAGCTGGACCACTCTTGGTTGCACCTTCTCATCAATCTACCTAACATCTTCAGGATCAGTAGCCCAACATGTTGTTGGAGTCTATCGATACTCAATGGTGTGTTGCTCCTGAAGTCTCAAGGCACTTTGAAGTGCAACTAGTTTTTTAGCTCGTTTTCAGGTAAGCCTACTTCTCTTAATGGAGTGGATGAAGCCATAGGTGGACCTACTCCTCTTTACAGTACGGTAAGTAGCAATCTGTGAGAGTAAACGAATGGAAAATTGTTTCAACTCCGGTGTGTCCTTCCCATGAAATTTACATCATCCAGTGGGGTTTGTTTGTGCAATAGTAGCTTATCCATTCTAGCCTCTGATTTGTTGAATGTAGGACCTTGAAGATCGGAAAATTGAAGCCACTACTCTTGAAGAATGGTTGCCTCCTTGGTGTTATACATTCAACGAAGGGCTGCCATACGACCCTCCATCACCTCATCCTCATCATCCTTAGAAGGAAGCATTTGGCCAGGTCTAGGTGCATACCACTTCAGGTCCAAGTCTAGATGGACCCTTATTTTTCCCTTAGCTAAAATGATGAAAGTCCTGATGTAAAACAATGAAATTTGATAAGACTGGGCATTTTTAGTGTGAAAATCATCACAGTCCTGATGGAAAACATTTTTCCCCATGAAATTAAGGCCTAAAAATGAGTTGTCCCGATGGAGGACGTTCTTCCATTGAGTTTTGAAGGCATAAATGGACTTTGTTTCGATGGAGCATGATTTTCCACTGCATATTTTGAAGAAAAAGGTTGATTTTAATGATAAAATGGTCTCAGTCCTGATGAGGTGCGTTTTTCCCCTCATGGATTGACTTTTTGTGGAAAATCTCGATGCATCAAGATTCTCCACCACAACTGTCCCAATGGACCACTTTTTTCCACCAGAGGTAAAAATGACCAAGGCAAGTGCTCCAATTTGTCCAATGAGGTTCGAAATTCCCTAGGGATGGAAAATGAAGGTTGCAAAGTTAAGTGAGGACAAAATTACCTTGTCCCGATGAAGTGATTTTTTCCCCTGGATGAATTTGTGAAGTTTTAATGTGTTTTGTGTGTCTAGATGGAGTTTGAATTTCCCCTGAAGCTACTATGATGGATTTTGACAAGTTTTATGTGTCTAGATGACGATTGCTTTTCCCTAGAGCTCAATTTATGGACAAAGTTGATGAAATGAATGGAATTTTTGTGTCCAGATGGGGATCGATTTTCCCCAAAATGAGATTTTGGACAAAAGCAAGTGAAATGATGAACTTTTATGTGTCCAGATGACCCACATTTTTCCCCAAGGGAATTATGTGATGAGTTATGATAAAATTTAATACAAATTTTCGTCGCAATAAGGTTCGATTTTCTCCAGGTGGCCAACGTTTTATGCAAGTGAACGATTTTAATGACAAGTGTGCTCAAATTTAATTATTTTTGCCTTTTTAGAATTATTTACTGATCAACAACAATCATTTAATGACAAATATGTGATCCCAAGGCAAATCAATTTTCCACCAGGCTATTATAAAATAAGTTTTTTATCCCACATTGCTTGTGTGGTGAAATATCAAGTTAAAAACATGATTAAGTATGCCCAGTCAGCATTATAATATTATTACATTGCCTTGATATGACAGTTGGATGTGTGATATAAGGCAGATTGAAGATCATAGCTGGGTGATTTTTGTCTAAGTGTCATTTTGACACCATTATTGAAAGAGAATTTCTAGACTTGTTGCAGATTGGGGGGAGCCATTGGTGACTTTGGCGTTTTTTATGCTTGGCGCCACCATAGCTGGGAGCCACGATTTTGTGTGTGGCTGATTGCCTCACATTTTGGGGGCAATTTGTGGATATTTTACTTGGCGCCATTGTTGGTTTTGACTGCGATTTTGTCCAAGTGTTTGCTGGGTGCTATTGTTTGATAGTTTGGACACCATTGTTGGGTGCCATTGCTGGTCCAGGACTGAGATATTCATTTCCAGATCTGAAGTATCACCTCCGAGCCATTGTAAGTGAAGGGTGCTTTTGTTTGGACAGCATTTTTGAAGAGTTCAATGGTATTTTATGAAGACACCATTGTTGGTGCAGATCTGAAATATCATTTACCAACATTGTCTTCAGACTGAAACAACATTTCCAGCCCCATAGTAGTGCCCAGGCATGGCCATTTTTGAGATTTGGAAGACAAAATAACTTAAGTGCAAGTGTGTGCCATGGCTGTGACCACTTCCAGCCACTGATTTCAGTCATTTTCAGTGTGTCTTCAGACTTCTTGGAGCCATTTTCAGACCTTGGAAGGGTGCATTCAGACTTATATAAAAAAATCGGACTTATATACACCATTTTCTGAGTGTGTTCAGGCCTGGGGTATACCTTTTGAGCCTCCAATTTATCATTTTCTGAGTATACCAGGGTGTATTCAGACTTATTTTTCATTACCAGACCTTAAACAAGTCTGAAAAGAAAGGTTTTAGGAGGGTTTTAGACCCCATTTTGATCAAAATTTATATTGTTTTCAGAATTTATGGTGGAAATTGTTAAAATTTCTGATTTTAGACCTTTGAAATTGACAAAATCATAAAAAATCAGAACTTAGGTAATTCTGAAAACAAACTTCTAGGATTATTTTTCCATGATATTGACTTTGAGCTTCATACAAGTACCATGTCTAAGGTGGGAATTGTGGCAAGTAAGGAACAATTGAGAATCGTACAAGAGTGCTTCTATCTGGAGTCACTGTTGGTGTCCCGATGGAAGAAGATCGCGGATACGAACATGGAATTCCTGGACATGAAGCAGATGGGACAATGAATGTTTGGAGTGAAGAACCATCTTCCTTCCACCCTTTCGACCAATATCATGAAGAGCGAAATTTACCAAGCAGCTGGCTTTCCACCATTTGTACAATGTAGTGAACTTATTGTCGAGTGAGCGAAGCACTACGATCCAAGAACCAGAGTGATCAAGTCACCCAAGGGGACAATGCTTGCATACTTAGTCGAGGATGCAATTGCGGGTGTTTGGAATCCCTAGGATTGCGGACATGCAAGAGAGAACTAAGGATGAATACCAAGCTAAGTTTTTAAAGAAGGCAGATGCATGTATGACAGTTGTCAACAACAAGTGGGTCATTGAGCCAAGGCATCACTACTCTAAGCTACCCAAGAGGCTTCTATCATCGGACTTCAAGGATGAATACAATTATTTAATATTCCTACTCAATAGAGTAATGGGAACACCTCAAGGGGCATTATTTGAGAACTAGATGTTTTATTTTATTGAAGATATGTCAAGAGGAGTATTGATCAATTGGGCCAAAATAATAAGTGATAACCTCGACTTCCATTTGAGAAGTTTGGAGAAAACAAAGGCATTCAGCATGACCTCCTACCTTGTGTACTTGCTTGCCAGACCCCTTGTATACAAGGGGTTGTTGATATGCAAGGGTGAAGTTGGGAATGGGCTAGGATAATATAGAGTTTACGAATGTTATCCACAACTCCATCTACACAAGATTGGACACTATAGAAGGGTGAACGATGCTTTCACCAAGTACATCACAAGGTTGCTGCAAGGCAGGATCCCCAAACGGTTGTCCAAAGAGGCAACTGGGCTTATTGAGAAATATGGATCATGGTATATATACAGTTTCCCACCTTTACATACCTACGGATTCAAGGATTTAGATCCAACCCATACAAACTTCCTAGGGATCCGATAGATACGATGATCATACTTGAGGTAGTGAGACAACTTTTGGAATTTGATTTTATCCAAAAGGAGAAGCATAGAACAAGGATAACTCTCCCAGTTACACTTGGGAAGACTTTGGAGGTATGCCACACCGTAGCCGCAGTGAGTTTAGTTATTGAGGAACTTGAGTTTTATCGCCTTGGAACTTATAAGAGCAGGGATCAGTTTGATCCATTCAAAAATGTTGTGAAGATCGAGGGAGAAAAGTTTATACATAAGATTGACATTGAAGACTATTGGGCTAATCTCATGGACGAGCTCGCAGTTAGGAAGAGAATGTGGTCCCGAATGTCAGTGGACTTCATGAGGAAGTGTCATCTATTCTCCATTCCTGATCAGGTTTATGATGATAGTGATCATCCGTAGTAGGATAATGTGGTGAACAAACCTATCCTATTGCCCAATTGGACGCAGCATGAGGTGGTGGATTTGAATGTGCTTATGAGAGAAGTAAATGATTACTCCAGGGAATGGGTGGATAAATACATCAATAAGTTGAGAAAAAGGAATGTCACCTTTATCTATGAGAAGATGAAAGATGAGGAGCCTTCCCTCGGTGATGATGAAAGAACAATCAGTAACGTAAGGATACATGATGATGAGGAGAGTCAAGCTCCCAAGAGAAGGAAGGGTATGCCTGGAGAATCACAAGCAAAAGGCAAGGAGATTGATAGCCATCAAGAAACACAGGTTTGACACCCCTTTATCCATTGTGAGTTCCTCATCAGTGAAAGAGAATGATATGTTAGAGAAAGACAGAGAGTTAGAACAGGGTTTTGATACGGAAATCCTACCAAAGAATAATTAGGAGTTGCACGCTACAACACAATTGACACTGCTGAATGAAGATGAAGACCAACCAGGATCTCCCACTGTCCAGTTGGAGGCTAGCTTGGGCAACAATGTGGTCGATTTGACCAAGGACAAAGAGATAGATGATGATGTCATCTCAACCTTGAGAGGACTTGATCATGACATGAGCCTTGAAGATGGGATGGAAATGTCCACCACTCCCAATTGGTTGCTGTAGAGCATGGAAAAGAAGAAGATGATAAAGGCATAGCCCATAGAGAATTTTGATGATTTCCTAGCCAGGCCAGACAAAGAAAAGGAGCAGAAAAGGGCTAAGATATTTTCTGAAAGTGCTAGAGATGATACAGGTGTGCATATTGCAAAAGTGGCTGTCCTGATGGGTTATAAGACCAAAGATGTTGTCACTCCCATGGATTATCATATCACTACGATTGACCTTGGACCAACTACAAAGAAACAAAAGTTCTAGGAACTTGATGATACAGTCAAGGCAATCGGGGCATGATTGGATAGGACTATTGAGAAGGAGATGCTTGAAAATGAAAACAGGAGACTCAAGGAGTACATTGAAGAGATGAATTCCCAAAGGCGTGAGGATCCTACTTTTGTCTCACGTATTGCTATTGATCATGGATTTCCCTTTGATTATGAGATAACGAGGAATACACATTTGGAGGCTGGAAAGTGGATTGAGGATGTTGCAAAACAAGCAGATGATTTCCTAGCCCAATTTGTCCAAGCATTTGACAAATCATCAATGCTCATATTCAAGATACATTATTTGGAAGGAGTTTGGGATGATTTCCAACCGGTGGAGGAAAAGACAATTCCTCGTCTCAGGGTGTTGAAGTGAATCCTGATGCCCACATTGATCCAAAAGGGTGTTGTACATGCAGGTGATGTATATGATTTTCATGGATGGTATTGTTCCTTGGCTATGAGAAAGTCCACCATTGATCATGCAAGGCAAGATTGTGGAGAGATGGAAGGATCGATCTAAGAGATTCAATCTAAGATCCTTACATCTATTGATAAGTTGTTGGGGATGGATGTCCATGCACACTTAGAGGAATTGAAAGAAAAGATGAAGTTTATTTACTTCAATCAGTTAGAATCTTTGAAGAGGAGTTAGATAGATGTGTTGGTTTCTCTTGTGGTTCACATCAATAGTTTGCAGAAGCTTATGCTCGATTGGGAGAATACACTATATTCTTTCTCAGATGTGTTGGATGTGATAGATGCACAACAAGAAGCTTTACACAACATTACCATGGAGGAGCTCAACTCAGTCTTGGCCAAATTCTTGGAATATGCTGCTAGAGAGAGGGATGCAGGTCGGAATCTTCTCAAAGATTCCTTGCTTGATGACTAGGTGTCATCCCATCGGGTCACCTTTTGGTGATTCTTTTTTTGATGTAAACCCTAATTAGGGCAAATTTAGGACAATGTTGGCATGATCTTGGCCCTTGATTCTAGATGAATCTTGGCCCTTAATTCCATTTGAGATCTATATAAACCCCATTGCCTCTCATTTTAAGAGAGATTTTTGAGAATTCTCGTCTATATGCTACATATTTGAATATAAATCATTGAAGTGTGGTGGTTTTGTTTAGATTTTGTATGCATTTGTGGTTCTCATTGCTTCCAAAATTTAGAATAGAATATAGATTAGAATTTGATTCAAGTGTTTCATAGATTGGATGAAAGAAGTGTTGAATGCATTTGAATGAGATTCGTATAATCTATACCACTAGCTTTTTGTTGATAAGTTCGCCTTGTGTGGTCAATTGGAAATGAAATTGAACTTAACTTCAATTATTGCATGTCCATTGGTATGCATTGCCTTGATGGCATTGATGTTGATGGTGATAATTTGAACATCTATAACTTTACCTTAGATGATTGCACTAAGCATGTGTTGAATTGTTCTTTGATGGTGAAACCTTGCCTAGTTGAATCTCGTTAAGTCATTCATTACGCCTTGCATTTTAGGTTTTAGAATAGAGCTCCTAAACCCTCATTCCTTTTGCATTTTATTTGAAAATCCTTTGTTAGATTAGATCAAGAGCTATATTGCAAAATCCTAAGTCATTGGCAAAACCTATTCTAATCCATGATAATATTGATAAATCTGAACAATTGTGTAAGTCCCCAAGTGAAAACAACAATTCACATTGACCATTGAGTTACCCACATGTCAAGAAATGATCGTAGAAACCTTGGAATCGTCTTAGTTGTTGAGATATTTAGCATCTGAGGTGATTTTGTTCAAGAGAGGGTAAAGTACTTCGGTATTTTATTCTATGTTTGATTGTGCCTAAAAAACACATCAACAGACTGTTTTTTGCGAATCCTTGAAATCCGAAATCCCTTCCTTTGTCGGATTTCGGATTTTGGGGAACTAGTCTAACCCTTACTCTTTTGGTAAGCGTTAGACTATTTCCTTGAACCTTGAAATTTGAAATCCCTTCGTTGGGTTTTAAGAACCTTGAGATCCGAAATCCCCCCCTTTGTCGGATTACGGATTTGGAGGAATTGGTCTAGCCCTTACTCTTTTGGCAAGCATTAGATTGTTTCCCCGAACCCCGAAATCTGAAATCCCTTTGTCAGATTTTAGATTTCGAGGAATTGGTCTAACCTTTACTCGTTTGGTAAGTGTTAGATTGTTTCTTCGAACCCTGAAATCTGAAATCCCTTGCTTTGTTAGATTTTGGATTTAGAGGAATTGGTCTAACCCTTGTTTTGGTAAGAGTTAGATTGTTTCCCCAAATCTTGAAACCCGAAGTCCCTCTCTCCCCTCTCTCTTGTCCCTTTGGTCTTTCAAACTACGAGGTTCCCGACTCCTCATCCTTAGCAATATTTTTCCTAAGGGCCCGATGTCCAATGATCAACAACACTTCCATATGGCATGATCGACACTCAAGTATCTTAATGCTTCATCAACTCCTACAACTCGTCTACTTTCATTCATGGAGCTACAGGGGTGCATTTAATGTATTTTGTAGGTTGCCATCAAGTGGAGTCCTAGGCCATGCCTATTAATGGTTGTTTGATGGTCTTCATGTCAAGTTTGCATGCTCCAATCTTGGGATTATCAAGGAATTTACCTTCTAGAAGTACTTTTGTTCTTGGGATTTCTTGTCAAGGTACGGTCAGGTTTCTTGCACGCACCACCATCATGTCAAACCTGACCGCTTCTCTATCTTCTTAGATTGACATTCTCCTCTACACACCAAGTCAGGGTTTCCCCTCTTTGACTGTTGGTTCCTTCTTAGCGACCTATTTCCTATAAATAGGCTGTTAGGCTTCATTGTAAGGGGTTTTGTCCTAGCTAGTTGGAGCTATCTTCTACTATAATCTTGGCCATTGGCCCGAGAATGAATCGAAATCATCATTCTTGCCTCTCTTCAACCTATGCATGCTATGTATGTTTCCTTACCTTCATGATAAATGTGTGTTTTGTGGCTTTCTCTCACATATATGCTTTCTTAGCTTGTTTCTGAGTGTGGCTTGTGGGAAACCTTCTTCCCTTTTGACATTCAACAAACCTAACCTCCATACATGTGTTTGGTGTCATTCATGCAATTGAAATTTGTGCATCTCCAAGGTATTTTGATTGATTATTTGCGTCATTCTAGGGTGGGGAGAGAGACATCTCTTAGCTTGGTGCATCACCTCTTTACTTTTGGCATTGCCTCACGTCTTTTCTCCTACAAGCTATTAGAGTAGGTTTAGAAGTAGGGTTTGAAGTGTTGGGTTGGTTCAACACCTGTACCTAGATTAGGAAGGAAGTTGGCCTTCTCCAGAGATTCAACCCCTTGCGCAAGGTCCCATACTTTTTTATGAGGTTGCTGAGTTGATAGCTCAACAAGGGTGCAAAATTTCGTGACAACTCCTTCACAAGATCAAAAATTGCAATAAAACTCTATGCTTTTGTATTGGCATGTTAGTTGCCTTTGACACGTTCCATTCATTTGGAGGCATTTTCTTTAAAAAATTACTTCTCATTTATGAGGTGCATGTTAGCTACTAGGTGCATGCCATTACTTTGTCAAATGTTTAGTCTTCCTTCACTTTGGTGCATTTGTGATCTCGTTTAAGTGCTCATGAACTCTTGTGCATCATCCTTTTTCGCTTTGGCGTGCCTTCATTCCATTTGATGTGTCTCTTTACTTGCTCTTGCACACTTGTCAAACTCTCGTGCACACTTTTGACTTTGATTTACTAGTTTCCTTTCTTAATGCTTATTTGTTTAAACTTGTGCTAGCCATTACATAGAATTTTCAAAATTTCTTGCTTTTTATTGGCATATCGTTTGCTGCAGATGTGCACAATTACAAAAAACAAGAATTTTTTATTTCAAAAGTTTCTTTGCATTAGTCCATGCCTTTTGTCTTGGCATGTACTAATACACTAATGGTTACATATTTTATCTTTGTTCTTTGGAATGGCATGCCTTGTCTCCTTTATGCACACTTCCACTTTTTGACTCCAAATCATAGGAAATTCTTACTTTGTTATATAGGTGCAAGTCTAACCTTTGATGATTGTTTCATGATCTTGTGAGAGAAAACAATCAATAGGACAATACAGACTAGATAAGATTTCAAAACATGTCAAGGGTAGATAAATGAAAATTTGACCCAATATGATGTTTTTGTATAGGTACAACAAGCTTGTTAGCTAAGAAGGTTGACAGATTGCAAACCATGATGTTGGTCCTAATCTCTAAGTTAGCAGTTTTGAAAGAGAACATGGATTAAAGGGAATTGGAAAGAAAAGAGATGGAGCAAGGTGAGTTCTCTAAGAGAAAATTCTTAAGGTAGAGTAAGAAATTGTCGTACAAGGCTATGATGGAGAGATCAATGTTGAGAAGCTTGATCAATGGGTGTACTAGATGGAGGAATGTTTTAGTCTTCATTAGTTACCTTCTTACAAACAGTTTTTCAACGCTAAAGCTCTTTGGGCATGCTCCTAGATGGTTATAGATTTATGCATGCTTGTCGGAAATTAGGAAAGTGTTATTGGTTTGAAGTAGGAAGATTTAAAGAGGCTGCTATGTAAATATTCCTATCCCATATGCCACAAAGAAGAGTAGGTTATGCAATGTCATTACTTGAGATAGGGGAGGGACAAAGCATGCAAGCATACACAAGTGAGTTTAAAATGAATTTGTCCAAATGGGAAAGAATGTTGCGGATGAAGAAGTTCTCATGATGGAGGGTTGTTTGGACACCTAAAGAGGAATGTCCTCATGGCCAAGCTGCAAGATATAGATGAGGTGTGTGCTCATGCCTGTTGCCTTGAGCTAGATAGAAGTGAAACTCTTTGAACAAGAACAAGCAAAGTGACAAATGAAAAAACAAGATGAATGTCGCCTCTTGAGTTGATTCAAAGAGCAGAGGTAAAGGAAGGTCTCATTGCACAAAATATGATAGAGATGGGCACTTAGAAGAGAGATGTTGGAGACTAAACTTGGAATTGGCAACTTCAAATGAGAAGGTTAAGCAAACTAAGGTTATATGTGAGCTGTTGGAGATTGAGTGTCCTTTAGATGTGGATAAATGTTTATCATGTGCTCTGCTCAATAAATGTGTATAAAAGGTTGGTAGCAATTTGTATGGAGTTGAATAGCTCACATAACTTTCCAAAATTAAGGTGCAATTAGAAGATAAGAAAATTAATGCTATTTTTAACTCATATTCTCAATTGAATTTGATTTGTAATGGGCAGGTTAATGAGTTGGGAATAGAAGTTGTAACTTATTGGGACGTGAGTTGTTGGAGATTGAGTGTACTTTAGATGTGGAGAAATGTTTAGCATGTGCTATCCTCAATAAATGTGTATGGAAGTTTAGTAGCAATTTGCAAGGAGTTGAATAGCTCACATAACTTTCCAAAATTAAGGTGCAATTAGAAGATAAGAAAATTACCGCTATTTTTGACTCATTCTCAATTGGATTTGATTTCTTATGGGCAAGTTAATGAGTTGGCACTAGAGGTTGTAACTTATTTGAATTCCCATAATTGGGGATGGTTGCAATTGTTGGGAATTAAGGTGCCTCAACCTTTGCAAGTTCCTAGTTTTATTTATTTATTATTTGGCACTTTTCTGCAAATTAATTGCACATTTTCATATTTATTATTTAAATTAGCCCCAACTAGAAATGGGGTATGGTATTTTGTTGTGGCATCATTTGCCATGTGACAGTGCTTTGTAAAGTGTTGTAAGAGGATGTATTTTGGTTATTGTCGGTCTACTATCTTTGGGAGATCCTAGGATAGCTTATGATACATTTTTATGACATATAAGAAGTCAGAAACAGGGGAAGTTACTTTGGAATCCTAACCAGATTATGACAAGCTTCATTATTTGTTAGAGAGTACCTATTTTGAGACTAAAATCATTGGAAACTTGGGTTCGTGGATAAAATTGGTCAGTTATGACAGCTGTAAGTGTGGAAGATAATTTACTATTTGTAGTTTGTATGATAAATTCTCCTAGAAGGCGTTGGAAATCAGGCTCAAGTTGTGTGCCATAATTCTTGGGGGTATTTGCTCATGGTATTGGAAATCACAAATGGTTTTTAGGTTGTAAAAATTCTATAAATTGCTGCTTGAGAAAGTAGTTTAGTTTGAGTATTGGGAATTTGTAGGTACAAAGGTGCTATTGGAATGTACTGAAATTCTTCCTAGTTGCTGACTAAACACTCATATAAATACTTGTATTGCAAAAGTGTTGTAGTCTCTTTCAAATTTGATAATTCATTTTGTAGGTTTTGGAATGTTAAGCTATTCTCCTAAAAGGGTTTTCCCCATGTAAATTATTGTGTTATGGTATCATTGTTTATTTGTTTATGAACATGTTTCTCTATTAAGTTTAGATCAATTTTAAGATATTTGTACATCATTTTTCTCAAGATTAGTGCAAGAATTTATTTCTTTAGACCTTGCTTCTTTACAACAATTGTGAGTAGATATGAAGGTGTGGAAACAATCAGGTTGCAGTTTGGTCTTCATTGGTGGTTTGTAGAGGAGGTATTATTTGATGTTGTTCCATTAGATGGGATTGATCTTATTTTTTGTAGTCCCTAATTGCACATGAAGGATGCTACTTGCTATAGAAGAAACAATTAGTATAAGATGCCTTTGAATATGAAATAGTTTGTTTTGAATTTGTGAGGGAGATGTTGGTGTGAATAAGGTATTTTACCTAACTAGTTTATTAGTAGCTTCTATTCACATGCTTAAGTTAACTTAGGTCCTATGGAATCTTTCTAGAAGGTTCTCTTATCTTATCTTTTGGCATTTAATTTTTGTTTCCTAAGTCATTTAGTAATGGTCAAGTTAGTTGTCTCATAAAATAGGATTAAGGCACATGTCACAATCTTGTCTAATCCTACCTATAAACCTTGCCTTTATAAGCAAGGCATCTTGTGTATTATTAAATATTCAATCAATTCATTCAAGCATCCATAATCAAGAAAGCTATTCCTTCATCAAACAAGAATCGCCCAAAATCGCTGAGTTTGGGTGATTTCTGAGTCGAGTCATGCTCGCCGAGTCCAGTGGGCTCGGACTCGGACTCGGATGAGTCTAGGTCAAAAAATCACCCAAAATTGCACTTGCCCAAAATCGTCGAGTTTGGTGAGTCCCGACTACCAAACTCGGCCGACAACATGTAACTTAAAGTTAAAAAACACTTTTAATATGTTTTGAATTGATTTTTTTAGGTTTATATTATGCTTTGAGCCTAAAAGTGAACTTCATTTCATTCATCTGGCAAAATAGGAGGAGAAAGGTGAGTTGTGAGGAGAAACAATAGAAAAATAACACCTGACGCCTTTATAAAATAATAAGTCTTTTGGTCTCGCGGGGCGCTGCCCCTCAACCCCGCAAGGGGTGTTGCCCCTTGATCCCAACTTGGGGGCGCTGCCCCCAAACCCCCATCGTAAAATTAGGGGGAAATTTGCGCTGATAAAAGTAGGGAAATTTTAACCTCCGAGTCTGATTAGGCTCCAATTCTATATAACAACATATATTTTCATTTGGTGCATCAAGAGTTGGAAAGAGTTTGCATCTCATTTGATCATAATGATGACATGGATTTTTTATTCCAGGAGTTTTGTAATATTGTATACATTTGACAATATTTATATATCTATGTTTCTTATTTTCTTCAGCTGCAATTTGTGTTTATGCTTATGTGATTGATGTATACTTGTGATGTAATCAAACTAGCTTCTATTTGATGATGTTGTTGTGTCTTTAAGGTGTATTTAATAAAGGGTGCATGAAACAAGTTTTAAATCTTTAAAAATCTCTAAATTTCTTGAGTTTTTCACTTCGCCGAGTCCAACCAAGTTTGAGCTGAGTTTTAACTCCCGAGTCCGAGTCTCGGTCCCGAGTCGAGTTAGCCTCACCGAGTCCGAGTCTCGTTTCTTTGCAGTTCATCCTCTCTTGCAAAAGATTATTTTTGTTTTGTAGGTGATTTGGAGTGTAGGGAGTTCACAATCAACTCCTACATGGCTGCAAACCCCTTCTCAAATATAGGAGATGGAACCTCCGGAGGAGTCGATCTGCTTTCCTCAGATTTTGTTGGGTGCACTTTGGAATAAGGACCTCACCATTGAGCCTAGAAGGCCCAAAAACTCTCTTTTTCATATATAATATTTCATATTTTGGCATTTGAAATTTTTTTGGCATTTTTTTATTTTTGCATTACTATCTTAAATTTGATATCCAAATGGTCATTAGCTGGGATTGTGTTAAATTTGACAACCTCCTACTTGTCACAACAGTGTTGTTAACACTCAGCCTAGCTCGCCAGAGGACTGTCGTAAATTTGATGACCAAACAACTATCATTAGGGCCCTTCGTTGCCTCTTAAGCCCTCATTGGGCAGTTTTTTTCTAGAAGCCATAACTTGACTCGGGTATTAGATTTTGGCAAAAGAGATATTGTTGGAAATCTGATTTCAAGAACTTTCTAGTGGTATCAGTCTCGCTCAGAACTTTTTGCCACAATCTCCGATTTTTGCAATTCTTGCATTGTTGAAAAGATACACGTGAGATCTTTCATGCCATCCATACACTTTTTCTAGAGTCAGCCCTAGTTACATTTTATTCAGTTTTTTGTCATATTTGCATTCTAAGTGATTACTTGGACATGTTGGCACTTGGGAAGGTGTTGTTTTGATCAAATCAATTCCTTTCAACCCCGTTTCATGTATTGATCTTTGATTTATCATTTAAAAAATATATCATTGTAATAATTATGGGTTATGTGACTCATCCTTTTGTAAACAATTTGACTAAGGATAATTGAATCTTGGCAAAAAGGCATCCTATCACATTTTAGGTGGCTCAATCTTTTGCCTCATCTTTATCGGCTCATCCTTGAGCCAGAGATAATGGAAAAAAATTAATTTGGAGTTATAAAAATGATCATATCATAGGATTGATTGGTGCAAGCATAAGCACAAGCATCGTCTGAGAGACCTACTATCCTATCTCAGGAATAAAGTGTCGATGTATAGTTTGGACCAAGATTTGGGAGATCTATGGAGATCCAAATAATCCACCATTTCCACATGATCTTGCACCAGATTGCTTCATCCACTTGATGATATTGATAATCTACCTTTTGATGATGTTACATTAGAGGATCTTGAATTTGATGTAGTACTTGAGTGTCTGGATGATCAAGAGATCTCTCTAACAGCTCCCACTTCTCTAATTGAGATGGCCTTTCCATCTTTTGTTGCTGATTCATTGAGAGATTTCAATGATTCTCTGAAGTAGGTAAATCATTGTCTTTCAGATATATGTTTGTGGGATAGTTACTTGATAGGTGTTTCATACTTTTTTTTGAAGTCTCACATTTCAAATTTGGAGGATGAATTTGAGGGTTTATCTCACCTATTTGATGAGAGTCATGGAATATTTGTTGTCTTATCATCTTTTTCTTTGGATCTAGTTCAACATAAGTTACCACTTGATCCTAGTTTTGCCACCTTCTATTTTGATTAGGTATGTACCTAATTGGATTGTGGCGTCATCTATTGTGGAAATGGCAATGCATGAGAAGATATTTGAGACATCATCATAGATATGGATCTTTCCTCCTACCAATTCCTATTTGGAATGGGAAGGATTCCTTCTTTTGTTCTTGGTCAATCTTCTTCCCAAAGGGAGAAATGTTGTTTGTAGGCATTGGATCATGTTTTGTCTTCAAGTATTCACTATTTCTGTAGGATATTACACATTGTGAGGGGCTACATTCTCTCTTTCCTTCCTATGGAGGGATAATTGATTGTACATTTATAATGGTTGTTGTTTTTGAGGGGTATCATTGAGTCTTCCATTCATCACTCTTCTATCACTTGTTCTTGTTTCTTTTCTTTCTCTCTTTTGGAGAGGAGTTTTTTCCCAATGGATTTTCTTGTTTTCTTCATTTGTGAAAGATTGCATTATAAATGGGTACTATTATCACAAAAGCTTGCACCCTTGCTGAGCTATCAACTCAGCAACCTTGTGAAACATGGAAACAACCCCGAAGTATGGGACCTTGCGCAAGGGGGTTGAATCTCTGGAGAAGGCCGACTTCCTTCTCAATCTAGGTGTAGGTGTTGAACCAACTCAACACGTCAAAACTTACTCCTAAGCCTATCTTAACAACTTGCAGAGGAAAAGAAAAGAGAGAAATGCTTAAAATAAAAAGAGGTGATGCACCAAGAAGAGATTGTTTCTTTCCCTCCCCGAAATGACACAAAGAATCAACTGAAATACCCAGGAGATGCACAAACTTTAGTTGTATGAGTGACCCCAATGCATGTATGGAGGTTAGAATTCGCTGAATGTCAAGAGGGGAGAAGGTTTCCCACAAGTCACACTCAGAAATAAATTAACACAATATATATGAGAGAAGAGCCACAAAACATACACCTATGATGAAGGTAAGGAAACATACACAACATACATAAGTTGAAGGAAGGCAAGAATGGTGATTTCAATTCATTATAAGGCCAATGGTCAAACTTGTAGCTGCACAAATGCAAGATAAATACAAGAGAAGTCAAAGAGCATAGGATAGCTCAAGCCGGTAGGGAGAGAACCCTTTACAATGAGGCTTAACAACCTTTATATAGAAAACAGGTCGTAGAGGAGAGAAGGAAGAGAAGCCTTGACCCTTGTGTGTGTAGGGAAATGTCAGTCAGGGAATGCAGGGAAGTGCATGCACCTGACATTGTGTACATGCACCTGACATTGTGTACATGCAAGCAACTTGGCCATACCCTGAAAACACAATCCTAAGAAGAAAGGGACTTCAAGAAGGTGGATTGACTGACATTCCAAAGTTAGAGCATGCAAGCATGACATACGTAACCACAAATAAGCATGGCCTTGTACCTCTCTTGATGGAAATCCCGCAAACATCATTAAATGCACCCCTGTAGCTCCACAAAAGAAGGTGCACAAGTCACAAGAGTCGTCGAAGCATTTAAATCTTTGAGTGTTGATCACGCCATTTGGAAGTGTTACCTTAGGGTTCCCGAGTTTCGAGAAAGAGGGAAGGAGGCAAAGCGAAAAGAACTTCTGAGCTTCAGGGTTCCGGAGTTCAGAAGAACTGGAGAGTAGGCAAGAAAGGAACTTCAGAACCTTGGGGTTCTGGAGTTCCGAGGAACTCGAAAAAAAGGCAAGGAGGGAACTTCAGAACCACGGGGTTCCAGAGTTCCGGGAAAGAGGAAGGGAAGCAAAGGAAAGGAGCTTCGGAACCTCAGGGTTTTGAAGTTCTGGGGAACAGAAGAAGAGACAAGGAAAGGAAAAGGTTAAGGAAAGGAACTTCGGAACCTCGGGGTTCTGTGGAAAGAAAGGAAAAGGCCAAGGAGGGAACTTCAGAACCACGGGGTTCTGGAGTTTCGGGAAAGGGAAAGAGAGGCAGCAAGGAAGGAACTTCAGAACCTCGGGGTTCTGGAGTTCCGGGAAGAAAGAAATGGCTAAGGAAGGAACTTCGGAACCTCGGGGTTCCGAAGTTCCGAAGAAGGCAAGGGAAAGGAACTTCGTAACCTCGGGGTTCCGGAGTTCCGGGGAACTGAAGAGGAGGAAGGAAAGGGAGGAACTTCAGAACCTTGTAGTTCCGGAGTTCCGGGAAAGGGAAGAAGAGAAGGCAAAGGGAAGGAACTTCGGAACCTCGGGGTTCCGGAGTTCCGGAGAACAGAAGAGGAGACAAGGAAAGGAAGGAACCTCGGAACCTCGGGGTTCCGGGGAACTTCGGAAAGAAGACGAAGGAAAGGAACTTCCTCTAGACAAGACAACACTTCACACTTCATAAATCCACTACTTTTATCCTTGATCAACTGGGGCAGCGCTGGTCCATGGATCGTATCTCTGATTGGTTCTCAGTGATGGGCCAAGGGTGTCATAAAATGACAACAGGTACCTAACATGGCCTAATAGCCGAGACCCATAATAATTATCATATTTTGCATCATTTGCATAATAATCTACTACTCCATAAGTTGCACTTAAGGGGGGTTGTTGTTGTGAATAAGGTATTTTACGTAACTACTTTACTAGTAGGTCCTATTCACATGCTTAAATTTACTTAGGTCCTAGGGAATCTTTCTAGAAGGTTGTTAGTTGTCATAAGATCTGATCTTATCTTTGGCATTTGATTCTTGTTTCCTAGGTCATTTTAATAATTGTCGAGTTAGTTGTCTCATAACATGGATTACGACACATGTCACAATCTTTCTTAATCCTACCTATCAACTTTGTTTTTATAAGCAAGGCATCCTATGTACATTTTATATTTCAATCAGTTCATTCAAGCATCCATAATCAAGCAAGGCATTTCTACCATTCTCTTTTGTGGAAGGTCAATTTTGTTTTGCAAGTGATCCTAGGGTGTAGGGAGTTTACAATCAACTCCTACTTGGGAAGGTCAAAGATTGTCATTGATAGCACTTAGAATAGTGCAAGAAAAATCAATGCCAATGGAAGGTTCTCTCCTCAATGTTAGAGGAACAAAAAATGCATGAAGAGGCTATTGTTCGAGCTTCATGTGAGCTTCATGTGTGTAGGGAGTTGTGTAAGCAACAATGTGTAGGGCTGTCCCATGAAATCAAGTGCATTTTATAAGTTGCATAGAGCATGAGGTCAATATGAAACCATTAAGTGCAGTTAGCATTGTACCTTTTAGTTATGTTGATATGTCGAGTGGATTATTGAGGGCTATGTGCTGTGGTTGGTTTAGTTTTGTTTGAAGGACGCGTTGGCTTGGTTTGTTATTGCCTAGTCATGTTGCAAGTTAAGTAATCCTAATGTAGGCATGGGGATGAGAGTTACTCATTCTAAATTTTAGTAGGCTTTTGGGGACCAAAATCCTCCCTAGTGGGGAGGTGTGATATGAGAAATTGGTCAAAACATATTGGACCTATGGGGCCATGGTGCTTCATGTTTGTTGGAGTGTTTACAAGGAGACCATAGTGATCTCATCAAATACTTAGGTGAGCGCATCAATACCATGGGAAACATACGTTTGCCCCTTGGTGGAGTTGGTGATTTTGCCAAATCTCAAACAAAATGTGGAATATGAAGAGTTGTCATCTTTCGGTTTTCCAATTTGTCATTTCATCTTCCATTTTTCATGTATGGAAGGATGGAGGAATGTTATATATTTCTTTCCTATGCAGTGTGTTGGGTTGGTGCTCATTTATATGTTGGTTTTAGTCCATGCTAAGACTATTGCATGTGTCTTTGTGTGTCTATTCATGGTGAGGATGTTGTTGGTGTTATTGGAGCTTTGAGATTGTGATTGTTATTTATTGAAGTCATTTTAACAATGTAAACATTTGTATTCAACCTTTGCATAGTAGTATAAGGAGTGTTTTGTTTCTAGAACTGGAGTTTTTTACCCAACGCTAGGTTTTCTTGAGGGCAACTTGACATATTCATGTTTTTCATTTTTCTTTTCTATAATTTTAAATTGATGAGGTGGTTTATGTTGTTTCCTTGATATGCATGTTTCTTTGTTGATTTGACAACCATTAGAGATAGTTTGTAGTGTAAATTAAGGGTTTGTTGAAGTTAATATGTTGGATATTTGTTTCTAATGGCACACTGAGGAATATCCTCCCTATTTACAAATCAATTTCATCCAGAGTTCCGTGACTTGCCATGACTTGCCAAAACTCGGCGAGTCACGGGCCAAGTGACCCTCGACGAGTCTTGGGTGGCTTGGACCCAAACTCGGCGAGTCATGGCGAGTCATGGATTAGACGCCTTTGTAGGAAGGACCTAGGCTCCTCTGAGCCATAGACTTGTAGTTGTTTTACTTTTGATATATGTGTGGAACTGGAACATTTGAATTTTGATGTCATGGATTTCATATTCCATGAGTTTTATAATATTTTTACATTTGACACTATTTATATATCTATGGTTATTGGTTGCTATTTCCTTCGGCTACAATTTGCGTTTATACTAATGTGATCGATGTATACTTGTGTATGTGATCAAATTAACTTCTATTTGATGATGTTATTGTGTATTTAAGGTTTGTTTAATAAAGGGTGCATGAAACAAGTTTTAATTCCTTAAAAATCGCTCAATTTCTTGGGTTTTTCACTTTGCCGAGTCCTGTCGAGTCCTGGCCGATCCAAGTCCCGAGTTGAGTCACCCTTGCCGAGTCCGAGTCTCGTTTCTATGATTTCATCACATGTTGGAGAGGTCAATTGAGGGCAAGAAGCATTGCAGTTGGCACATAGGGAGTGAGGTGCATGGAAAGCATTAGAGATAAATATAGGGGAGGAAGGTGAAGAGTTTGGTGAGTGCTAAAGAAGTTTGGGTACAAATCAAATATTTGATTTCATTTGATTCCCTGCTATGAGAACAATGTCTTATGCAGACACAAACTCTCCTAATCTTGCAGAGATTTATGAGACCTTTGACATGTTTGGGAGGGACAGAGCAGCAGTTAATGTGAAAGACCCCCCTGCCCCTCCCTAACATTCTGTAGTGGTCATCTTCTTCTCATTTTCAGTGTAGTTTGAAGAAGATGAACCCTCCTATATATGTGGCAGCATCTGCAATGAATCCCAAGTGGTGTATTGGTTTCATTTGAAGCCCCTTCTACGAGAATGATTTGTTATGCAGACACAAACTCTTCTAATTTTGGAGAGATTTATGAGACCGTTGACATGTTTGGGAAGGACAGAGCAGCAGTTCATGTGAAATACCCCCCTGCCCTCCCCTTAACATTCTATAGTGGCCATCTTTTTCTCATTGTTCAGTGTAGTTTGGAGAAGATGAACTCTCCTATACATGTGGCAGCATCTGCAATAGTTCCCGAATGTTATATTTCTTAGGCTTAGGAGAGCTCCTTTTAATGATGAAGAGTTGTTGGAGGGATTCATGAAGGCCTTAGAAAACCGTACTCTAGTGAGGAGGTGTGAAGTTGAGGGTGTGCCATTTTTTCTGATCTTGGTGGCTTCTAATGATTAACTAGACAGGATGGGTATGGTCACCTAGATGGACCCTGTTGATTGGTGGAGCCTACATTGCAGTTCTACGCTGTCCTGGTGCATGGTAGTCATCTGCCCTATGACTGGTAGTTATTTTCTCCATTGCTGGGAGGAACTGGTCCACTTATAACTTTATCCACTCCATCAAGAGGAACAAGCTTACTTCTTGTAGAATGGAGAAGCTAGTAGGTATACATTGCGGCTTGCATCTCCTGAATTGCAAAATGGTTGAGTATAGAGACTCCTCTAGCATGATGGGATGTTGAAATTGACAAGCCTTTGCAGGTTGACAAGGGTGATGGACAAGTGGGATTGATTGGTATTCCATTGGATACACTATATTGTGCTTATTTCTGGTCAAGCATCAGTCAAATGATCAAATGAAGTTTGCAGATTACATCGAGCAGGTTTTCTAATGTGATGTTAATATACTGCTGTGCTGAAGTCAGCAAACCTTTTTGATAGAAAAATCCCCTTTTTTGAACTTAGACCTTTGACTGGAATGGGCTTGTTGAAGATCCTGTCCTTATATTTCTATATGTTAAGTGAAGGGCTGGTGTGGCACTAGTCAGCTCAATCAGCTCTACTATAATAATAAATATTGTGTAAAGCTAGGCCAGTCAGGAGACAAAAAGTTGGCTTGTTTATAACTTCACAGGTTATCATATCTAACAAATGACTATCATGATGGTGCCATAAAAAATAGCAATGTTCCAATAATATAAAAGCCATGAATGATGCTGTTACGCAAGGGCAATCAGGATAGAAGGTAGATTTGTTTATGACTTTATACTATGTAGTAAAAAAAAAATAAAAAATTGCAACTAACAAAATTACTGTGCCATGTAGATGCCATAAAAGAGAATGATGTGGTGATAAGGTCAGCTTTTATTAGGCAGTCAAACCATCATTTTATGTTTGGTTCACATATTTTTTGCATCTTTGGTCATAGGCAAAATTTTAGTAGTTTGAACACATTTATTTATTTTTTTCTACAGGGGAGGTACACCCGGGACTGTAAAAATGGTGGTCCATTTGTGAAGCTTGATGATTTCTGTGTTTCGTGTCAAGAGTTTCACTGTGCTTATACCTGAATTCTTTACCATATGCCATCTGACCTATTTTCTTTTAAACTTGAGCAGGTGTAATGCTTGTCTGACTCTGGTTGTTCACCCTGCCAGGCAAATTCAGAAGTGAAGTACAAACACTTATTGCTGGATGCCGAAGAGTACGAGAAGTTTTAAATAGGACTTGTGATAATTTGGTGAAGGAAGTATTGTCTCTTGATGCTGTAAGTTCTAAATAATTCAATTAATTGTGGCCTTTGTCTTTGACTATTTCTCTTATACATGATGCTCACATCCTTTTCTCTATGAAGTAAACAAACTTAATATTTTGTGAAGGGTGATATCAAACTTAACCAACCTGAGAGGTGGGTCTCCTCGGAAGGTTTGTGATGCCTATAAGCTTTTTTCCAATTTGGGATTTTTTATAGGAATGCCAGCTGAACATTTGCTTTCTTTGTGAGTTTGCATTTGATATTCCTTTGCACTGTAACTATTTTTGTAACAAGTACTTTATACATTTTTGTGTTTAATTTAGAAATATTGTCAGGTAGCAAGAATATCATGTTTATAGGTCAAGGACATGTGGAAAATTCCTGCCATCACTTATTTGCATGGGAGAAATAAATTATATTAATGTCCGTGAAAAACAAAAGGTAGGTCAATGTAATATCCCCAAATGAATATTTTATGATATTTACACAATCTTAATCCACTTTAAAGAGTTGGCTTCACTAGAAAAATCAAATATTATTGATTGCTATTAAAATCATGTATGCAGTAGTTATCGATAATAAATCATCTAGTTTGAAGCGGCAGATTAAGGAACAGCACTAAATGATATAAACCCACAGCCAGAAATAAGAGTTGATTTGAAAATTAAAATGTATGCAGTTGATCCAGCAATAGCATGCTGAACAAATAAACCAGAATATATAATCAGCGTGAACTCAGCTTATTGAAATTGCAGATTTTATTCATATAACCATTTGCCCTCTACTTAGTACTCCTGTGCCAGTTCCACAATGATTTGTCAAACCCTTCTGCTGATTGATGTTGTTGCAAATTGATATGATTGGCCCAGTTAGACAGCAGATTGATTTACCCAAATGGTTGCTGCCTCAATGAGCTACAGACTATATTAATTGCTGCAATCTTGAAGAATATGAATTCCTGTAAACCAATTATGAATTTTAAATTTGAAAGGATATTTCTTTAATTACAAACTGAAAATTAATCAAATCCGCACAATGGTGGTTTTTTGTGTGAAATCAATCCAAGAAATTGTGGGTTTTCATCCTTCGATTCCAGACCTAAAGGGTTTTCGTCCCTAGGGAAATCGAGCCAGATTCCAATGCTTGAACAAGGAGTAGAAATCAGAAAACAGAATGGTTGATCAATATACGACCTCCTTGCTTGGTCTCTCTTAAATTGATTTTCCCTCCAAAAGACATAACTCTTCAAATTTCTTTAATGATCTTTGATTGATATTGAGAGGAATTATTTAAAATAAACCTTAATTATAAGAGACCTTATTTATATTTTAACTTTACTTGAGGCACTCTTTATTATAATTTTAAACCCAGTTCCCTAGTGCAGAATTCCCAAAACCCATGGAAAATGTATGATGGGTCTTTTGGTTCAACTTGGCTTAATTTAAAAAAAAAAAAGGGACAGTACAGTCAATTGGACTCAAAAATGTAATTAATGAGTGAGCAACAATAACACAAGGGAGCTTGGAGGTCCAACATGTAAATACAAGAAGGGGCTACAAAATAAAAGGAAAAACTAAAGAATCTACTAACTATTTTGGACAAACCCAAAAAGGTAAATCCTAAATATGCTAGAAACTGCTAACACGTATCTTAAAACATGATAAATACTATGAGAGCAAGATCCTTGCCAAAGAAGATACGGTTCATAGAGACTATCTCTGACAAGAAGGCTAACCCTAATATGTATTAGAGATCCCAAAGGACTGTTATGGAGCCAATAAAGCATCTAATAATTTATATAGGAGAGTGTCTTAGACTAAGTGGACCTTCTTTTGCCATAATGAACTATAAAATGATCCCATTTGACTTCATCACAGCAAGGAAGAAGAGGTTTTAGAATAGAAGCAAATACTTGATTGCTGAATAATGTTCAATATGCTAAGGGACATTTCAAACTAGGCCTTAGAAAAATAGAAAAATGACTATTTTTGGCTTTTAGATGACATTGTTGGTTTCCAATTGGTATTAGTTTTGGCTAATTAAGGGTGTGGTCCCATGAGGGGGCTTAAACTTCTATTTTCATGGAGCAGGAGGTCCCATGAAACAAAAAAAATTATGCTACAGGTTTATTTAGAATCTTTTCCTAAAAAATAGCAGCCCCTACTTTTTAGGACTGCATATTTCAGCGGGCGAAATTGCGGTGGGGCTAGAAATTGCCCCACCAGCTTAGGGTTGATATCTGCCACTTGTCACTTTTTTAAGTTTAGATTGCTGTTAAAAAATAATTTTGGAGGGAAAATAAGTTTTTTAACTTGTATTTCTCATAGTAGAAAGAATAGAAGACAAAGTTATGTATCCATGAGACCATCAGCTTCCGTAAATTTAGGAGCTTAAATTTTTAAGCAGAACTGTGCTACAAATTTCATGGGACCATCCGCTTAAAAAAATTCCTAAAAAACCTCTGCAACACCTGCTCTATTTTTTAGGAAGCCCCCCTCCATGGGACCCCAGCCTAAGTGATCTTTTATCAAGAAGTAGTTTCTTAATCAACAATAATCACCCCTAGATGACAAGTGTTGGTTTTGTCACGTGACAAAAATGGTTGGCAACATTCCAATTTCTTCAATTGTTCAACTTTTGTCAATTCTTGATCTTTTGTTTTGCATAGAAACAAGGAAGAAGAGGTTTCAAAACAAAGGTGGATTCTTGAATGTTGGAGAATGTACAAGATGGCATTTGACATCTTAGACTAGTCTTTGGCAAAAGAGAAAACTAAGAAAATGAGTGTTTCTAGCTTTTCGATGAAATTATTGGTTTGCAATAGGCAGTAGTTTAATCCAAATAAGCAACATTTTTGTCAAGGAGTGATTGTCTTGATTGACAATTGTGGTTCCATAATAAAAGTGACATTTTTATAATCACCATTTGATGACAAGCAATGGTCTTGTTATGCCACAAAACTGGCTCGTGGCATTCAGTTGCGCCAATTGGTCAACTTTTGTTGACTCTTGATCTTCTATTTTGCATGATAAAGCCTTAGCAATCTAATATATGCCCAAATCATGTAATTAGAGGGCATGCAATTCAGAATTTCAAGAAAATTCAAACTATTCATTGTTCCTAGATAGACTTTAGTTAGGCGAAAAAAGAAAACAGCAAGGTGTTAGGGAGGGTTGTTTGACACAATAGTGACTGAATTGAGCTAGATTTAGGCTAGTAGAAGGGCCAAAAGACTTAGATATTTGTTTCCATTGGAGTTGTGGATTTAAGTGAGTTGTACCTCACATTTTTGTTGGATTTTTCTCCCGCATGTGGGTTTCTCCATATTAAATCCTTGTCTTCAATTTGTTCTGTTGCTTGCTCTCATTTTCCTTACTTGAGTTTATTGTTGCTTAAGAATTCCAATTTTTTGTCCATATGAATCTCCATTTTGGTGACTACTGTATGGATCTAAGTCACAAGGTCTATATTTGAGTTTGAGTTTTCCACGGAAAAAATTGAATCAAATTCATCAATGATAATTCTAAAAAACAAAGTCTTGATTGAGTTCAATGATTATAAATTGAATTTTTATTATGATATTAAAATACATACTATGAAATTTTGTTTGTTGGCTCAAGAAATATTGTTGAGCATCAACATTCAAGCTAAGGGTGTTAAAATTGTTGATTATTTTCATCCCTGTTCACAAGATGCTTAAATCTTCAAGATTTGTTAGGAAAAGTTGGTCTAGAAACTTATCAACACCTAAAGCCTTATGCTTTCTATTGGATCAAAGAAGGTGCAGATTTTTTGCTGGTAGACAATGCAGATTGAGGCTTGATGCTAACTCCAATTTTTTTGATGTAGTAGCTGTAGATTTTGTTTCTTTGGATGTGTGTGGAGTTGTATTTGGTAGCCCTACATGTTTGACGAAAAAGTTGTCGATTTTGGAGGGAAAATGAGTACTAACTCATCAAGGGCAGACAAATTTTAATGTTGTTTGCTTACAACGGCAAGAAAGAGTAGCCTCAAGGGGTCCTAGATCTCCATGGGATAAGGATGGTGAGTAGAATCATTAGGATCATTCCCTTGGAGGAGAAAACAAATGTTGAAGTTCATTTGCATAGTTGGAGATATGTTTTATAATGTCCCCTTCTGGGATGATCCTCAATCTTGCCCTAAAATCACAAGTTCAATTAAAAATAAGAGATGTAATATAGTTAGAATTAGAACTTTATCGATTAAAATGTCTTTAGTAAGATAAATCCTGGTTTAGGTTCTGCAATCATGTTAGTTAACATTTAAATTAGTAATTTGTAATATTATTACTTTCATGAGGGTTAGGGATCATTAATATATACAAGAAATGCAATATATAAGCAATTGCATTAAATAGTACTTATAATCAATTTGAATAAGTATTTTAAGTTGACTGTTGAATAATATCACGCATTGGGATTTAATTCCAAGAATCAACCATAGTAAGGATTAGTAAAGAACCACGATTGAGTGTCGGAAACCATTCACCACATCTAAGCCCAAAGGAGCGGAACATCCCACTAAGACAACTCAACCCCTTGGCCCACAAGTGGAAGGACCCCTGGTCCATCCAATCTTGGGTGGGCTACTTAGAAGGGGAACCCATTTTGGCTTTCTCAAACATGTCTCCTTAACCCATACATGATTGCTTCTTCACTTTCCACAATCAAACATTGGGGGGAATAGGAGAGTGCAATACAAAAGGGCACCCAAAACCATTTGCCACAACTAAGCCCAAGAGCATGGAGCATCCAACTAAGACAACTCGACCGTTTGGTCCACAAGTGACAGGACCTCTTAGCCCATCCAACTTGGGGTGGGCTACTTAGAGGGGAAACCCATATCTGCTCATCCCAAATGCATTTCCTTCTTAACCCACATGTGATTGTTTGTGGGAGAATAAGTAATTTAATGAATAGGTTAGGAATCTATTTTGAATAGCATTTCCGATTATGCCCTATATAATAAATAAATGAGAGATTATATATTAAATATACTATCTTTACAATGCATACCAAAATACCTGTAGAGAACAAGTTATTTGCAGATTTATTTGATGAATGCTGACTTCTGATTTTATTCGCTAAGTGCATCTTAGATAAGGATTTCTGATCTTGTTCGATCTTGCTTGATGAATGCAGATTCATGTAATTGACTTCTGCTTTCCTTTGATGCCTACTCATAACCTCACTAATTCAAGACTGCTTGTATAAAATCAGTTTCTGCTCTCATTTGGCTTGATATCTGATTTCAGATTAATGCTTCTTTCCATTACAGATCAGTATTTCTTTCCTTTATCATTCTATTCCTTATTTCAGATCAGACGCTATTCCATTTCCATTCCATTGATCCTTCCTGGATTCAATTCAAATCTCCTTCAAATCTGCATATTCTACCTTTCAAATCTTCTCAATAATATATGTCTGCCTGCTGTAATGATATATTTATGTCTGCTGTAATGATATATTTATATCTGTTGTAATGATATATTTATGTCCATCTGTAATGATATATTTATGTCTTCTGGAATGAGCCTGCTCTAATTCATATAATGTTTTTTTTTTCACTTTTTTCCTCCCCTCTTTCCATCATCCTTTTATCTTCTACTTATACTATTTCGATAGCCTAAGAGATGCGACCTTATGTAATGTTGCGACTATTTAAGAGAGGTTGGCCATAATATTTAAACTTAATTTATTTTCATCTTATGCACCTTGGTCGGCCTTAATAAAAGGTAATAGCCTTGGAACTTAGTTGGCCCCTAACAATGAAGTGATAATATAATTTATTTTTTCTAGTTGGCCTTTCATGTAATTCTTATCCTTTTACTCTTTGGTCAGCCCTAGCTTAATTTTTATAAAGGCTACAATCTGAATTTTTGAAGACTGCAATTTTATCCTTACAAAGGCTGCAATCTCACATATTGGCAGGGATATGACAGTTTTTTCCAGGTGTTGGTTGGAGACGTGCAAAGTGAGATGGCAACCTGTTGTCCCTTGAGAGGAGCATCCCTTTTACTTTGAGTCTCAATAACTTTTGGGGACCAAAAACCTCCATATTGGGGAGGTGTGATTTACAAAAGTATTTGGTTTGACTTTATGAAGAAGATGTTTCAAAATAGAGGCAAATACGTGGATGTTGGAGAATGTTTATGATTGAATGGGACATCTTATAGTAGGATTTTGTAGAAGAGAAAACTGAGAAAATGAGTGTTTTTGGCTTCTAGGGGAAACCTTTGGTTTCTAGTAGGTGACGATTTCATAACCATTTGGGTGGGTTTGTCCAGATAAGTGGTAGTTTCATTAGAAAGAAATGACAGTTTTTGTAAAGTAGCGGTTTCACAATCAACAACAATAGTTTTTCCATAAAAGGCAATAATTTTTTAATTGTTTCCTAATGACAAACAATGGTTTTGTTATGTGACAAAAAACAACTCAAGGTGTTCCAATTTTTGCAACTGTTCAACTTATATTGACTCTTGGTCTTCTGTCTTGCATTGTTAAGTATTAGTAATTTATTGTAGACCCAAATTGGCTAACTAGAGGACATGCAATTGGGTTAAACTGCTCCTAGGCAAAAAATATTACAATGAGGTATTGGGGAGTGTTGCTTCAGATCCTATCGATGAAGTTGAGTTAGAATCAGGTTAGTAGAAGGTCCAAGAGGTGTAATTTAATTTCCATTGGAGTTGTGGATTTAAATGTGATTAGCTCACAATTTTTCTGTAGTTTTTCCACATAGGGGTTTCTGTAGGTGAAATCATTGGTGCAATTTGTGGTGTTGCTTAGTCTCATTTTCCTTACATTTTTTGAGTTTATTGCTATTTAGGATTTTCAGTTTATCTATATAAATTTGTATTTTTACCAATCAGATCATATGGGAGAGGGTTTATAGTATCTCTCTAATCTCTACCTAAGTTGCCAGTTCTGGTTTGGGCTTGAGTTCCCGTTCGAGCTTCGGGTTCGCGGGTTTGGCAAATTTTTTTTGGGGGGTTTTGTGTTCGTTAGTACAAAAATATACAAAAATAAAAAATATATACATACCTGCATGCAACAGTAGTTAAGTTCAAAATACATCACTATGCTAATAGTTAAATAACATAGCAAAATACACCACCATGTTAAGTTTAGAGAACCAGTTTCTGTCATTCAACTAAGTATTTTATCATAAGATCTTTGTTTCTGGAATTCTAAATTACATAATTGTCATGATATGTGTTGGTTGAAAATTTTGTACACCTGAGAAGGCATTCAAAATTGTGGTTTCGGTCACAATGTGTGAGTTAGAAACTCTCCTAATTCTAAGGGAAGGCTGCCCCTGTCCTACTATTACAAATTAACTGTAACATATAAACACTAATTTAACTTGTTTGGGACAACATCCTTTTCTCTTTTTTCAGAAAAAGATGATATTCTTTTCTCTTTTCATAAAAGAAATTGTAATTAGAGTAACAAATACAAACATTTATGAGATTTCAACAACTACAAAGATAATTATATGAAAGGAAGCAAAGTTTCCATGAAAGCGCAAAGTCTTCCGTCACTTCTCCAGGATGGGAATGTAGAAGCAAAGATCAAAGTCTTCACTTGTTTACTGTCCTATCTACCTTCTAGAATGATTAGTATGATAACAACGTACAACTTACAACAACTCAAAGTATGCTGATATGATGCACATCTAGACTACTATAAATAAGAACAACTACAAGCACACAGTCTTATAATTTCTCTCTATTATGATTACTTAGCTATGATTATTTAATCCTCAATATTTGCATCACAAAGTCTACAAAAAATTAGATTAAAGTTCTTTTCAACAACTTCACTAGAATCTCAAGTACATGCATTAAGTATATCACTATGACATAAGAACACAATGGATATATGAACAAGGCCTCAACACAAAGTTTGAAACTTGAATGCCTTCTTTGTATTGCTTGAGAAACCAATTTACAAGCATAAAACATAAAGTCTTTATCGCTGTAAATTTCTGCAGAGTTTTCTTGCTTGCCGAAAAGATAAAAATTACAAAGAGCACCCTCCGATATATGTAGGAGAGGGGTTGAGAGCAAAAAGTGGGATAAGTCCAACTAAGAAAGACTTTTTCCACAACCACTATAACTAACTATGACTTATTCCAAATTACAGTCCTATTGCCTTTCAACTTGTAATTTGTTTACATGTAATTACAAGTTACAAGAATGCAAGTAATGTGACTACTTGCAATTACAATTTTTAGCATTACATGTAATTTGTCAAAGGGAAATTACAAATGCAAAATTGAAACTAATCTAAGTGTCTGAGACATGACTATTTACATCATCCTCTGTCTAAGAGGTCTTGATGTTGCTGGCAATTGAAGTATTCAAGATCGGTGAAGGTATTTGTCTAGGAACAACAACTTGCATCATTTGACCGTGAATGGTAATGACAGTGACCTCATGAAGGTTAACCATTAAACTTGAAGATAATTAACATTCTTGATTGGTCTCTGTGACAATGAAAGTCACTACTTTTTACCACATAGCTCTGCTATAATGCATTCCTCTACTGCACTACTCCTTCATTTGTCAAGTTCTCTCTTACAATGGCAGACTTCCACATTTAATAAAGGAAAGAAACTATTCCCAATAGTGAGACT
This sequence comes from Cryptomeria japonica, assembly GCF_030272615.1. NCBI lineage: Eukaryota > Viridiplantae > Streptophyta > Pinopsida > Cupressales > Cupressaceae > Cryptomeria > Cryptomeria japonica. The sequence goes on from NC_081410.1 coordinate 110,856,246, forward strand.
ATAATTGTCATCCCTGATTCTAGATAAGACTTGACGTAGCCACTGTTCTCTGCTTCATGGTTCATGATATTTTAAACCTCTCTGTGCATATGACAGGGTACTCTTTTCATTTGACATCATTTCTGCCATCAACATATGACAACACTAGCTTTTGCTTGCTGTCCTCACATGCATTAGAATCCCTTGCAATCGGGTTTTGGAAGGTAATCTGCAAGTGGATCGCAACAAGCTTGGAAACGCAGAAATGGGTGGAACACAAGTTGAGAAGGACAAAAATGCTTATGCTTGCAATCTGGTCTTAGAGGCTCGATTACAAGTGAAAGGTAGGTATACGCTTATGTAAAAATAGTTGCAATTAAGTTTCAAAACCCCGATTTCAAGTGCAACCAAACTCGCTTAGAAGTGCAGAGGAGAACAATGCTTGCGATTGGGTCTTGGAACCCTGATTGCAAGCAACCATTACTTACAAGGGAAGGGTAGTACTTGCACAGTTGCAGTCGAGCTTCAAGAACCCGATTGCAAGTAAAGTATTGTAGACATTGCCAAGGTGAAACATGAAGGGCTTGCAATCGGGTTCTAGAGACCTGATTGCAAGTAAAATATAACTTGCAAGGGAAGATAACCCCTACTTACTTGCAGTCGAGTTTCTAGAACCCGATTGCAAGCAACCAAAGTGTGTCTCTTTTCTTTTATAAAACAAACTTGTAATCGGGTCCTAAAAACCCGATTGCAAGTAAAATATACTTTATAAGAACAAACTAACTTGTAATTAGGTTTCAAAACCTCGATTACATGTGATGTCCCCTTCTTGTTGACATCAGTTCTTCAGTGAGGATTAGCCTATCATCCTAACCCTCATAGGCTAATGAGGATGGTTAGAGGGTCTCCTGAGGATTTGTATCATCTCCAATGTTCAGAGTGCTTCAGTTTGGTCTTCGTTTGGCATCATTCGAATTTCGGACATCGTTTGCTCTACTTACTATTTTTAGTAAGTCTTGGGATGTTACAGATGGACTCCTGCTATTTTTAGTAAAGGGGGTATGGTCATATGCAGTTTCCTCATGTCAGCTCCCTCTTTAGACGGCATGCAAAAATGTTGAATAATTAAGGAGATATTAATGTTTATTTGGTTATGAGCTTATATTATAAAGTTATAATATAATTTTATATCATAACTTAAGTGACTTAAGTTGAGGGTCTAGGCATCATACAAAATATTAATTAATTATGTGCACATAACTCAAGGTCATTATTGCATTTAATGATGCCAATTTAATATTAGAACATTTAATGTTATTAAAGTGCTTTATGGGAGAAAATTGAACTTCTTGAGGATTATATATGTTCAACAACAAGAAGTTTGATTTATTGTTGTTTGACATTTATTTTCATGACTTCGTGGAGAGCAGAGACCAAGGGTTTCAGTCTTCATCCGCCATTGGAGAACGGGAAAATCTTCAGTGTGCAACCATCTGAATTGGTGAAATATCCAGTGAATTTGGCTTTCAGAGGGAGCTTCATACAGGGGTTCCATTTGTGCAAAAATTGGTGAGGAATTTGTTGTTTTTGGTGCTGATCACAAGTGGTATTTGCAGACCAAAGGGTCGATGTGATAGGGGTCCATTTCCATGCTTGGCTATTAATTACCTAAGCAACCGTACAAGCTACAGCCACCACTTCTGCTGTGAAAGGGCGTAGATCCCTAGGTGCCACGATTTTGGAGATAGAGGCTTCAATAAATTTCAATAAAAATCTGCAAGGGTTGTGATGGTAAGAGAAGGGGAAACGCAGCATGAAGGGAGCAAAAGACATTCTTTCCAAGGTGCAGACCAATAATTTGCTGCTGTTCGTACATTACCAGCTGCTGTAATTCACCATCAAGCCCACACATTCAAACCTTTGTTCACCAGGTATGATGTAGTATGAGATATTAGACATCAATTGAATTAAATAATTTAAAGGCAATTGAGTTGCAGCCCTTTATGATCTTATATCTATGCTCTTAATGTTAGTGGTTTGCATGCCAACTGTTTGTAACAATGTGTACTAGCTGTAGATGCATATTTCACTTTTGAAAGTCATGTATATGCAAAGGAAGGATTAAATAGAAGCTATTCTTGCTTAGTGCTTCTAGCTTAGACATTATAGAGATCATTTGCAAACAATTTTGGTGCTGTGTAGTCACTTAAACAGAATTATATCAGACTGAAACTCCGATCAGCGCACATAGACGTTGCACGACAACTATTTGACAATATTCCTTAGTGTCTAAAGCTGGTAACTTAAGTTGTAACCAGCAAGGGTTTCTACATTACAAGTAAAGTTGATTTACTTGTAAATTGAACAAAAAGTTCCTACTTGCAGAGACAACAAAATGTTCCTACTTGCAAAGAGGAACTCAAAACCCGAAATTGCACGAAAAGCTAGGAAAATGAAAGCAAAAACCAACCAAAACTTGGACAACGATGACAAACACACCCACTGATGATCTGACATTAACAAATATTAGTTTTAAATCTCATAAAACATGCCTTAGAGAAGAAAACTACGAATTTTGAGTAAAAATTTGTAGGGGTTGTCTATTTTTGGAAATTCAAAAAATTGAGACAACAATATGCCTAGATCCAGGATCCTAGAAGATAAGTTCAAGCAAAATGTGAAGCAATGTATACCTGAGATTAATTTCTAAAAGTGTGTACGCTTAATTCTTTGTGGTAATTTCTTTTTGATGGACATTGTTTTGTTTGAGACCATGGTTTTCAAGTTTGTAATCCAAAGGTGTTGAATGGTGTTCAATTGTGCTTCTGTATTTCTGCTGAGCTAAATTTTTACTCGATAATCCTCCATGATCTCAATGCATTATTTTATCGTCATTAAGTTTCTAAGGTTGTTTTGCTAACTTTATTTCTTTGCTGAAGTGTTTTTACTATCATTGGTGAGGTGGTACCTTCCAATCTGGGCTGCAAGATATCAGCACACATTTTTTAATAACAACTTTCAACAAATACATAATTCATTGCTTTTTCTTTATATCTGTCTTGTAGGTAAGGTGTCTAATAACATTGGATCCCTTAAGATCATCTTTGCTTCTTTGAATTTTCGCATGATTTTTTGACTAGAAAGGAAATGCACCGATTTGGTTTCATTTTGAGTGCTGGATCAAGTTCAAAGCAGATAAGAATATTTATACTTAAAGATTCTTTGGTTGCTTAGTGTGGACCTAATTTTATGAAGATACAAGATTTTAAATGCTTTTTTACTGGTACAAATCCAGGATTCTATTATGGCTGGTTTGAACTAGTCTTATATATTTGTATTTGGTAAAAAAACACACTTTAAAAAAAAACATCACAGACCTTTTTGACAAAAAAAACACTTTAAAGAAGTAATAAAATTTGACTTAAGTGCCAAGTTCCTCCTGGGTTCCTTGAATTTTTCCAAAATTCTGCCTGGGTTCTTCTTGGGTTCGCAGGGCTGAACCCATAGGTTGTGGGCAGGACCCTGTCCAAACTCAGAGGGAACCAAATTAGGACCAAGACCAGGGGGAACTGGACCAGGACTTGGGGGGTCCACCTGCAGAATCCGTAACTTAGATCTCTAATAATGTCCATGGACAGTGATCATCAAGTAGCAATTAGCTCGTGGTATGTGTCTAAATGGATATTGTAAATTGTAAATGAGTAGTAGCACAACCTCTATAATGCAGAATAGAGGATTTGCTTTGTCTAATGTGAGAGGATGGTAGTGAAGGTCTATAATATATACTTGCAAGGAGGGATGTAGTTTTACTAGTCTATTAGTATTCCTATGGGTAATAGTGGCACTCAAAATATGCATAACACCTCAATAAATGAGTAGGGTGGAAGAAGGTAATTAATTTAGTAGTGCTAGTCAATGAATAACACCCATAAGTGCTGCTTCTTGGAGATAATGTCTTGAAAAGCTATAAGGAACTTTGATTGAGATTGTAGAAGATAGTGACTGACCCTTCTACATCTATGTATGGATAGTAAGATCTCTTTCAGCTCTTGTAGTGGAATGGGAAACTAAATATAACGTGCACCTACATCTCCACATCTGAGGGTGAGTAAATGTGACATATAGTTAATCCCTAAGATATATGGTGGCCATTCCTAATCTACTATGGATCAGTGATTTTTGTAGTGGCTAATATTCGCCAATTGGCTATTTTTTGAAATTTGGGAGTCAAAATTTGGCTAATAGTTCAAGTTTTAAGGTGACCTAAATCGCCACATTTTTACAAAAATTTATTTTAGTCTTATTTAAATAGCCAACGAATTTATTTTATTAAATTTTTGAACTCAAAGATTTGCCACTATATTTGATACATGATTGGATCGAATTCACCAAAATATTATAATTTATTGTAGAAATATAAATTAATTTGCTAATAATTATCATAATTATTAGCTACTTTAGGGTTATATTGGTAATCTTTAGTTGCCATCATAGATTTAAAATATAATCTAATGACCATCATTGTATTCCATGAGGCAAATTGTATCTACAAGTTGTAATGCTTATGGGTGTTGAAATTTCTTTTCAATTGTTGACCTCAATGAAAATCAATGGTCTAAAAGTAATTTTGGGCCTCATAAGTATTACAATTTTTTGGTGCATTTTATCTCACAAAATAAAAAGAGGTCTATTAGATTGTTTAAAATTAATGGTAGTAACTAAATAAAGTAGAGTCTACCCCTTAAACTCATTAATGATTTCCACCTTCAAGCCTCTACTTTTCTATAAGAATTTATTTAATATAATGAAAGTATTTGCAATAGTAATTAATGCATACTCTTATTATCTTCCAAGATTCGCCAAGATTTAACACCAAAAAGATTTAATGTAAAAAATCGCCAATAAAATATATATTTTTCTTTAAAAAAATGAAAAATTCGCCTATAATTTTTTTTTTTTCAAAAAATTTAAAATATTCGCCAAGATTTTATATCTTTTTCGGAGGGGGGGTTTCTTAAAGTTATCACTGCTATGGATTAGTGAAAAGTTTTAACTAAATTAGATTAATCAAAAGCCATGTGTCCAATGACAATAGAATTGGGGGCAAAGGATGGTACCATCAACAATTTGTAGGGGCTACTTAGAATCTCAAGCTATCTTAAGACTAGGAGGCAACAAGGAATAGATCTAACTTGAATGTTTTGTCAATCTATCTACTCCTTGATCTAGGCCAGATATTTAAAAGCTATTTGAAGGTATGGAGTTGGCCTCTTGAAATGCTAATAGAATAGAGAAGCAAACTATGCTTGAGCACTAGCATCAACTTCATCTAGGGGGGCTAAAGGAAGCGATCCAGTTTGAAGAACAAAAGGGCTAAAATTGAGTATCTCTCTTGGATTGAGGCTAGCCAATTGAACAATACACTATGTTTTACGGATGAAAAATGAGTTTGAATACACTCTCAAGATGAAGAGTTTGATGAATTGGACAATGTGTGTAGGGATTGTTGATTACAATGGATCATATCCTAGTAATTTGCATCATCACATTATGTGCTCATCAATAGTCCCTAGATTGGATATCATATCTTAGGTCTATATGTAATGTCCCCTAGAATTTGCCCTAGAATCACAAGTTAAATAACAAGAGATGAAATATGGTTAGAGATATATCTTTACCCAGTAAAATGTCCTTAACAAGATAAAACTTGATTTAAATCTTGCAATCACAACCAATGATATATACATATATAATTTTCAATCATTAGGGTTAGATGAGAATATGTAATTATCTCAATTCAATAAGATAGACCATATCTATATTACCACCTAGCATTCAATCACAATTGGGTTTGGAAGAGTAAGCATGATAGGTCCGCCCAAAGCCATCCTTGCACTAAGCCCAAGAGCGAACACTCGCTCTCTTGGCCCTAGTGGCAGGTGCATTAGACATCCACTTGGGGTGGTCTACCTGGTGGGGTGCTTGTATCTAAGTCCATAGTCAATCATTGTAGAAATGGGAAAGGAAATCGCATTAGAGCCCCCCGTAATCCACCTATCTAAGCCCAAGAGCGGACACTCACCCTCTTGGCCCTAGTGGCAGGCACATTGGACATCCATCATGGGGTGGCCTACTTAGATGGCGATCTTGTATCTGCTCCCTTTCCTACACCTCCTTCCCTTCCCTATATGATTTCTTGTGAGGTTACAACATATTTATGTTCTGGCATATGTATTTCACATCTATAAATATAAGAGACTACATAATAAATGCTATCTTTATAGTGCATAGGTTAAACATACACTTAGACATACCACAAAGATAATTAACAATACTAATTTTTGTACTGTATAATAAGTCTGGGCCTAATCTTAGAGACTTCCTGGAGTCTCGAAGGCTTCTAGGGTGTCTCAGAGACTTCAACATGATAAAAAGTGTTTTTTTTTTTAATTTATATTTTATACATTTTTGGGTTATTGACAAACCGTAATCTTATGTGGGCCCCATGCATGCCATCCAAAGCTTGCAAACCCCCCTCAAATCCTCCCATTTTCTCACATTTGGTTTTCTAATTTTTTAACTAGCTAGCTGAAGAGGAGAGAATAGAGTGTTTGATATCATCATCATGCTAATTTTGTACTTAGTCTTATTTTGACATCGTGTTACTCATTGTAATCATCCTTATGATATTTTTGATATATTAGAAATCTCCAATTCGACAATTTCATTTGTCAAATTGCAATTTTTAATTTTATTTAGTATTAAAGTTACAAGTATTTAAAATTAAAAATTAAAATGGAAATCATACATCTTAGTATTTAGTATTTGCAATTTTGCTATTTTACTAATTTCAATTTGCTAAAGTTCCATTTGAAATGTAATTCTTATACATCTTTTGAATTTTCGTAACTAGTTATTCAATTACTATATGTATATCAGCACTGCCCCTCGGCCACCCCCCATCGTCCCCGAACTTAGGCCCTTTGTCACCCCATCCCTGAAACTCGTCCACCCGTCTTGAAACACAATGGAACATTGGTTAATCTAGAATATGAGAATAATGAAAGTGACCCCAAAAGATATGAATTTGTTTAGAAAAGAACATTGCATTTAAGGTCATAGGTGTGTGTCATGCTTTTAATCCTTATCTTAATAAGTTAGTTCTTGCTTTAAGGATAAAATATACCTATGATGTTATGCAAACTTTGGGACCACCTAATTGGAGCTAATTATATCACAAGAAGGATCGAAAGGTTACAAATCTTGAAGGGTTGGTTAGGGATCCTTGTGTTAAAAAAGATTTCGTTAAAACTATCATTGCTTTAGGACAAGTAATATCAGGAAGGGCGGACTATAATGCCCCCCGCCTATTAACAACTCCTTACTCATCTTCAAGCAGGAAACAGATAAAAATTAAATCAAAAGATACTATTGATCAGAAAATCGTCTGATTTGTGAGACTTCATGATTTTCAGCATGGACTAATATGTTCATTCAGTAACTATCTTTATGAGGAGGCAGCGATGGTTCCTAAAACCTCCTTGATGCAAAGTAAGACTGCGATCCAAAGGCAAGATAATTTGGCAACAAAATTACTAAGGCATGATTAAGAATTATGTTACGTGTCACTAATAACCATTTGAGAAGGTGCGATCACAACGAGCAGCATTAGTGAAGAAGACAAAGGATATGGTCAAGAGCTGTCACCTTTTGAAAGATGATGTTTGTGAGAAAGGTCATAACCATCCACCAATGGAGGGATATATAAATAGCATATCAAACACTAAGGGAGGCATCAAAAAAGAGGATCAGGGATTAGGCGAATTAATCTGAGAAAGAAGATTAGGAACAAGAACAAATCGGATATAAGATAGTCAGATTAAGTGATAAAGCTCTTGACCATTGGTCAAGTGATCTAGTATGAAATATTAATGATATAATTATATGTATGACTACCCACATATGAATGATACATATACAAAACCTAATGATATTATGCCATTATATAATTATATATGGAATATAGACAATAATGTGTATTCTCGTATGTTTGTTTAAATACTGCAAATAACCATGATAGGGATAAGTAAGGGAATACAAGGAGCGGAAACAGTTATGAGATCCTCTTCCAAGCACACCACCTCATGGTGGATGACCAATGGTTCAATGAGGCCAAGGGGGTACAAGTAGTGCCCCACCCTTGGGCTTAGAAGGGAAGGATGTTTCAGACACTCTATTGTAGTTTCACCACAAATGTCTATTAAGGTTGACCGTTAGATTAAGGAACCCCAATCATAGGGGGGAGAATAAGGGTGGCAATAAGAGGGGAACGGTTATAGGATTCCTCACTAGGTACACCCCTCATATGGATGGCAAAGGGCCACATGAGGCCAAGAGGGATGGCATATCTACTCTTGGGCCTAGGGTAGAGGATCGTTTAGTCACCCTGACATGCCTCCTTATCCTAATTCTCCTATGATTGAATTCCATTAATGAATTAGATATATGGCTAAAATAATGTTCGTAAACCTAGTAGGGCCGCTACCAGGATCTCTCATGTTCAATAATTTAATTAGTAAATGATATCTCTAACTATATTTCATTACTTGGACTTGTGATCTTAGGGTATGAACTAGGGCATTTATAAAAGGGGACAATACACTATAATATATGTGGGTTTAATGATAGTGTGAAAAAATCTAATCTTTGTATGGGTATCATGTAAATGCATTTGAAATCTTTGACACCATACAAGTGAAAGGATGACATATCCCTTATGAAACATTAATTGAGAAATCGTCTTTAGATTAAGAGATGCACATATAAATTGAACCCTCATGCATAAATAATAGTGATATCCACACAATTGCATTTGTAGGAAAGTCCAAACTTTGAGAGAGGACCTTTATTGATATTCAAGATCATAGACTAAGTTTTATTATATTAATAACCAATTGTGCTTTATATGCAACTTACATCCTAGTCCTAGCATTAGTCCCAATTAGGGATGGACATCTTCCTTGGTCCAAAGTGGTGGCTTGCCACTCAAAACCACTTCTCAATTTAAGCCTCATTTTCCTCCCTTGTCCCCAAGAATTCAACACTAATGGGTCAACAATTTTGCTAAATGATGCTCTTTGTCTCTCGGTTTCTTAAATATTCACCTTCCTCCCCTTTCCCTATTCTCATGTTGAATTGTCATTAAGCTCCCAAATGCTCAATTTATAGTTCTCCTTTTTCTTATACTATCATTTAGATAAGAAAAACACATACTAGGAGTAGTAACTTTGCTCGTGGAGCCCTTATTCAATGGGCCTTATTTCTCCCTCTCAATATAATTGAAATTAGTATCAATGTGTCCTAGATTTTCCCTCAATATCTATGGAACCAATCATTCCTCATCCATGTATAGTGGGTCATATTCCTTGCCTCAAATATATCTTTTAAATAATGGAAAAACCATCCTTATAACTTTAATGACTCTCTCCTTGCACAATTGCATTCTTGATTTAATGGAAAGCAATGAATTGTTGACCACTGGTAACCGATATCCACAACATTTTGTTGCAATCATGGAGGTTGTTCTCTATGTAGACCCTACCAAACGTAAGTACATATAATTGATGCAAAAGAGATGATATAGTAAGCCCTCACTATTTTGACCAAATAGAAAAACAAGCATGCGGTGTTGACCAACCTAATCAACCTACAACAAAATGTATTTATAGGTTAGGAATACAATTGGTCACTAGATCCAGCAATGGCTCTAGGTATCTTATGCCACACTCTAACTAGTGATGTCTCTCATGAATCTTATTATTCTTTTTAACCCAATGTTGCCTAAGGATGCTTCTTTAGGGGCTAGGTGACATCTCTAATGCACTAAGGACTCGGGGACTTGGAGGGGATGGCCCATTTTTTTGGATTGGAGATATTGCTTTATTTGGTGCATAAAAATAAAATGAAGTAACTTTTTAAGTAAGTAACATGAAGTTATCTCCTTAGGAGTTTTGTGACAAATACCTATCCAAGGATGTCTAGGGGATAGGGGGTTGGGGATAGGAATTCCCCTCTTGTCCCCATTCTTTACATTTTTTTGGTTGGACATCTCTACAACCTAGGGGACATTTCCCTTGTCAAATATACATTTGGGTATGGCCTACCAGCCTTAATGTCATGCTTTTGAAAGCAAAAAAATGACTTAAAAAATAATTCTAGACCCTTTATAGGGGCTCACAAGATCATCCAACCTAAACATTTGCCATTTAACACCAAAAGCCTTAGCCCATATTCATTTAGAAAGAGAAAGGATGTGATGCATGACATACAATACATATAGGATGGGACCTATTTCGAGGCATTTAGAACTAAGGTAGTCAAGGATGCCACATCTCACTAAGAATTTATCTAGTCTATGGGAAGGAAATATCAAACCCAACTGCAGTTTGACCTGTCGTGAAGTTGCAAGTAAGATTACCTTGTTAGTTTCACTGGTCACAATATCCTTACCTCCAATTATAGGTTTGTGCACAACAAGGTTGTTTGTCTCAATATAGGGGTAAGTCAGTGAATGAGCAAATGACATTGTTTTAGTCTGAGAAGAATTTTACAATGTTAAACTACATATCTTTATTAGTTGAAATTCTATTCATAATTTGTAGTGATATTTGCGAGACATATTTTTGGTGAGAATTAACACTCTCTTCATAGTTATGGACTGGCAAGATATCATTAGTCTTAAATTCTTAATCCTTGCAATCAAGTCATGTTAGACCAAAAATTAGTCAATAAGCAAAATGAGCCTTATTCCAATTCTAAATAACATACATGCCTTAAAGAATCTAGTAATAGCATGCAAATGACATTATAGTAATGGGTTATTTTACTTATTTATAAACATTTCCAAGCCCTAAATGTCAAAATCAACATATGGTTATCTTATAGAGGTCATATGTTCTTTTTCACATATAATTCAGTCATATAGATACCTTAAAACCCTTTATTAATCAACTGACGAATTTGAATGAAGTACAATTGTGATTTGTGCTTTAGTAAAGAAATAATTCAGATGCACGTAAGCACTAACTCTATTGTGCATATAACTCATGAACTTTAATTTTTAAACACATTTCAATGCACCTCAAGTGAATGGAATGCAATTAGGATAGTAGACTATGTATATTACTGATTATTTGAAAGTTTTACTGTTTGTTGTGTGTGAGAAAATGTTTTCCAACATCACAAATTGATTTTTAAACCTTTAATATGCCATAGACATTTAGGAAGCAAATGAGATTCAATCTTCGCTCTTATTTCAAGGCAGCTGTGTGTAAATCAAGGAAAGGAAGATAACTATGTTTTAAACATGGTCCACTTCTTAGGTGAAGGTAAACCTGAATGATATCAATGCAATCTTATTTCATAGCTATATTTATAGTTATAGAAGAAGAATAAACTAAGTGAATCCAAATATTTAATATATGGACTATGTAAAACTATAATACATACATTTCTTTACACAAACCTGAGCACAGAGTTGCAGAGCATTACAGAGCACTGAGATTTGCAAATTCAAAGCTTAAGAAATAATCTAGCCTACCTTATAACCTCAAATGAATCTAGTATGATCTAAGTGCATCTCAACATAAAAGGTAAGGTTCTATGGGATGGGGGAATTGCTTTAAAATTGCTCAGACGATTGAATCCTGAATTTTCTCTATACTACTTGCAAATGAAGATGAGTGCATCTACAAGACTAATAATCACTCCCATCAGGGAAGGGAGAGAAGATGAAGGCTATAAACTTGTGTAACCAGTCATGATTTAAATTGTGGATGCTTGTGAGAAAAGTGTTGAATTTTCCTCAGTTCTTTGCCTTGTTGGCTATTGTCCCTATACTACTAAGATTCACTTTTAGATTGGGAAAAAGACAATTGAAGCGCAAGAAAATTTAGAAGATTAAAGAACTGCAGAAAAGTCAAAAACATCAAAAAGATTTAGGGAGTTGAATTGATTGCCAAAAACTGAATTATTGCAGGTTGTAGGTATTTTCAGAGATCAATCATCAAGAGGTGGTCTTGGTTTGAACCGAATCACTATGATTTTTTGGTGGTTGAGGACAAGCCATAGGAAAATTGTTGCTGTTTAGGACAAACCACTTGGAACTTCCTAGAGATCTGAATGACTACCATGAACAGACCAAATTGCTAGAAAAGTCTTGGGACAAAGACCAAACCACAACAAATTATTTGGAAAAAGACCATACTTCTGCAAAACTCTTGGAACAAAGATCAACCTGCTAGAAATATTCTTGAATAAGACTAAACTGATAGAACTTTCTAGGAAATTGGAAATCAAGAATTTTTGGGTCTCATAAAGATTTTTGGGGTCTCTGAGGTGCTAGAATGGCTTCAATTGTGCACTGGAGCCAGTGATGAGTGTTGTAAACTAGGGAGTAATGCAAAAAATTCTGTGTAGGGCAAGTTTTTCAGGGAAGGCCTGACAAGAGTTGGACTGGAGTGTATATGCCCTAACATGAACTAAAGTAATCAAAATCAACAAATGCAATGACTCACTCATGTGAGCTTGAAATGACAAAAAAAAAGAAGCAATGTGAATAGAGTGGAAAATACACAATTAGGCAGGTTTATGGGAGAGCTTGATGCGTTTTTAGTAGAAAGCAGTGGGTTGAAAGAAATAATGACAAAAACTGACATGTCAAAAAGAGGTAGAAAGTTATAAACGATTCCAAATTAAACCAATGAATGTTTAAGGGTTAAGAGGAAACGGAGAAGGACCTGGAGGTCAATTTGTAAGGATAAAGGGGGTTCGACATCAAATGGAAGAAAATTGAAAACTGAAAAGCAAGTGCAAAAACCAATAAAATATTAATAATTTGAACTTGTGTGACAACCACTTTAGATTATTTTAAATAATGATTTTTTGAAACATGTTTGATCTATTTAATCGATTTGACCCTTGAGCTTTGTAAATTGCAGGAATATGGTTACGCTGTAGTGGATGTTCATAAACTCTCTGCAAGAAATGTCGGTGATTTACGGCTTTCACGGTTTTTGGTCTTGGTATTGCAGGTAACTTGAAGTGATAAGATGCCTATGGTTGAATTTAATTCACATTTTCATTATCTAAAAACCAACTGATGGTCATGGATATTTGCTTTGCATGTTTTCATGTTGTAGTTCATTTCTCAAAAGCAAAAGCCTGTCAGAGGAAGAGCTATTGAATTGCTTATCAACTACATTCGCAATTATCCATGCAAGGTCTGTCAAACCATTATTATGTCAAGACATGCTTGACTGTTTTCTTTCTCCTTCCCATTATGATTAGAAAGGTTATTAATGTTTGCAATTTCACTTGGTTGCCATATTTCACAATATATAGAACACCTATTTTTTTTCGAACTTGCATTACTGCTTTCAACTCCACTATAAGTGTATTATCAATAGTTATTGCAATGCAATTATCATATATACAGAAGTTCTAAAATTTTTGATGTACCTGAAACAAGTAATTTGGTGTTCTCATTTTGAAGAGTAATGTTAGTCTGGCTAAAACTTGTAAACAATAATGATCCTTCTTTGGTGAAATATATGAAAAACATTTATAATTTCTTGTGCAGGTTACTTCATGAACCACCCTTCGGACACAGCATTAGTAATTGTTTTGTTTTTCTTTATACCTATCCTCAAGTTTCTTGGAGAGAGATTTTCTAAGGGACAAGGATAGCAGTCTAATGTCAAATAAGGAATTCATTGAACAAAAGCTCAAATAAAATGAATATACAAACTGCAGCGGGATGAATCTTGTGTTGTACCCTTATGAAAAATTTCATCATGAAGCCAAGCCTTGGTCTTTTTGTTAAAAGCATTAATCATTTTCAGAGCTTGGTTTTATTCATCTATGTGGTTCGTTCTTTTCTCAAGTACGTCTTTGCAGAATCAGTGATCAATGAATTCTAAAGCACCTCATGTTGAAGAAAGGAAGGAAACCATATGAAGGAGAAGGCAAACATTGAGGTTAAGGGTTGCAATTGTATTATTGGGTGTGCACTTGTGAATGGGAACACTCTTCTATTTTGAAAAGTCATGAAACACATATTCAGGGGTGCGATTGTGAATGGAAACTACGATAAATAGCTTGTGCCTGGAAAAGAAGAACAAATTTTATTTCCAAAATCCACATTTCCATTGTGAGGTGCACACCTCTAGGAGGAAAAATCAAGTTCCAAAATCACATTCATGAAATGCATAGATAAATGTGTACCTATGTAAGAAAATGGACATTCAAATCAGAGGAAAAATCACATTTTCAGTGATGCATCTCTATAAACGAGAAAAATGCTTTTTCTTTGCAAAGTTTGTGTTGTTAGGTGTGCTCTGATAAAAGAAAATTGCAATTATAAAGTTCCCTATCAAAATTGCATTGTCAGGTGCGCACTTGACAAAGTAGAATGTAGCTAACATTTTTGCCTAGAGAGGTGCATGCTTTGTAAATGGAAAAAAAGTGATAAGTACAAGCTCAAAATTCTCACTGTTAGGTGTTGATGTGGCTAAAGTCCTATCGCTACAACTCTCTCCGATCAATGCAAAATAGAATGTTGTGTATCCTATCCTCTCTTGAAATAAGGAAATCCCTAATGCTGTTTGGTTTGATCATATGGGTGTGACCTCAATGTTTTGGTTGTCAGTTCTTGATTGGAGGATAGCTCAATAGTTTGATGTGTTTTGCTGGAAACACAAAGGGGACTGATGTTTGTGAATGGATTTGGCTCGAAAGGTCTCAGACGTGATTTCTCCTAGGCTCTACAAATTGATTCATCTGATTCTGCAGTATGTTTGATGCTGCCATGGATACTTTACTTTTAGATTTTAAAAAAAAAGGAAAAAAGAGGTAAAAAGGGGAAGGAGGATGCTAATTACTTCTACCTAAAATAACACATTCAAGCTGATAGATAGAAACCTTGCAATAATCAAATTTTATTTCGCTAGTAATTCACACAACTAGATAAAATTGATGCAATCTCCAAAGGGGAAACAGATTTTCATGTTATTAAACATAAACGTTGAATTTAAGACATTCACACATTCCATGTTAAATAACCGAACTAAGCATACTAGTGGGTTCAGACTAACCATGCAGAGGAACAGGCAATGAGCCAATCCTTAATGGTATGAACTAAGATTTCTATTAGATATCAACTTGCACATATTATTTTGTAAAACAAAATGCATAACATAAATTCAAAGAGTGAAGAATAGACTATGCACTCACATGAAACGATAACAACTTTAATTCATTAAGTCTGAATGTATTTCTGCAGAGTTTCTGCAACAATCCAAGATTTCTTACTAAAAAATAAGGGAGAAACCATCCCTTATATAGACTTTCAAAAATGGATGAATGGCCAAGATCTAATCTTACAAGTGGCCCAGATTCATCCTATAAAACATGGCTGCCCATACCCATTAATGGATAACAAAATATTATCACCAACCATCAACTAACTAATAACTACCAACTACCAATCGTAAAGCTGCTCCAAAAAGTGCACTTGCAGGGAGCTCAAAAATTTACAATGGCTTTGGTAGTTGGAAAAAAACTTTATGCTGGAAAAGTGCATTTAGAATTTAAAAGAAACAGATATTTTCAAGAAAGCACTTTTTCTTTCCCCAAGGTAGACTGTTTCTCCAAAAATTCAACTTCCCCTTGCAAGTAATCCTTCCAGATGTCTCGATCTGCTGCACGTTCTACCCAAACATAATCCTGAAATCTCATGCACAGTTGGAACAGTTCCTTGCTGGGAGGCATAGGAGGATGGCGTATTTTGTACTGCATACCCTCTTGGTGGCGATCCACATGTTTCAGCTCACTGCTCCAGACCAATCAACGAGCTTCAAAACCCAATATGTTTGCATGCAACTCACTGGCAAATTCGAGGTCTTTTGTCGAGTACGTGGTTTTATCAATTCTCAGTCTATCCTCCCACCGTGGTCGTACCTCACTATCTTTCAAGCTACTCTTCCAAGCAGGGACCATCAATCTGAGTATCTTTTCACCAAGATCCTTCATGTTTGACAAAACTTCATTGCACTCATCTTGCTCTTTATTTATGGTGTCCTTCATATCATTTTTCATGCTGGCAGTCCAATACCACTGCTTGAAAGTGTTGATGTCGTAGGGATCTAGGATAGTATGCAATGTGGGAATCTGAGTGTGGGTCCATAAAAGAGCCCTCGTGAGGGGGCAAAACTATACCAACCATCTCATGGACCTTGAAACATTCCTTCTTTACTTCAAACATCTTGACGTGAATGGTCTCTCGGTCGTGAGCCATTTTCCGCACATCCATAATGATTTTCTCTCCTTTTCTTTGAACGTCTTGGATCCAATTTCTGACGGCCTTGGCGGTGTCACACACTCCCTCAAACTCAGTCGTGGTCCTTTGTGCCAATGCCAAAGGAGGAACATGGGACTCAGCGGTATGTTGCAGCGGTCTTAACAGGTGGTCTATGTATCCTTCAGCCTGCTCAACACGAGCTTGGTACATATCTCTCTCTCAGCAGTCATTTCATCTAGTTGTCTGAGCATATTTTGTACAGAATCTTTAAATTCTTTCCTCTCCTTCTCTTTGGTTGCTCGCCCTATTGGAATGGACGTGATGCTATAGTCAGCCAATGCAACTTGATCTGCTGGTTTGTCTGCAGGTGGGGCAGCAATATAAATTGTACGATTCCCTTGCTCATCTTTGGTAATCCTGGAGTAAGTCTTTGGCTTTTTCTTTCCTTTAGCTTTTATTTCTCCAATCGGAGAGAAGATATTCTCCAGGTCAATTGGTGGCTTGACAGCCGCTTTCTGCTATGCCCAGGCTATCAACCAGTCATGAGGAATGGTTTGCCTAGATGTGACTACTAAATCCCCACTCTGTTCTTTGGATGCCCCAACTGATCCATTGCCTATCTGTAACTGATCGAACACAGAAGGAGGAATGGGTGCAGTATTTAATCCTTTACTCACCGTTGAGTTCTCTCCCACCTCACTGAGTAACTGATGGGTGTCCTCTAATATGGTTGTTCTTCAGTTCTGCTGGGTTCTTGGGTTCTATCCTCTTCCCTTTCTCCCTCAACCATGGTGTCATCCTTGTTGCCACCTTCCCTGCTGCAACTCATGCCTTCTCTCCTGTGTGAGCTCTTGTTTACCAATCCCTTGATCAGGTGCAATCTCTCCTTCCTCGACCTGATTCTCAGGTCCATCCAAACTAGTGATCCTTGCCTCCGGTTCTTGCTCAATTTGTATTTGAGGATTATTTGCCTCTGATGCAACGGGATCATCCTGTGAAGGTGGAGTTGGAAGGTGATAAGTTCAATCACATCATCCTCTAAACTGGGGTCCTTGGATGAGGAAGTAACCTCTGGCCTCTTGATTGTGTTCTTTTCTCTCCTTGTCCTTTTTGACATCCGAGTCCCCCTATTGGCTTTTGCCTTCTTTCTCTTTTTTTTTAGGTTTCTCAACCTCTTCTTTTGGTGCGCTTGAGGTTCCTTCGTCTTCTGAAGACTGGGAATCGAGACGACCCATCAAATTGTATGTGAATTGGGTTCCTTCATGGGTTAGCCTCTGTATTTGTTGGGATAGCCAGTTATCTGTGTACCTTCTTGGACCCTCCATGACAACTTCAAAATCTATGATAGGGTCCTGAGTCCAATAAATGGTTGGCGGGAGGTCCTTGATTGCTTCAATTTCCCGGACTTGCAAGCAATTTCCATTGTCTGTTACCTGATCCGGAACTTGGCGGTACTCATAAAGGCGCATTTGTCGAACACTCAACCTTGAATATTCCCGTCGACGGACCTCAAAGTCATTTGAACAATTGCTTTAGTAGTCTTCTATTGATGCCTTGGCCCTGTAATGCTTGTCGTAGGCCTTCTTTCCCAATCCATCATGATCAAAGCATTTCCTAGGGAAATGTTCCCGTAAGCAATAGGAGGCCAGTTTGTTGAATGACTCCTCGGCCTGCACTGAATTCTTGAAGTGCACATCAAGGTTACCTAAGATCATGGGGAAGGTGAATCCTGACTGCTTTTTGTCCCTAAGTATGCTGCCTGCTGGGCGTGCCTGCCTTGCTACCTCCATGAGGACTAATCTATCTGAAGGGTAATGTGGAAGACGATACGGTGTTCCCTCAAAGCCGACTATTCTAACGTAGGTGAATTTGGGGAACTGGATGAACCATGCACCGTATTTCCGGATCAGGGTGGTAGCCTGCTTTGACAACCTTATGTGCAACCCTCCTTGCATCAATCTGACTACGCGCATTGTAGGAGCGTCATTGACCCGCTCATATTGACCAATTGCATATGCAATGTTATTCTTTTCTCTTTGGGCTACACCATAGTAATGCAACTGAGGATAGTAGTCGTATACCTTCACCTAATTGGGCCCATTCCGAATCTCACCTCTCTTGATTAATCCTGGCAGCGGCTGATGTCG
The DNA here is from genome assembly GCF_030272615.1 of Cryptomeria japonica. Classification (NCBI taxonomy): domain Eukaryota; kingdom Viridiplantae; phylum Streptophyta; class Pinopsida; order Cupressales; family Cupressaceae; genus Cryptomeria; species Cryptomeria japonica. The sequence continues at coordinate 110,874,729 of NC_081410.1, forward strand.
AGCAAACATATAGACTAGGTAGGAGGTCATAGTGAAGTACTTCTCTTCGAGGTCAACCAGTTATGTATGAATATTATCGTTGAATATTTGAGCCCAGTCAATCTTAGATTTCCCACCAAAGACTTGCTCGGTGAAGTAGAACATCCTTTTCTCAAAGAGATTGGATTGCGGAAGTCCCATGACTCAGCTCAGCAAGGTAACCATATCACCATATTCGTTGTGGAAGTTGCTTTTGTGGGTCTTTTTGCTGATCCTAGTGCTTGGGGGTCTTCATTCTTTGAACCGCTCTTCATTTATCAGTGTTTTGCATGGAGTAGGACTCTTGTCATAAGCAATTTGGGCTTCATCAATGGTTACGACAGTAGGATTATTAGGAAACGGGATATCAAATGCTTCCCCAATTGCTTCATGTGTGAAGTCGGCAATTACCATCCCTTTCAACACTACCAATCTGGTTTCCAGCTGATAATGCTTGGTGGCTTCAACTACTAGTTCATGATTCTGCACGGCCGGTGGGAAACCAACAGCTTGTGTAATGCCCCGCCAGGAACCCCGAAGGAAAACCCATAACAAGGGTGAAACAACTTTTTTTTTTTTTAAAGTATAAACATCATAAGTCCACATATGCATCATTAACTCAATGATCACAAGAAGCCATAAGCAATACGGATTCATCATAGAAGATAGAAAGGATACAACATAATTTCCACCTCAATATGCATTTACTAACTTCATCAAGGAACTTGATAAAAACATCCAAACATAGGACTACATTGCTCCTTCAATACATAGCTTCCCAATAAACATATAAGGATAGATCTCATCCAATTACAAGGTTACATGAGATCAATATTACAATGATACAATGACCACATAGGTCTACAAATACCAGAATATGATAGAAAGGATACAACATAATTTCCACCTCAATATGCATTTACTAACTTCATCAAGGAACTTGATAAAAACATCCAAACATAGGACTACATTGCTCCTTCAATACATAGCTTCCCAATAAACATATAAGGATAGATCTCATCCAATTACAAGGTTACATGAGATCAATATTACAATGATACAATGACCACATAGGTCTACAAATACCAGAATCTCCAAAACATGAGATGAAGCATAAGTCACGAACCATAGGAACACCTACAAAGCCAATCCTCGCATGAAGGCACAAACCCGAACATTCGATGGGAAGTGGCACTACCACCCGACCATGTAATTCCCAAATGGAATCACCCCACCGTGCTAGGAGATAGCTGAGGATCCACAAACAAGCATAAACATGACATGGTTGACAAAACAGTACGACTCCATGACAGCACAATGAGACTCCACAAGAATCCAGGTGACTCAACTTCACAAACGCAAGTGAATTGACATCACAAAACACAAGTGAACCAAATGAGAGAGTGTCATCGCATAGCTTAAGATGGTTACCCTGGTACAGTCTCCTTAGGTCCCGGCTCACTGTCCTGGTAACCTCTTCTGACCGTTCGGCTCCAACTAAGTCTTATGCGGACCCTTCCGGCCTTTCGTGAAGACAAGGTGGTTGGTTTGCCATTCCAGGCCTTCTCGAAACATTATGAGCCCTGTGCTAGCACTCACCTATGCACGAGGTATCATTATCTTTATTAATGTTATGATGCTACCCACCTAATCATTTGATTAGATTACCAGTTATTATTTGACTTTCACTAGGTCGTGATGCCAACCACTTTGGGTGCAACCCCCAAGCGAAAGCCACTCTCTCAAAGGACACTACACAAGCATGGTCACTCCCCGAGGACCCTATGGCGAAGCAGACAGCCATAACACCACTATCAGAAACAAGTGGTCAAACAAGGACATGCTGACTCTTCACTAACCATAAGGCAAAGACACTACATGGTTAAGACAACGGAGCCAACATATATCACTTGGTCAAAGGTACCAATTACACCACCACAGGATGACTGAACCATAGACCAAAATATCACAATACACACTTGCAAGGACAGCTAAAAACATCAAATCCGCACTCAGGCAATCTTTGAGAATATCAGCATCATAAGCACTTGCAACATCATTGATTGAAATTAAATATAACACTCTTACAACAGTCACATCATTCAACTTCCAAATCAATATTCTATTAGGAATGAAAATCCACATTTAAACATTCAACCGGTTATAACATGAATTCCAAACAAGCATGTAAATCATTTTCAGAATATATACAAATCTACCAATTTGAATCTCTAATTCATGCCTTGATTTCCATTGATAAAATTATTAACCACATAATAAAAATCACAAGAAAATCACATTACAACCCACAAAACCACTTTAAACATTCCATTTATAAAATTTAAGTTCTCAACACAAACCGGCTGTGGAGACTGGTAAAGGCTCCAAACAAAGCAAGGCCAAAAAAACTCGTGGGTGTGCTGCTGTCGGGCAACAGACACCGGTTACCGGTTGTGCTGTTGCTGCTGGCAACAACCCAACCGGCAAGGGCTGTCGCTACCAACTGGTAACACTGCTCCCAACCGGAAGCGGTGCTGCCGACCGGTAGTGCCGCCACTGCCGGTAGCAGCCACTACCAACCGGTAACACTGCTCCCAACCGGAAGCGGTGCTGCCGACCGGTAGTGCCGCCACCGTTGGTAGCAGCCGCTACCAATTGGTAACATTGCTCCCAACCGGAAGCGGTGCTACCGACCGGTAGTGCCGCCACTGTCGGTAGCAACCGCTACCAACTGGTCGCAGTCCTACCGATCGGTAGCGTTGCTACTACGTAGCGATGCTGCTGACCGGTAGTTCTACCACCTGCGGTAGCAGACAATGACACTACCGATGCACGTGATTGGGTAAGCCCATCACGGGAGCGGTAAGGTCCACAATCAGAGACAAAAACACTGCCTCCAAGCATTCAGAAACCATAAAACCTCCAAATTGTTTGACACAGGAAACGATTCATCTCCAGAATTATTTCATGGGCACACACATACAGTGCCAAATCCAAAATTCTCAAGGAATATTTACCAACAAGGTAAATGGTGAAATAAACTTACTGGAAACATTAGCTAAACAAATCTTGGCAAAAAGATACTAGGATGCACTTAGCAAAACCAATCTAAATCATTCTTTTCCCAAAGAAGAGGTAAACCCAAGAAATTGATTTCCAAGAACAACACACACAGCCGATAGGGAAATGAACCATTTCCTGTCTAAAAGCTACCACATGATATAGATTTCACAAAACCAACAGTAATAAACTCTAATTCTTCCATTCCAATCATTCCACAAACATCTACAGGAAGATTGAACAAATTTCCATGCACAGGAAGCAAACTGAAAATTTACAAAACAAATTCAAAACAAGAAGGAAACCTCCAACCTTGAAGCAATCAACAAGCAAAAGGAATGAAGCAAATCCAGTCTTGCAACCAGAATGAATTTCTAGCTCCTCCGGGAAGTTTTCCAGAATTTTTCTCTCCCAAAAATTCTCTTCTTCTCCTGCCGTGAATCCTCTAGAATGGATGCCCAAAATTTCTTTTAACCCCAACTTTTAGGTTAAAGTTTTTCATCCAATCAAATTTAAATATTATAAAACTAAAAGGCAATCAGATTGATTTCTTTTCCAAAATAAAATAATAATCCTTTCCAACAATTAAAATGAAAAGTAAAAGTCAAAAGAAAAGCAAAAGGAAAAGCTTTTATAAATTTCTTTTTCCAAATTACTTTCTTCTAACATAAGCATTTACCTTTTAAATGGCTAGGTAATTTATTTGTTTCACAAAATATCAATGCAACTTTACACAATACATTAAGCCATTTTAACCATTTAAATCTAGCAATCATTAATTTAAATAAACAATAATCACAAAGCATATTAATTAAATGATTACACCAACATAAGATAGCATCATCCATTTAATTAAATAACCATTTAAATAATGGAAACATGCAAAACCAAGACAGATCAAATGACGACTCTCAAATGACCAAACCAAGGCACCATGACACGCATAATAGCCAGACGGGGAAACACAACCGACTGACAACACTCACACGAGCGTAACTGCGGTCAAGCTAGGGTACAACACTATCTCCTCCACTCCCATCGGATATATAAGGCATGCTCAGACCTGCGAAACTAGGTGGAGTCAATACCCCATACCTTCCCGGTACTAGTACCTGCAATGTCCTGCACCAAAGAATCACACGTGCATATAGACCAATATATATATAGACACGGTAAACACACCGATGAAGGAGAATTGTGACGTTCCCTATCTCACCAGAGTGAGTGAAGGAAAATCATCCCCTCGCATCCCAATACACTTACAAACACGCAACATATAAATGACGCATTGCAATAGAAGGGAAAAGTGTCAATCCATGATAATGACCCATAAAATAACATTAATCATAAGCACTGAAATACTTCATAAAATCATACAACATAATCCAGATAAAGCATGAAATAACATTGCATAATATCCGAATCAAAATACAATAATGTTCCACAGAACAGTCATCGAAGCAACTCAAAACACAAAAGAGGCTGATCAAGGAGGGGTACTACAGCTTGAGCAATACCACTCTCCAACATCCGTTTGGGCTTGCCATAGGCGTTAGGAGAGTATATCCTATTCCTGAAATCTTGAATATCTATATGTCCCAGGTTCGTATCTCCTATATTGTCCCACACACTTTGGACCTTTGACTCCTTGACTCCTCCTTGGTACTGATACTTCATTTTTTCAAACTTGCGGGGAATGTCAGCTTTGGAAGTCCGTGATGCTCTGGTTGCGACAAGTGCCTTTGAAGACTCTGTCGCTGATTTAGGCATCTATCCTGCACAACCGGACACAAATTACGAGACAGACTTGAGAAAAAATGTGGGTTAGCAGTGCCAGAAGATGGCGTTAGCACTAAAATCGTTAAGTAGCCAGATAATTTTTGAAATTTGAAAGCGTTTTAAAAATATGTTTTTAACAATTTTAATTCGCGCTCGAAGAATGAATGCAATTTGAAGTTGAAAACCAGTTGGTTTGGTTACCTGTTGTTCTTGGAGCGGATTTTCGAAATGTTGTTCCTAATCGCGAATGGTGAAAGGTTGTAAACGTTATTAAATTACGCGATTCAGTGTTTCAAGTTTTCAGTTTTGATTGAGCATTTGAATGTTTTGAAGATGATTCTGCATGCAAATTTTCAGAAATATGATCTTATGCGTTTCGCAATTTCGGATTAGAATTCCTTAATTTTGCCTAAGTTTGAAATCTTTGGCTGAATGGTCGATTTGGTGAATGATTGATTGTTTCCTAAGGTTTAAGTTTAAGTTTTCACAATTTAGTTTGTAAGTCAACCTTAGGTAAAAGAAATATGATCATTTTCCAACCATTTGAAGGGCAAATTTTAACTTACCTGGCAGCAATATGATAGGTTTGTTGACCGTAAACAGTTGAAATTTGGTGTTGAAAGGAGGAATTCTCGGGCTTGACTCTTTAATCCACGCCTTATCTCTTTCGCATGATTCCCCTCAAACGAACTTAGCTTCTTTGTGATTTTCGTCTTTTGAAGCTAGAATGTGAACTTTGAATCTATTATTTCAAAATGCAAACTTATCATTTTCGACCGATGAGCAAACTCCCTTTTGATCCGGAACCCTGGTTCTCAGTTTGAATGATCTTGGCTCAGGAAGACCTTGTGAAATCTAAAACCATTGAATTGCTTTCTGCACATGGGCTTACTTTGCGTGATTCATTCTCTCACTTTCAGCTCACAAAGGGGTTTTTTGAGCGATTCAATACCTTGGAGCATCACGAAAGTGTTTGAAGATTATCGGCAGAATGGAGATTTTGAATTTACCTCCCTTTTCGGCTTCTCATGCGATTTCCTCTTTGATTGATTTCTCGCAATTTTCTCTTCTCAAGCGACTCTCTCTTCTCACACGACTTTCTTCTTTCCTTCTCTTTTCGGCTTAGATCATTGCATTGCGCGAATTTGATCTTATTCTTGCCAAAAGCACATTTTGGACGATTTTGATATTAACGTCTTTTCCTTATATTCGGTCATTGGGGATATATAGCGCGATATGAACTTGTTGAAGTTTTTGGGCCAAATATGTATATTGCACGATTTACTCCTACCTCTTCTAAGCAACTTCGGGACATTTTGGCGAAATACAAGATGTTTGGTCTTTGAATTGAAACGACCTTCCTTAAGCTTTTCGGGCCTTAGAGCCTTTTCGCGAACTTTGAGCCTTTGAAGACTCCTTTTCAGGCCATTGAGTGATTTTGTGAGTTTTTATTATTTTCGGTATTCGGAATCATTTTGCACGATTTAAACCTCTCTGTTCTTTTCGGCCAAATGAGCGATTTTGTGAACTTGAAATTGCTTTTCACCTTTTCGGTGAATTGAGGGGGTTTGAAAGTTTAAGTTTTTATCATTTCACTTTTCGGCTTAGGGAGACATTTTGTGAACTTGAAATTGCTTTTTTCGGGTCTTAAGGATATTTTGCAAGGTTTCAAAATGTTATACCTTTTTGGCCATTTAGGCCGAATTGCACGAATTTGATCTTTTTCTCATTTTCGGCAAGTTGAGCCTTTTGCGAATTGAAGTTTGAACACGATGTTCTTCACGCGATTTGGAGTTTTGAAGAATTTTCGGCTTAAAAGACAATTTTGGCACGATTTTGACGCTTAACATCTTTTTCGGCTTAAATGGGAATTTTGTCTATTTTGTGTTTAGGTGCCCTCCTTTATGATGAAAATCGGCCATTGTAACCAAAATGTGCGATTTTCACCTTGCTTCTATTTCTCACAACATTGATTAAATCGCTGAATATCCTTTGCCTCCTAATTTCGTTTGAAATGAGCCTTTTGCGAGAATTTGGTCTTCTAGTTCAAGGCAGAGTTATCTTTGTAGATATCATTAAAATGGCGAACTTTATTTTCTTTTCGCCTTTCACTTTTGGAAGAAAACTGAGTTATTGGGTTTGGCCCCCTAGATCCCTGGTACTGGTCCGGTCCGGTCCTGGTTCAGGGTTCGGGTCTGGTTCGCCTGTGGTTCTGACAAGGTTCGTGATTCACAGGCTTGGTTTGAACCAGGGCGAACCCAAGAGGACTCAGGTCGAACCCAAGAGGACCCAGGGTCGAACCCAAGGGTCTGACAACCCAAAAATGGATTTTTTTTCTGCAATATTTTTTTTTTTGAATTCCACCATATAAAAAATTTAAATATGACCCTAAAAGTGAGTTTTAAAACATTAACTTGGCTCATTTCACACAAGCAACATGACTCCAAGCAAGGGGAAACGAAGATGTGGGATATGGAGCCAAAACATAATGATTTTAGAATGATTTTAGATGATTTCACTTCTCAACTTGTTGCATTTGATGACTTAGATAGCGAGCAAACTTAAAGTGCAAGTGCAAGTGTGATTGGCATTGGCATTGATTCATCTAATGTCAATGTCAATGATGAGGAGGAGGAGAATGAGGATGACGAATTAGAGAATCCATTTGATGATCAAACTTTAAATTGTTGAAAGTTGAAACAATGATACTTGAATATTTTATCATTTTGATATTAAACTCGATGTATATGATGCTATTATGGTATGATCATGATGCTATGATTACAAATTTATGTTGGTTTTGTTGTTTATATGATGCTATGTGACATGCTAATCTTAATTCATGCTTATAGGCTGCATATATATATAATTTACATGTTTTTGTACTAACGAACCCAAATGAAACCATACCCCTTTTCAAAATTTTGCCGTACCGGCGTACTGGGTTCTTTGAACCCGAACCGGTGCCCGAATCCGAACCGGCAACCTAGGAAGAAAATCAACCATTTTACAAGCTTTGCACGATTTCAACTTGCAAAACTCGGGTTACTTGAAAGAATTGGGCGATTTTGAATTCTTCATCATTTTCAAATTTCGGGCCAAAAGGACATTTTACAAACTGAATTTTGGTAAATTGGCTAGGAATGAGCTACTTTGGCTTGCCTTAGGCATTTTCACTTTGATAGGCAAATTCCTCCTCAATTTTCAAAACCCCCTTAGTAGCTTGGTCATCTGACTTAGATGCAAAATTTTGCTTCTCATTGTCAAGATGCAAATACTCCAGTACCTAGAACTTAGGCTAGTCATCTTCTCAACATTTAAACTCTTAGCTGCTGCATCATCTCGTTGTGAATTACCAGAACTTCACACTCAGGACCCGAGCGAGGATGAGATGGAAAAAGAAGAAAGGGGGGGGACCCTGTCGACGACGGGGAGTGTGTGCAAGGCACAACATTAGGCAAGCACCTTAGTGAGGGGGATTTTATTTCAAAATTTGAAAATGATTTTTGCATATACTGGCGTGCACCTGATTAAGTGAAAACAAACTCAAAGATCAAAGTTTTTGAAAGAACTATGGAGTCGTGCCCTTATAAAGAAGAATGTGTTTGCATTTTAAAGTTTGGATTTGCATTGTGAATGACACACTTTATATAGGCCGGCCAAGCATGTTTGAAAAAGGAAATTCAAAACCTACGTTTGGATGGACACTTTATGTTGTGTCCTATTTATAGCAATCAGTGACCTGGAAAGGAAAAACAAAGATATAAATAGCAGAAAGCAGCAAGATGTAATAGTAATGGATGTTCGCAAATGCCAATAATAGAGGAAGTTTATGCTTAAAGTTTCTGCATTCCTTTATTTTCACATTAGCAGATTGCCATTTGGTTCGAGCAGAAGAAACATAGAGAACTCAACATTAGCAACTAGTAGAGCAATCTTAGTTGACAACTTTTAACAGATCTTCTTCATCCTTCCAGCAGTGATTTCTATATAGTTCTTGCCAGGGTTACATTGGCTAGCAATGGGTGTAATCATCATTAGTGAAAATTCCTATATCAGTTCCAAAAGCTTCAGAGCAGATCTGGCTCTGAGTGTTTCATTTCAGCAACTAATGAATCGGATTTTTAAGGATCTACAATAGGAAACATCGTTCATAATGCCTGAACTCAGTGTCTTTATCCCTTTCAGTGAATTTATCATTGATCTTCAGCAAAGGTACTTGATATCAGCAGTAACTTTTGCTAGAATTCAGCAGATTTTTTATCAGCCATTGGCAGGACAATTGGATTTTCTGAGTAATTATTATAGTTTTGGCAGGGTTTTATGTCTAGTAGGAGGATTTTACTTTCATTATAACTCAGAAAATCAGAATTATATCAGCTTGTGACGGGTTTTGGGAAAAAAAATCAGTCCTGTATGATGGAAATATTGTCATTGATGTCAAAGAAATTTGGAGGATGACGAACATATTGGATGATGCTTTAGATGATTGTTAACTTATACAAGTTTTAATTATTACGCCAGTTGATGATGATCAAATTGAGTATGACTTACACATATCAAATTAAGTATGTTGTACATTACATATTGGTTTATACTTTATAGTTTGTTCATACTATAAAGCCATCCTCTCAGGATATGAATATGCAGCAGAAACAGAGGATTATTATCAGCAACAATCAGATATTTAATGAATCCATACTATGTGCAGTGATAGAGCCACAATTTTCTCAGAAACTGTGTATCATTGACTTATCAGTGACTATGTATTTCTGTGTATGGCCTGATTATAATACAGTCTCAATCTGTATCAATGACAGCATATCAAAAAGGGAGTCACACAGAAATGATGCATATTGGTGTATTAACTTATATGTATGATCGATATCTACAGAAGGAGTATTAAAACAATGGATACAGAATGCCCAGCAGTTTGCAGAAACAGAAGATATGATTTGATTCAAACTTACATTGAACATGTACAAAACAGAAAAATAATTTCGTAAAGGAGAATGTGATTTAATTTGTTTTATAGATACGTCTATAATAAAAAACGTGTTTAGAAGAAACTTGATAATAATCAAGTCATGTGTATATGTCTTACACAACCAACTCATCAAGTGATAAGCTGACATGGCCAAGGAGTTTGTTGACTTAATTCAACGCAAGACAAAAAAAATGAATAAAACAAAGAAAGAAATGGACAAATTGCACATGAGACAAAATTGGAAATAAGTGAAATAGTAAAAGGTGCGATTAAGTAAAAATAGAAAGCTACGATCTCTTTATCTTGTGAATAAAGGCAAAAGTATTTTCCTAAAAGATAAAATCTATTTTGTCTTATTCAAAGGCAAAGACAAAGCGGTGATTTGAATTTAAAATTAAAAGCATTAACAAATCCTATTGAGGCAGCGCTTAATGAAAAGGTATTGGTTATTTTAATAGCCATTATAAGAAGCAGCGATTTAAATAATACAAACAAGCTTCTAAAAGGTCAACCCATTTGGTTATGGCAACAATACGTATGAAGAGGTGCGATTTGTTTTAGAGGATATTAAATAAAGTTTAATTTGTTTTGAATAAGGATCACTCTTTGGAAAGAGTTCACACCTCTTGTGAAAGTGTGCGAGAAATTATATATGCTGGAAAATTAAGTGTGAGATGTAAGTACACAGAATATAGAAGAATATTTATAATGTTATTGTTGATTGATAAAATTGCTTCTATGAAAACAGCCTTATGGGAAACTTAGTGATGGTGGACCTGCGCGTTTTCATTGAGTGACCTCTAGGATTTTAGAAGCCGGCTCTTCATTCATTCAAGGGGAGAAAAGGGAAGGAAAGGAACATGAAAGAAAAACTATTCTAAAGTGATATGCTGAACTGATTTTTAATGCAATAAGGGGCACATAGAACTTCACATACATGTTATTCCGAGGCCCATTCAACAATCTACATGCCCAGAATAGTAACCAAGATATGACCAAAATTCCTTTTAACATAAAGCAATACACACCACGCATCCACCAGATAACAAGTGCGAAAACATAGTTTAATCGACAGAGTATTAGGCATATATTTCTAAAGTTATGTCAGAATCTCAAAGATGCACAGAAAACTACTAAAGCATACTGAAAAACAGTAATCATAGAGGCTGCAGGCACAGTTTGATTATCCCCTCTTCAGAAATACAATCACAGCTTAAAGGCTCAATTCGTATAGAATATCAGTCTATATCTCCAAAAAAATAAGTTATGAACCCTTTTTACAATGTGCCCTTGGGCTTATATAGAGAAAACCTCTTTGATTTGAAACGGTGATTGTAACTGAACATCTTTCTGCATACGCGCCTCGTGTCCACCGCCATCATGGAGGTTGTTGCAGCTGTCATGAGCCTGATCTTTGCATCATTATTTTCCTCCATGTGCACGACATGGTTGCCACCTGGAAAGTCCCTTTTTCTATTGCAATCGCTTGACCACACGGGTTTCTACTTTATTTGCACTCGTACTTTCTGGTTTTGCCACGCAGTGCCTCCTGCGACCTTCCGCCTTTGAAAGGAACAAAGGTGTGCTTTTGAAATCTCCTTGGGCTCAAAACATCTCTGGGCCTGCGCTTTGTTGACACGTGGCACGAGGGCGGAGCTTTTGGAGCCCTCTTTTCCCTTTGCTGTTGAACACCTCGCGGTCCTGACACGTGGCACCCCCGTGCGCCTTCGAGAGAGTAAGAAGCCGCAAGCTTGTTGAAGCCGCGCCATGCTGAAACATGGCGCGCTTGTACCTTCTCCCCGCAAATAGCAACAAACTAGTCTTGACTTGGCGGGATCATAACTTTTCGCTTGGTGCTCGAAATCTTAAGCCGCTTACACCGTTGGAAAGGTCTTCAAAAGATCTAGTTTTAGTCCCTTAACACTATGCCTTCGACTATCAAGCTAAGGGACCGGGAACAGTTTGGGCCCCAAATTTCACTCCGAAGGCCTCCAAAAATGCAAAATACTGAAACATAGATTAAATACCGAAATTGTGGATTTTCATTTTTGTCACTTTTGATCGGTCTATCACCTCTGCACGACTCTGGATATCTTTTGGACTGATTTTGACATGTGTCGACCAATGCCTCTGAGCATAATTCCCTGGAGATGAAGATTCTATCTACAGTTATAAGGAGGAATATTGCTATATCTGTATGAAGAATATGTGAAGTGTGTAAGGTAAGTTGTGTGTGATGTAAGATGCTGAGGAAATAATCTGAAAAAGAGGGTAATACTGTGTTCGTGGTGTGTGTATAAAATATAAAAGCTTATACACCAAGGTTCGTTGAAAATAAGATATAAGGGTATAATTCTGGAAAATATATTTAGACAAAGGGAACAGATGTTTTGAATATAATACATATATGCTGAAGAAAAGCTAAGGACTATATTGCTGTAATTGTGTCTTAGAAAATAAGAAGCCAGAAAATTATGATAATATAATGCTGATGTAAAGACAAAGTTATTGCAGAAATAATTAAAGAAAAATCAGGGTATAAAAATGAGAATTGTGTAAATAATAGTGTGTGATAAGAAAGAGTTCATGTGGCATACATGTGCCAATTTATTGTGATTGGATTACTAGTGTAGGGACAGTTTCACTATTGTTCTACAGCAGATTCTGAAGCAAAGATTGTGAGAATTGGTATTGCAGATGTACAAGTATTATGAGAAGATTGTAATCAGTTTTGTGACATGTTCATTGTCATAATAATAGCAGATTGGAGAAAGAAATATACTCAGATTTGTGAAGAAAAATAGTATCCATCATCCGTATCTATAGAAACATTGTAAAGGTAGAAAATCAGATTTATGCGAAGTGGGAGTTGGTGCTTCCAATGGGTTGGTGCTCACGAATTCAGATTTGGGAGTTGGTGCTTCCAATGGGTTGGTGCTCACGAATTCAGATTTAGGAGTTGGTGTTTCCAGTGGGTTGGCGCTCACAAAAATAGATTTGGGAGTTGGTGCTTCCAGTGGGTTGGTGGCTACGAAACATTGTAAAAGAAGAATGTTATAAAAGCATTAATTTGCCATGGTTTTCACCCGTAAGGGTTTCCACGTATATATCGTGTTCTATTTGTGTTCATAATAATTAGATCACATGAATATAGGTCTGCAATGAATATGTTTATGAGATAACTTATATACTTGTGAATGAAGTTGAAAAAGTTCAAATTGGTAAAAGTTGTTATTAATGATTCACCCCTCCCCCCCCTCTCAGTATAACTGTGTGCTCTTCACTGTATTATTAATATACTACTATTCTTTTTTTTTTAAAGAGTGGGAAATGCTTTTAACCTGGAGCTATGAACTAGTGAGGTCACAAATAGGGGACCTCATCCCAATTAAACATTCAACAAGAGCATCCCAATGAGGTTTGAACCTTGATGGAAAGAACAACAACACCACAACTTAACCATCACAACATGCCAATGCCAACATTAATATGCCGCTATTCTAATCTTCTAGGCTGTTACAAATTTTCAAATATGACAATATGATAGATCCATCAATATGGCAATCGCTTACACATTTTATTTTGGGGTTTTGTCATTGCTATTCAATAGGTGTTCGTTAACCAAAAACAAGATATCAAGATACATTACATCATCATATTGGCATATTCAGACACCAATATCTTGATGTACTTTAGGTTTTAGATCTTTGTAATTGCAGATTTGAGCTAGGGTTCAATGTAGAGAGGTGAGATTGACAGAGCAAAGGCTCAGTTTCAAGCTGCCAAGATTGTTAGATTTTTTAGGGTTTTGGAACTTGTGCATTGCACATGCTCCTTGTCGCCGATAGGGTCCCCCTTGTTTCTTTTCCAGTCTTCATCCCGCTTGGTGTAGGATTTTGTTTTTTATCCGCGATTTCGAGATTCAGCTGGTAGTAGTGAAGCAATGATCCTGCAGGAGAGTAAGCCCGCCCATTTTCTTCAGTCCTGAGGAGTTCGTAAGAGGTCAACAATGGTCCCCTCCAGGATGAGGGGATTGAATCTTGAACTATGCAACCATAAAGTTTTAAAGGCGCTTGGTAATTTGAGTTGTAGGACCAAGGAGTGGATTCGCAGAGAGTCTCGAAACTTTAAATATTCAAAATCAATCCTAGAGAGACTAATTTTCGCGAGAAAATCGGCTAAGTGGGCGAGAATGTCAGTTGCCCACGGGTTTGCAAAATGGCCTTTAGGGCCGATTTTGGCTTCAATGTCAAACTTTTCATTTTATCCTCCCAGCCCGAAGTTGGACAAGTGCATGGAAATCATGATGTTTTCAAAAGGTTGTTTGGGCCCGAAAATTGGGCAAGTTAGATGGAAATCGCGAGTCGATTGGAAAGGCGTTATAAACTTTAAAACTTTTCAAAGGGCTCCTTCAGGCCGAATTTCGAGCATGAAGGGAGATGTTAAAATAAAATTTTCGAAAGAGCCTTCGAGGCTGAAAAAACGCAAAACCATAGAAGGGCGTTGAACAAAAACTTTGCAAAAGGGCCTATCAGCCCGAAATTGCAAATGAAGTAAGGCATTAACTTATTTAAACTTTTCAAAATGCCTTTTTACCCCGAAAATGCAAATACATCGTGAAAAGTGTTTAAGCAAATTTTTTTTTCAAAAGGCCTCTTTAGGCTGAATTTCGAAATAAGGCGTTTAAGTTTTAAAAACTTTTCAAAAGACATTATCAGCCCGAAATTTGAAAAGGCTAATAAGCAAATTTTCAAAAAGTGATTTTACCCCGAAAATTGCCTAAAGGGGTTAAATCGCAAAACTTAAGAACTTTTCATAAGGTCTTTTTAACCCGAAATAGAACCCATGAAGGGCGTTTCGCTTTTAAAAAACTTTGCAAAACTCCCTTTCAACCCGAAAATCGCGTAATAGGGAGAAAGTGTTAAAATTTAAAACATTTTGCAAAAATCGCCTTCTGGCTGAAAATCACAAGTCAAGTGAAAGTTGCGCAAAATGAAAGAGGCGTAACTTAATACAAGTTTGTGAAAATAGGTTTTGGCTCAAAAATGGGCAAGCAAATGAAAGAGGCATTAAAACTAAAAACTTTAAAAAACCTCCTTGAGGCCGAAATTGCGGAAATAATGTAGAGCGTTTAACTTGAAGACATTTTCGCATTCCTCACTCAGCCCGAAAATAGAGCCTCGCACGTTTTAAGAGGAAGGGGCATTGTTCTTTTAGCATTTTACAAAACCTCTCTTAGCTCAAGATCGCGTGACGAAGAGAGGTTTAGCTCCCGCGATTTGCAGAACCTTCCTTTACGCCGAGATTTCAAGGTTGGAGAGTCTGGTGAAGGCGTTAGATTTTACATTCACCTATTTTTTGCCGAAATCCAAGATCGCGTAAGGCAAAGGGGCGTTGTTCTTAGGCTTTCCAAAATCCTCCCTCAGCCCGAAAACTTGCAAAAGAAAACCTGGTAGTCCAATATCGCGCAGTTGTAAAGGCCGTTTTATCTTTTTTGAAAAGTTTGCAAAGTGGGGTTTCAGCCCGAAAGTCGCCAAACAGAGAATCACACGAGTTAGGAAGGATAGAGAGGCGACATTTTACCTTAGCAAGTTTGCAAAATCCTTGCAGTCTAATAGCGCACAGGAGAGAAAAGTAGAAAGGCGCAACACTTTGCAAAAAATGCCGAAGCCTCCGAAGTTCATTCATCGATTGGGCAATTCGCCAGGTAAGATTCGATTCTCTCCTTTAAATCTTTAATTTGTGCAAAATTGGTCATAATGGTTAAACAGTGGATTGGAGAGTGAAGTTTCGTAGGTTGTGATTTTACAAAGCATTAAACATAGCTCAAAAGCAAAACCTGCCAGGAAAATTGACCGTTGAAATAAATTCAGACTTAGAGAAATTTTGAATATCTCAGAAAACTGAACTTAGGCAAAACTCTTCTCCAAGTGCGAAAATTGGCAATCATTAAAACACCCGAGCCCTCAACTACAAAATTGAACATTTGCTCATATCGTCATAATTAGTCGGAAGTGGCACTTTTTGGAGCCCGCTCCAAGTAGCAAATTTTAAACAGAGCCAACTTAATTTCCTGTTTCAAGTAGCGTTTCATTTCCAATTAATTAAGCTCTTTTATTGAAGCGTCATGCTTTTTTGAATTTGATTTGATCATTGGTTTTATGCACTAACATCATCCTCTGTTTTGGCTAACCCGTTCGCTTCCTTCATCTCGTCTCGTAATCCATGTCCGATTGTGCAAGATAAATACCTAAATCGGCGGCAGAATCCTCGAAGACATCTGGTGCAACCGGAACATCTCGGGTTTCCAAGTTTGACATCCCCCGCAGAGGCGAGAAAATGAAGTACCAATACCAAAAGGGAGGAGTTAGGGAATCGAAGGTCCAGAGCATATGGGAGAACATAGGTGACACTGATTTGGGCCACATAGACATTTAGGATTTCAGGAACAGGGTATACTCTCCAAACGCATATGGTAAGCCCAGGCGAATGATGGAGTGTGGTATTGCTTAGGTAGCATGTTTCCCTCCGTCCGTGCAAAATTATGAACTAGTAGTTGAGGCTGCCAGACATTATCAGCTAGAGACCAGATTAGTGGTCCTAGAAAATATGGTGCTAGCTGATTTCACACCTGAGGCCATTCGGGAGGCATTTGATATCCCATTTCCCAATAATCTTGTTGCTACAACTATTGATGAGGTGCAGGTTGCTTATGACATGAATCTTGCTAAATGCAAGACGTTGATAAAAGAAGAATGGTACAAGGAAAGGAGGCCCCCAAGCATTAGGATCAGTAAAAAGACCCCCAGAAGTGATTTTTATAATGAGTATGGCGATATGGTCACCTTACTCAGCCGGGTTATGGGACTCCCTCAATCTAATTTTTTTGAGGAATGGATGTTCTACTTTACTGAACAAGTCTTTGCCAGGAAGTCCAAGTTGGACTGGGCTCAGATCATCAATGATAATATTCATACACAGCTGGTCGAGGTTGAAGAAAAGAAGTACTTCACCATGACTTCCTAGCTGATTTACATGTTTGCCCGACACCAGCCACTGATAGGGTTAATCAAGAAAGGTGAGATCAAGAACGGGCCGAATCAGGTAAAGGTGTATGAATGCTACCCTCAACTGCATTACTATGACATAGCTCAAAGAGAAAAGAACAACATTGCTTACGCAATTGGTCAGTATGAGTGTGTCAATGACGCCTTTACAATGCACCTAGTCAGGTTGATGCAAGGAGGATTGCACATAAGGCTTTCAGAGCAGGCTACCATTTTGATGCAGAAGTATGGCACATGGTTTATCCAATTCCCTAGGTTCACTTACCTCAGGAGGCTTTGAGGGAGCACCATTCCGACTTCCACGCTATCTTACAGACAAAATAGTCCTTATGGAAGTCGCAAGATAGGCACACCCAGCAGGCAACCTATTCAAAGATAAGAAATAGTCCGGATTCACCTTCCCCATGATCTTGGGTGCCCTCGATGTGCATTTCAAAAATTCAGTGCAAGCTGATGAGTCATTTGCTGAATTAGCATCCTATGGCCTACAGGAACATTTCCCGAGGAAGTGTTTCGATCATGACAATTTGGCAAAGAGAGCCTATGGCAGGCGCTATAGAGCGAAGGCATCAATTGAGGATTATTGGAGCAACTGTTTCGATGACTATGAGGTCCGACGACGTGAGTATTCTAGGCTAAGTGTGCAGCAAATGCGGCTCTTTGAGTACCGTCGGGTTCCAGATCAAGTAACAGATTATGGCAATTGCTTGCAAGTCCAAGAATTTGAGGCAGTTAAATACCTCTTTCCAGGCATTGATTGGACTCAGGATCTAATTACTGATTTTGAGGCAGTCATGGAGGCTCCAAGAAGGTATACCGATCATTGGTTATCCCAGCAAACTGAGAAACTAACCCATGAAGGGATTCAATTTACATACAATCTGATGGGCAGTCTCGATTCCTAGTCTTTGGAGGATGTGGAAACCTCAAGCGCACCAAAAGAAGAGGTTGAGAAACCTGGAAAGAAGAGGAAGAAAGCCAAATCCAATAGAGGGACTCGGATATCAAAAAGAACCAGAAGAGAAAAGATCCCTATCAGGAGGCCGAAAGTTAGTTCGTCATCCAGGGACCCCAGTTCGGAGGATGATGTAGTTGAACTTGACTATATACCTGCTCTGCCTTCCTAGAGTGATGTTGATGCGTTTGAGGCTAATAATCCTCCGACACAAGGTGAGCCAGATGCAGAGGTCGGGATCATTGGCTCCGATGAACCTGAGAACCAAGTTGAGGAGGGAGAAATTCAACCTAATCAAGGGGCTGGTAAGCATGAGCTCACACAGGGAAGTCGACATGAATTACAATTGAAGAGCGCCGGCAAAGATGACACCACCGTTGAGGGAGAACAAAAGGAGGATGAGACCCAAGAGCCCAACAAAACTGAAGAGCAACCATCGCAAGGGGATACCTAGCAGTTGTTCAACGAGGTAGGGGAGAACTCAGCTATGAGTAAGGGATTGGATACTGCATCCGTTCCTTCTATGACAGATCAATTGCAGGTAGGCAGCAAGCCAACTGAAACCTCCAAGGAACAGAGTGGGAATTTGGCATTAACATCCGGACAGACCATCCCTCAAGACTGGTTAATTGCTCGTGCACAGCGGAAAGTAGCTGTCAAGCCACCTATCAACTTGGAGGATATCTTCTCTCGCATAGGAGAGATAAAGTCCAAAGGTAAGAAAAAGCCCAAGACCTACTCCAGGATAACTAAGGATGAGCAAAGGAACTGCACCATTCATATCGCTACCCCGCCTATAGATAAGCCAGTGGATCAGATAGCATTGGCCTATTATAGTATTACGACCATCCCAATAGGGCGAACCACCAAAGAGCATGAAAGGGAAGAGTTCAAGGATTCTGTGCAAAATATGCTCAGACAACTCGACGAAATGACTACTGAGAGAGACATATATCGAGTTCGTGCTGAGCAAGCTGAGGGATACATTGATCACCTGCTGAAACCAGTGCAACATGCCCCTGAATCCCATGTTCCCCCATTGGCATTGGCACAAAGGACTACAATCAAGTTTGAAGGAGTACGTGATATCGCCAAGGCTGTCAGGGAATGGATTTGGGA
The DNA here is from genome assembly GCF_030272615.1 of Cryptomeria japonica. Classification (NCBI taxonomy): domain Eukaryota; kingdom Viridiplantae; phylum Streptophyta; class Pinopsida; order Cupressales; family Cupressaceae; genus Cryptomeria; species Cryptomeria japonica. The sequence goes on from NC_081410.1 coordinate 110,893,714, forward strand.
CATTAAGGAAAAGGGAGAGCGGATCATTGAAGATGTAAAGGAAATGGCCCACCACTTAGAGACCATTCATGTCAAATTGTTTGAAGTAAAGAGGGAGTGTTTTAAGGTCCATGAGGTGGTTGGTACAATTCCTCCCCTCATAAGGGCTCTTTTCTGGACCCACACGCAGATTCCCACATTGTCAGCTATCTTGGATCCCTATGACATCAGCACTTTCAAGGAGTGGTACTGGACTGCCAACATGAAGAATGACACAAAAGATACCATTAATAAAGTGCAGGAGGAATGCAAGGAAATTTTGAAAAACATGAGGGATCTTGGTGGAAAGATCCTCAGATCAATGGTCCTGGGCTGGAAAAATAGTTTGTCCGATAATCAAGTGCAACCAAGTTGGGAGGATAGATTGAGAATTGATAAGGTCGCATACTCCATGGAGGACCTAGAATTTGCCAGTGGATTACATACGAACATATTAAGTTTTGAGGCTCATCGGTCCGACTGGAAGGATGGGTTAAAGCATGTAGATTGCCACTTGGAGGGCATGCAATATAAAATACGTCATCCTCCTATGCCCCCAAGCATGTTTCTGTTCTAGCTATGCATCAGATTTCAGGAATATATTCGGGCAGAGCGTATAGCAGGTCGGGACATCTGGAAGGAGTATTTGCACAGCGAGGATGAATTTTTGGAAAAAGGGTCCTGTTGACGTGTATTTTGTACACTATCAAACATAGAATAAAATACCCAAATGGTACCTTATCCTCTCTTGAATAAAGCCTCTGAATGCTGAAGATATCGCGAAAAGGATCAATCAGGGTGACTTCAAGGTTCTTCGTTGTAGGATCTCTACGTGTGGATAAGCTCTTTGTGGTATGATGTGATTTGCTGGAATCACAAGGGGACTTACACTCAATGACCTGAACGTCTGATTTGCTGGAATCACAAGATTTTTCTAGCTTAGATTTGAAAAAAGGAAAAAAAGACGAGGGCGAGGAAAGGATCTAATTCTGATACTGAGGAATGTAAGAGCAATGAATGATCTTTGATGAAATTCTAACTAAGTCTTGTTTTGACATCGCAGGACCATCTCCACAAGGTTAGTGCGATCTTCGAAGGAAAGCTTTATGATGTTCAGATCGTCACTATTGGCATAGACACCATCAGGCTGATGCATATCAATGAAGAAGCGACAATTGAAGTTAAGCTTAAGCTGAATGATTCCAGTTGACTACACAAGGCAAGTCTGCAATCAACAAACTGCTAGTAGTATGGATATACGAATTTCACCATCAATCAAACACATTTCTTCCATTCATCTAATAACATGAAATCAAATATGAGAAGTATAGAGACCATGCAAATTGTTGAATCGACCCATAAATTTCACCATTTCTTCAATGAAGTTTTACAAGTCTTTTACAACAACATCTTGGCAACAATCTTTGCCTTCTCTTTCTATTCTACTCTAATTGCTATTCTATCAACTGACTAATCACCTTCTAACTACTCTCTATCTATCTTCTATTATTCCTTTTACAAATGAAGAGCCGGGGCTTATATAGTGCCCACAATACAATTCAATGGCTAAGATCAATTTGAGATCAATGGCCAAGATTCAATAATGAAAACCCTAATTAGGGTTTGTTACAACCATTACATAACATTTAATGCTTGACCAATGATAAAATTACATCTTTAGGACACATGTCTTCTCTGGAAAAACCGACCAATAGATGGCTGGGGTAGTGTTGTGACGTTTTCACACATCGCCCCATTGCAAATGGGGACCCATGTTTTTTTTTTTTGCTCGTTTTGTTCGTTTTCGCTTTGCTTTTTCTAGGGTTTTGTTAGTTTGTTAGTTGTCTGGATTTAGGGTCAAGCCTTAGGGTTCTAATTACCGTCTTTTCGGACCAAAATCCAGTCGTTTTTGAGGGCTTTTGAGTTTCCTTTTCTAGAATGCAAATTTTGAATGAAATGAATTCGCCAGAATGGTCTAATTTTCAATTGGAATGTTGATGCAGAGCTTAAATTTGTCTAAGTGTTGAAGATGAAATGTGAATTTTTGTCCAATTGAATATTTTTGACCAAATTTTGACTTTTTTGAATTTTGATCCTAGGCATTTCAAATGATTTGTTTTCGCCTTGTGAAGTGATAAAATGTGTAAAATCATGATACTTTGGCCTGTAGGAGCAAAATCGCTCCTGTCCCTCAGTGAAGGACAGGAGCTCAATCTCAAATATCTCATCATTCTTGCAGAGTCCAGACAAATTTTACGTTTGAAGTGATGGAGAACGGCGAGATCTTTTCATTGAATATAAATTGAAGATTTTCATGAGCACAGAAATGCCTCCAGGAGGAAAATCGCTCCTGTCCCTCAGTGAAGGACCGGAGCTACAATTCGAATTTCGTCTTGTCCTTGCAAGATTTTGAAAGTTTAATGATTTGAGGACGTCCGAAGGAAGATACTTTGCCAAATGAATATAATTTGATATGCAAAAACGAAGGAGAATGACCTATATTGACCATATCGCTCCTGTCCCTCTCCAAGGGACCAGGGCGAGGTACCTTGTAGCTCTCGTCCCTCTCCCAGGGACCAGAGCGATTTCCTTCATTTTGCAAAATCCAGACAAAGGTCAAGGCAAGTTTACGTTCAAAAACAAGGAAAAACATGAGATAAATGCGTTGAATATAAATTGAAGATTTTTGGGACGTCCATAACAGTGCTAATTGCCTAAATCGCTCCTGTCCCTCAGTGAAGGACCGGAGCTACAAATCCAATTTTGCTTTGTCCTTGCAAGATTTTAACGTCTTGACGATGTGAGAAGGTCCAAAGAGGTACATTTTATCAAATGAATATAACTTGAAGTGCTGTCGGGGAGATCAACAGGGTAGCAAGTCCGGCTTGAGTGAGGTCCTGATCCTGAAATTTGGCTAAGTCTGGAATGCCCTGATCCTGAATTTGACTAAGTCTGGAAACTGAAAAAACCTCCAAAAACTAGATTTTGCAATATAACTCCTGGAGGTCTGAAACTACTCTCAAACATCCTGAAAGTATATATGGAATATAACTTAAAGTATAAGAATTCCATTAAAATTGTCCTGATTGAGAGTGCGAAAAGTCAAATTTCGCTCATGTCCCTCTCCAAGGGACCAAGGCGAATCGCTCCTGTCCCTCACCAAGGGACCAGAGCGAAAATGCTTAGTTGAGCCATTCCTGACCTTGTTTGGACGAATCGAGACATCAAAGGCATGGTGAAGGACGAAATGAGCATGATAGAACATCCAGACTTGATCAAAAAACAATGAAATGATGAAGTTTTGCCTAGAGGGTCAAATTCGCTCCTGTCCCTCACTGAAGGACCAGAGCGAAGTTCTTCATAAGATACGATCTGGGCAAAGATCAAGCAAATTTTATGTTCGAAGGCAAGAAAGGAGGTCAATCGAACCCGTTGAAGACAAATTGAAGATTATCAAACGTCAACAAAGGACCAAAATGCTTAAGTTCGCTCCTGTCCCTCAGGAAGGGACCAGAGCGATTTTTGTTGTAGATGATTTTCTCGCCAAATTTCAACCGATCTCAAGGCCTGAATGAATGAAAGGAGGCATTGCGAATCCGTTGAATATAATTTTCGAAGGTGATGAAGTGAAATGAGGCCCACAAGAGCAAAATCGCTCCTGTCCCTCAGTCAGGGACCAAGGCGATGAGGTACGTATCTTCCCACTTTTTCATTTTTGGACGCTAAACAAACATTTTTGAATTTATTTAAATGCTAAAATTCGATAAGTTTTGAAAATTCAATTAAATGGCATTTAAATATTGCGCTTGATATTAATTAAATTATTTTGCCTTGTAAAAAATCGAATTTGTTAATTTAAATGACAAAGGCATTTAATTAATTATTTATTAATTAATAGAAAATCAAAAGGAGCGCTTGGTATTTTATTGGTTTATAAAAGTCGGCCTTGTTATTTATTAAAAAATCGTTTAATTTGCCTTATTAATTATCAAGTCGGCCTAAGGTGGTAATTGTGAGATGAGCGCTATAAAGGGAGGTGAGAATCATTATTTTCACATTATCATTTTTCATGCGATCTCAAAGGGAGAAGTGCGAAATTATCTTCAAGGTGCGGGTCTTGTCAAGGAAGGCGCAAACATCATCAAGGGAGTGCGAGTGTGTTTGAAGGAGCGAATTTCATTTCAAAACAAAAGAAGGCACTAGTTTTATCCAAGGCGAAACATCTATCCAAAGGTGGTGCGAACTTAATCTCACTTGAACGAACTTGCCAAGGACATATCAAAGGTGGCGAAGTTGTCTTTTTGAAGAAGAATCACGTTGATGACCATCTTACGTCAATTTTGCCTAGGCAATTTTATTCATTTTGCATTTTAGAGTTAAGCTCTCAAGTAAGGTATGGCAAGATCTCTTGTTTTAATTTCGAATTTTGATTGTCATTGCCTTAATTTTGAAATTTTGTTTTTCCTTAGCTCAGTCTTTTTTAGGAAATGATTAATAAAGGACTTATCATTAAGTTTCCTAAAATTTGCTCTCTAATTTATGTTATGTATTGCAAAATCTTGTTACTAATTTTGAAATGTTGTGTAGGCATCAAATGGAGGTCTCTTCAAGGAAAATCAAGCCGGATCAAGGACGGTCTTCGCCAGGACGGTCTTCGCCAGGACGATCAAGCCAAGACATGGGCGACCTCTTTCAATCCAGCGTTCCAAGGCGAGGTACATCGTCATCCTGCACATCAAGGACAAAAGGAGTTAGAACAAGAGTTAATTAAAGATAGCCTCTCAACGACATCAAATTGAATATCTAGCAAGCTTCAAGTGTCAGATGAGGTGGCGTCCTAGTCATCATTTCTCCAATCAGTGAAGTCCATCTCAGCATGTCCAGATTCAATGTACTTAACTCATGGAAGGTGGCACAAACTCCGATGTACCTACCCCGGCTATCCATTGGTCGATTTTTCTAAAAGGGACATGTGTCCAAGCAATACAATTTTATCATTGGTCAAGCATTAAATGTTATGTAATGGTTGTAACAAACCCTAATTAGGGTTTTCATTGTAAAATCTTGGCCATTGATCTTGAATTGATCTAAGCCATCAAATTGTATTGTGGGCACTATATAAGCCCAGGCATTTCATTTTGTAAAAAAAAATTTTTAGAGGATTAGAGAGAGTTGTAAATAGTTGGAAGAGTTAGAATATAGTTGATAGAATAGCAATTAGAGTAGAATAGGAGGACAAGGCAAGAAATTGTTGCCATTGATTGTAAACAAACTCCATTTTCATTGAAGTAATGGTGAAATATGTCGTTTTTCTTGCAATTTGCATGGTTTCTTGTTGAGTCTTCAATCTTAGATGGTAGATGATTAGATGAATGGAGGAAATGTGATTGATTGATGGTGGAATTTGTACATCCATACTACTAGCAGTTTGTTGATTGCAGACTTGCCTTGCGTAGTCAACTGGAATCATTCAGCCTAAGCTCAATTTCAATTTGTTGCCTCTTCATTGATATGCATCAACTTGGATGGTATCTATGCCTGCGGTGATAATTTGAACATCATAAAGCTCCCCTTAGAAGATCGCACTAGCCTTGTGTAGATGTTCCATTGATGTCAAAACAAGACCTAGTTAGAGTTTCATCAAAAATCAAATCATTGCTCCTACATTCTTAGTATTAGGATTAGATCCTTTCTTCGCCCTTATCTTTTTTCCATTTTTTTAAATCTAAGTTAGTAAGAGCCTGTGTCCAGCAAAGCAGATCGGAAGTTCAATGTAAGTCCCCTTGTGATTCCAGCAAATCACATCATACCACTGGAGCTTGTCCACACGTGGAGATCCCACTAAAAGAACCTTGGAGTCTACCTAACTGATCCTTTACGCGAATCTTCAGCAGTTAGAGACTATTTTCTCAAGAGAGGATAAGATGCCTTTAGGTATTTTATTCTGTGTATGATTGTGTACAAAATACACGTCAACAGGTAGGTACATAGAAGTTTGTGCCACCTCCCATGAGTTAGGTACATTGAATCTGGACATGCTGAGGTGGACCAATCCGACTGGAGGAGTGATGACTGGGATGCCAACTCGTCTGACACTTGGTTGATGCCAATTTGATGTTGCTGAGAAGCTAGCTTTAATTAACTCTTCTGAAACTATCTGCTTCTTTAACGAACCCTTGCTCTAACTTCTTTTGTCTTTGATGTGCAGGATGATTGATCTACCTTGCCTTGAAATGTTGGATTGGAAGAAGTTATTCCTGATGATGCTTGACCGAGGAAGGCCGTCCTTGTCGATGCTAGGTTGGAGGAGGTCGCCCTTATCCTTGCTTGATCTTCTTTGATGATACTGAGCTGGAGGAGATCATCTTTGTTCTGGACCGGATCTTCTCTGATGAGAGCCTGCCGACTTGTAGATCCTTCGGGCTTGGGAGTTGCCATTTGATACCTACACAAAAATTCCAAAATTAGTCCTTGATCATTAAAGGGTTGAAAACAAGACTCAAAAGGAGGATTTAAGATATTAATCAGGAAACTTCATGATAAATCTAGAATTATCATTTCCTAATTAACTAATCAACACTTCGACTTTTCTAAAAAAGTGCCCAAAAAATCAAATCTTGAACAAGGATATTAAGATAATTTTGCCATGCCTCCTCTTGAGTACTCAAAAAACTTGACAATGACAAAAGAAAAACTAGATTTTGCTAGACAAGGTTTAGATTATAGTCTTCCCTTGGATGAATTACGCCTCCATTAGTCTTCAAAAGAATAAATTCCACCTTCCTTAGCCTTCAACACTTAGAAGAAATTTGCTCCAAGCAAACTATATTTCGCACCTCCAATTTGCCCTCCAGTTTCGCACTTAAAGGAATGATTGAATGATTTGAAATGTGAAAAACTCCTCCAATATATAGAGCGCTTCACCCCTTGCTTGCCCTAGGCCGACTTGCCAAAAAGGAGGTTAAAAAATAAATAAAATCTCCAAAAAGGGGGGCCGACTTGTAAAATAAAAGCAAAATAACGCCTTGAGCGCTCACCAATGAATTTTAATTTAATAAAAAATTAATTTTAAATGCCTCCAAAGTAAAATTTCGATTTTCTCAAGGCTTAAAACTAATTTATTAAATGCCAAAATGCTTTTAATTTAATGCGAATTTAATTTTAATTTTCCAAATGCTTCAACTTTAGCAATTTTGGCGATCTAATGCAAATTGGAGAATATCACTTTTTAAAACAAGGCTTAATGAAACTTCATGATGATTTCGCCCTGGACCCTCAGAGAGGGTTAGGAGCGATTTTCCATTTTAGGCTTATAATCCACCTAAATTTGATTGTTGAACCCTTATCGTTATTTCCAAGATCAATTTCCTTGCACAATTGAGTAAATTCATCGAAAATCTTGAAGGCAAAAATGTCTTTTGGAGGAATTTCGCCCTGGACCCTTAGCAAGGGTCAGGAGTGATTTTCCCAATTTTGCTCAAAATTAGCATTTTTCAACGTTCTGAATCTTTTCCAGACATTCCAACTAGGCCTTCTCATTGACTTGCAAACTTAGCTCCATCAAATTTTGGAGAAAAGGTGTGATTTTGAGGTTTTTCGCCCTGGACCCTCAGCAAGGGTCAGGAGCGATTTTTTCATTTTTGACTACAAATCCTCATTTCCTTATCAAGACACCTTCTCAACTAGCTAGATCGTGTTAATGCCTCCAAGATAAGCAAGAAAATCCCTTTTCAAGTTTTTTTCGCCCTGGACCCTCAGAGAGGGTTAGGAGCGATTTTTATAATTGCCTTCAAAATCCTCACTTTCAACGATCCTTTTTCACTTCAAGGCAAATTAAACATCATTTCAAACCCATGCCTAACCTTGGCTTTCCTCAAATTTGGATGAAAAGTTCCTATATTAGGTTTTTTGCCCTGGGCCTTCACTGAGGGTCAGGAGGGATTTTCGCTATCTAGACCAAAATGCATCACCTTTCATCTTGAAGTGTCTTTGCTAAGGAAGATGTCATCTCGTTTCATGCTATGAATAGAATATCACGCCCAAGAAAGGTTAAAAAATGTGCTTGTAAAGAATTTCGCTCTGGACCCTCAGCAAGGGTCAGGAGCGATTTTGGTGATTTCAACAAAATCCTTCATTATTTCAAGCTAAAATTCTTTCAGGAGGCAAAAGGAAGTTGCTCTTGTTTCACTCATGTCCAAAACTTGACTTTTTTCCATGCAAGATGAGAGCTATTCAAAAATTCGCCCTGGGCCCTCAGTAAGGGTCAGGAGCGATTTTGCTTTTATTGCCCAAAATTCATCAATTTGCAAGCGTCCAAACCTTTGAATGATGTTCAACCTTCCTTCCAGGAGACCCTGCACATAAAAATTTAGCCAAAATTAGTGACAAATAGGCTCAAATAAAATTTTCGCTCTGGACCCTCAACAAGGGTCAGGAGCGAGATTCGCTTTGGACCTCCTGAGAGGGTCAGGAGCGAAATTCGCTTTGGACCCTCAAGAAGGCTCAGGAGCGAAATTTGACTTTTTGAACTCTTCGTCAGGATAATTTTATGGAATATAACATTTAAGTATAAGAACTTATACTTTAAGTTATATTCCATATATACTTTCAGGATGTTTGAGAGTGGTTTCAGACCTCCAGGAGCTATATTGCAAAATCTAGTTTTTGGAGGATTTTCAGTTTTCAGACTCAGTCAAATTTCAGGATCAGGACATTCCAGACTTAGCCAAATTTCAGGATCAAGACATTCCAGACTTAGCCAAATTTCAGGATCAGGACATCACTCCAGTAGGACTTGCTATCTAGGTGATCCCCTTGGCGACACTCAAAATGCAAAGGCTAATTAACAAAACCCTAAAAGACCTAGAAAACAAACCCTAAAAAGCAAAAAAAACAGGGGTCCCCATTTGCAATGGGGCGATGTGTGAAATGGTCACAACAGGTCCATAGCAGGAAAGTAGAAAGTGCTTTCCTAAAATATAAAGTTCTTTTTAAATCTTAAAAAGCACTTTTTAGACATAAAGTTCATTTCTAACTACCAAAACAGTTGTAAATCTTGAGCTCCGTGCATGTGCACTTTTTGGAGCAGCTTTTTGGGTAGTTATTGATTACCTTTTTGGTAGTTATTGTTTCTCCTTTTGTTGTTGCTGATATTTTGCCTCCCATTTATGGGTATGGGCATTTTGATAAAGGATGAATGTGGCCCATATGTTTAAGTTTAAATCTTGGTCATTCATCCATTTTTGGGAATTCTATATAAAGGAGTTAGTTTCTCCTTTGTTAGAGGCAGAAAACAAAAATTGTTGCAAAAACTCTGGCAAAATATATACAGGATTTAATGGATGTTAAAGCTGTGTCTGTTTTACTATGAGTGCATGGTCCTCTTCTCCATTTATTTCATATTTCTGCAACTGTATTTACTTTTACATAGTTATTTATGCATGTATTTGATGGAAAGTCTTGGTTCATACCATTAGGAAATAGTTGATTATTGTTTCCTCTGCATGGTTAGTTTGAGCCCCTTTTGTGCTAAGTTCGGTTATTAGATTTGGATGAATGGGTGTAAGAGTCTATCATTCGTATCTAATAGCTTGAAAATTCAAAATCCTTAGATGATTGCACTAGTTTTTGCCTAGTTGTGCTAATTAGCTGGCAAAGTAATTTCTAGTTATTTTGAGACTTCCGTCTATGTGTTGAAATATGATGTCTTAGTTAAATTAGTTAGTTGTTCTTATTCACTCTTTATCCTTCCCTCCCTTTTTTCCTTTTTTCATTTAAGAAACCCGTCAGTCAAGCTGAAATAACATCAATTAGAAGCAAATCAGCTGATATAGGACTGTAAACTTTAAGGAACCCGTAGGAAACCAATTCCGTCTAACCGTAAGTCCCCTTTGTGTTTCCAGCAAAACACATCAACTACTAAGCTATCTTGCAGTCAAGACTTGACAATCGAAACCTTGAGGTCGTCCCCATTGATCAATTGAAACAACATTAGGGATTTCCTTATCTTAAGAGAGGATAGGATACTTAGCGAGTACATTCTATTTTGTGTTGGCCGGACAAAGTTGTAGCAATGCGACTTTAACCACGTCAACAAAACTTAATCTAGATGACTTGCAGTGAGCATAATATAAAAAAGTGTCACTAGAGTCATTAGAATTGTCTCTACCACACATTTGTTCCATTTTGTCATGCCTCCGCCTAAACAATAAAAACCCTAATAAAGGAAATTGTCTCTTCAAAAAGACTTCACAAATTTTTGAATCAATCTCAGGCAAACAATAACGTAGACAAACAAGGAGGATGCACCAATCGGCTTTAGTAATGATTCTCCAAGGAGAAGTGCCTATTCTCATTAAACTATAGACAGCAATCAGTAATAAGCAAGCTAATGCAGCAATCAAGAAGATTAGAGCAATTTGTTACAATATATTATGAAGAGCAAATACCAAAGGGTGTGAATTATCAAGAATTACAAGTGGCATCTTGGTTAATGAAGAGATATGATTTGCTAAAAAAGGAATCTTTATTCTTTAAAGGGTGTGATCTGATTATGAATGGAGTAATTAGTATTCTGTCACAAACTTACCACGAATGAGTAGATGCAGCACTGGGGGAAAATCGTCTTAATTTAAGACTTCACGTTTTTCCCAATCAGCAATCTACATCTGCAATTAAACAGCAAGCCCATCACATGTTGAGTGGATTAAGGAATAACAAGATTGATGGAGTTAGTTAAGCCAAGGTTAAATCCAAGAGGTATGATTAATCCAAGATTTGTTAAGGGTCAAAAGACATGAAGAGAAGGGACAGCTCTAATGCAAACAGTTGTCTGTGGGAAGAGACATGCCTCTTCACTCCATGAGCAGATATAAATGTCAAGATTGACCTCCAAGGAAGGATCATCATTGGCTCCAAGCTATTATAGCAATCAGCAAAAGGGAGATAATATCCAGATCAGGAAAAGACGTGTGTAAGCAGCAGATACACAATCAAGATCAGACCTCGAACTGATCCAATTCAGATCTGTTATACAAACAACTAACAGCCTTAACAATTATTTTTGTGGTATATGTTTAACCTATGCATTATATGCTAGTATTTATATAATCTGTTATATATGCTGAACATAAACTACATATACATGATTATGAATCTGTTTTTAAAGCCCAATCATGTAGGTAAGGAAGGGGAGTAATGATAAGATCTCCATCTAAGTAGGCCACCCCGAGTTGATGTCCATGTTGCTTGCCACTGGGGCTAAGAGGGCAAAGATCTGCTCTTGGGCTTAGATAGGAAGATTAAGAGCCCCCCTATTACGATCTCCTCTTCTAGCTCTACGACGATTGAATATTGACCTAAAGGGACAAGGCATGCATAGGGAAAGAAAATACAAGCACCCGACTAGGTAGACCGCCTCGAGTGGATGTCCATTTTGCCTACCATTGGGGCCAAGAGGGTGAGTGTTCGCTCTTGGGCTTAGTGTGGGGATGGCTTCGGGCGGAACTATCATGCTTCCACCCCCAAACCCTAATGTGTTTGAATAGCAGGGAGTAAAATATAATTTATCTATTTATTAATTTGAGATTATTGCATGATCTAACCCTAATGATTTGAAACGTATATATATGTATGTATCCCTGGTTATGGTTGCAAGGTTTAATTCAAGGATCACCTTGTTAAGAAGGATATTATACTTGGTAAAGATATAATCCTAAACCTATTAGATCTCTTGCTTTATTGCATTTGTGATTCTAGGGCAAATTCTAGGATAAGTCTAGAAGGGGGCATTACACGTTTTTCACTGCACTTAAAAGGACTGAATCAAAATGCTAACATCTTGTAAAACTATGTGTTTAAGAGTTGAAGAACGACTTGAAGAGACAATCTTAATGTAAGGAAGTGCCACATTAGATATTTCCTAAATATATGTGTAATGCCTAGTATATGCTGAAAGGAAGGATTCAAGAGTTGTGAGCAGGAGATGGATTTCAGACTGTTGCCTTGTCTTAGTTCATAATCATACACCTTGGTTTAACCGGTACCCTAACATTTTTTACTCTTTAATCTCGTTAAAGGCTTTCATAACCTAAGTAATTATGTGCTTTTTCTTATTGAATGGAATCCATTTTCTAGCAAAATTCATGAAGAAAATGTATTCATAGACTGATATCAATTTAAGCTGGTCAGAGGCACAGTTTTTATCAAACAGAGTTGACAAAGCAAACAATTTGTCAAATTTAGTACTAATCCAAACTCCAAAGAAATCACTTCGCAGCATGAACAGTACTATACTACCATTCTTTTCTCCAAGAAAGAGGGATTACAATCTGTGTTTCTTTTTAGACTAAGTGACAGGAGCCAAACCAAGCTGATAAATATAACCTGCAATGAACTTCCTATCATTGGCATTGTTGATGCATTTGGAACTGAACATATCATTAATGAAATTGAAACCCTTGCAGTGCAATCAATGCCGAGTTTGTTAGGCTCCTAATCATACTAAATTATCCTCTTTGCTTGTAATGAGTAGCTACCAATCCTGCATGAAGTGAAAAAAGAATGCCAACAACAAAGTCGAGATTGGATCGAGTGAGTCAAGTATCTAAGGCTGCCAACTATCATAACAAGGTGACATTAACCCTAGGTGAACTGCATTAGTTGGTAAGCTTTATTCCTATCTGAAGGGGTGAGGGGGCTGGTTTGCAATCCTCCATGCAAAATCTGGTCACAACTGAAATTCTTCTTTGTCAACCCCTGGGTCTTGGAGAATGTGCTTTAAAGCTAGATGACAGTTAGGCTTCATGTGCTTGAATGATGAAGTCTTTTGACCAAATCTCCTGAAGTCCAGTCCTTTGTTGATTTACCAGTAAGATTTCCCTTTGTTCACTTGAAGTGTTTGTTATCTATGTGAAATAGTTTTTGTGGAACCTCTTCGCATAAATAGACATCCACCTTTATTATCCATATCTCTTGATGTCCTTATATTCTCCTCAAAACTTCCATTTGTTTGCTATAGTGTTAAAGCTTGCTAGTATAAGGCTGTTATAGGATCTCAAATTACTATCAAATATGATTTTGTTCTCTCTATACCTTGCCATCCCAACATCGTCTGCAAAGGATCTTTTGAGGGGTCTAAATGTTTATTTCTTGTCAAATTTACTTTTATGGGGTTTTGATGCAGAAATGAATACCTGATGTGTCACTGAATGATAATCCAAATGTTCATTCCACTTCCCAACCCTTTTCCCACAAATTGTTGGAAATGTAAATATGGTTAGAATGCGAAAGTTTGTGTAATTGTGCAGTTAAGTGAGATTACTTGCATTTGTTTCAAATTCTAATGCTCACTTCTCCATTGGATTCTTGCAAAAGGGTATTTGTGTATGAATTTGTCTTTTCACCTACCCTCCTTCACAATAATGGCTGTATGAACCATGATTTGAAGGTTCTAAATTGCGTTTGGGTGGTCATTTTTGTCACTTTGCCTGCAAACACTTTATTTTTGATGATTTGAAATCCTTGCAACCTCAAAACAATCCACACTGACAAATTTTGATGTATTCAAGTCACATTCCTCAATTCTATGTGCTGCATTGAATCTTGATTTGTTGAAGATTTTTGAAAGTTTGTGTTGCCTCTTCAATGTTTTGTAGAACTAGGGTTTCTTGAGTTCAAATAATTCAATGTGATTAATTAAAGCTTTGAGATGAGTAAGTGGTTTTCTTCCTCAATTTGGTTTGAGCACTGCAAAAAATTAAATGTTCTTCATTACAAAATCATCTTCCATTTTAAATGCAAATTGTAGATTCTTAACACATCATTGTTGAAGGATGAATTATTTTTGTGGAAACAAATCCTAGGGCACATTAACTTTACAAATCAATCTAATCCTATATTGGATGGTATTGCAATGGAGATTTAAAACTAGGGAAAATATTTAAATTGTCAAAATCTTGAATTTCATGATGCCCTAGCTCGAAAATCATGAAGTGTCCCAAACCTCCCAATCCAGATGCAATTTTTGCAAAACATTTTAATTTGCACTTACAATTTTGGTCCAGATTGTGGAATTTCGAAGGTGCAGATTTCTCAAATTCCAATCTTATATCTTGACCTCCCTAGATTCCTTGCATTGTGTTTAAAAGGGTTTGATTTGAAAATGCATAGGAAATCCATAAGGGGTTTTCTTTGCAAACTTTGGATGGAGGATCAGAGTTTTGATCCTTGGATTGACCTTTGGAAGTATAGAAAATTTGCACAGCTAAGACACTTAGTGACATGATACAAAGACATAGGAAATCCTTAAGCAAGTGTTAGTTTCTAAAATTTAAAGGAGAGATAAACTTTAAAGTTTAACACTTTCATTTATGTCTAGATCCCTTCTACTTTCCTGCAAGAGGGATATTCAGCAAAGTAATTGAAATTGCAGACTTTTGGTTTGGAAATATAACTTTCTACCTTTTATGTCCACCTCAGAAAGCTCCAGCAAATTCTGTGAATGTGAAGACTTGCAAAGGAGATTTAATTTCGGAATTACAACTAGTAAGAGGATATTTTAAAACTGGCATTCCTAGCTTCCATCCTATACCACTTTACTCACAAATGTTGAAACTTGGAAACTTAGCAAAAGCATTGGCAAAGTGTAAACTTGTGGGGTTGGAAGATTTTAATAGATTGAAGGATATTTCAATGCTTAATATCCAAACCTCCTGACCTCTAAATAATGCAAAACTTGGAAATAAATTAAAGGTAAAAAAATTGTGGATATTCTGCCAAAAAATGACACATTTATTATGCATAGTTGTTTGCAGAATTAGTGATTACTGCAGACTTCCATACTAAGCTCCTATATCTAGCACTTAGACATTTTTTCTCAAATTGAGTCACTATTGCATTTTACTTAAGAAATCAGATTTTTGTTGAACTTAGATTGAATGCCCAAATGAAAAAGATATGAAGTCTAATCGTCCAAAGAATCCTTGCATAAAAGTTGAGAAAGTGGAACATTGATAAAACATAAAGTACAAGATTATGATGGGCTCATGGACATTTGATGATTCATATCCATACCTCTTGTCCTATTCCACTTCTCCGCAAAATGTTAAGTTTAAAGCATCACAAGATTGTGGAATTTGACCCAACCACTAGACATAACTTTGTGAAACATTCTAAAGTCTATGTAGGAGTTGATTGTGAACTCCCCACACTCCTTGATCACCTACAAAACAAAAATAACCTTCCACAAGAGAGAAAGTGGCAAGAATAGTTTGCTTGATTTTGGATGCTTGAATGATTGATTGAATATAAAATGTACATGGGATGCCTTATAAATACAAGGTTAAGGGATAGGATTAGACAAAATTATGACATGTCTTAATCCTATGTTATGAAACAACTAACATGATAATTATTAAATGTCACAAGATAAGACAAGATCTTATGACAACAAAGATCTTCTAGAAAGATTCCATAGGACCTAAGTAAGCTTAAGTATGTGAATAGGACCCATTAGATGAACTAGTTAGGTACAACACCTTATTCACTCCAATAGTCTAGTACTTCGTTGGATTCCTACATTCCTTTTCAAAGCAATATTAACACTTTGCAGAGTTAGTTTTTATTTCCAGATGTTTATCAAACGTTCCAAAGCTTAGATCTCCATTGAATTTTCGCAAAGGCGGTTTAAAGTCATAATGTTAAAAGAATTCAATGTTTGTAGAGTTTATATGGACAAAGGGACTTCAACCAAGAGATCCTTGAAACATCACAACTTATCTGAAACACATTGAAACTCATATTTTTTTAGTTTTGAAATCAAATCTTATAGCTTTCTTTTGGATTTGCAGCATAGTTTGAAGACTCAACAAGTACTTTGCAAGACTCTACAAACTTGTCAGTTTTTTTGCTAGATGAGCCAAGTTGACCAGGCTTGTGAGCCAACTCTTTCCGAGTTTGTCTAAGTCTTGGTCTAGGACTCTCCAAGTCTTAGGCTTGGACTCCGGAGTCTTGAGCTTAGGCTCTTGAACTATGTCAAAACATCCAACCACAACTTTTAAGTCAAAAATCATCATTTTTTGCACTTGTTCTCCCATTTCACCTAGCGAAACATTGACGTAGTAAGAAGACAATTGGCAGGACTCTTGAGTCCAAGCTTGAGACTTAGAACTCATGTTAGTGAGAAAAAGAGGGAATAGAGACCGAAGTTCTAAGTCCCAAGTAATTTTTGTATGTTGTATTTATATCCCAAACTCAATCATACAAAGGGCACAGGGAGTTAGTTTGAACGACACCTTAACTAATTAATAGAATACTAAAACACAAAACCTACATAAGTAATAACACATTACATATGGAACTCCGGTATATTTGTATTATCAATAATCCATTCATGTACATTTATGCAAATCTTTCTACCTTTAATATATCCTTGTATCTCCTACATTATCATTATATCGTATACATTCCTGTTCTCTTTTCTCTTATATATCATCCTCTGTTACATTACATGTTTACATTAGAGTATTTGCAACCAATGGGTTTATTCTCTAATGGAAGATTTGAAAGGACCCAAGGATTATTTTTTATAAGACTTTGATGTCCGGTTTTCATGGCCTTTTCCCTCTCAGGTTTACCTTTCGCTTCCTCAAACACCTGCAGCTATTAAATTTCCTGAGTGTTAGTCAGAAGAGAAAAGTTAACCATGTTCTATTTGTTCTTACCTACTAAAAGGTTAGCAATAAGTGTCAACATCAATCAGTCTATAGGCCTTACAATTGTCACTGTACCCTGTAAGCATCAAGTTCAGACTTTTTGAGTCTAAATTGGTTCTCTTTGCATTTGGAATCCAAATGTATGTTGTAGAACTGAAAACCTTAAGATGACTAAATTTATTGCCTATTTCAAAGCCCTATTGAAAAAATAAACTACAATGTAAATTAGTGTTACAAGACTCAGACTTGGCTCAAACTCGACAAGTTGATTTTTTACTCAGACTTGGACTCAATGCGCAGACTTGGCATAGACTCTACAAATTGAAAAACCCAATAAATTCAAAGATTTTTAAGGATTTAAAACTTGTTCTATGCACCCTCTAATAAATAAACCTTAAATACACAATAATCTCTTGAAATAGAAGCTTTGGTTGCATGCACAAGTATACATTGATCACATAAGTATAAATGCAAATCTTAGCTGAAGGAAATAACACATTCAAATATATAAATATTGTCAAATGTATACAAAATTTATGGAATATGAAATCAATGGCAACAAAAGTTCCAAAAGAATATCAAAACAAAAGCTAGAAGTCTATGGCGCAAAGGAGCCTATCTTAGCCAGTTGGCCTTCCTACATGGGTATCTAATAGAATCTTGGATGGTGATGCAACCATGATATCATCCTATGTCTTAGACTCAGTGACATCGACACCAACATCCAATTGGTCTCCTTGTTCTCTATCTCCTCTACCATGGCTACTACCTTTGCTTCTCGATCCATCCAATAAACCTATACCAAGTCATCATTGCTAAAGACGAGATCATCAACTTTAGTGATCCACTCTAATTGTGGATCAACCTCCTGTAAAGTGATAGGAGACAAGTAAGCACCCAAAAGTTGTTTAGGTGAAGGTTGTAATGAACATACACAAGATCTTTCAATCTTTGCACTGACAACCTATTGTGCTTTTTGGAGTGTATGTGCTCAAACATACTCCAATTGCGCTTACATCTTGAAGCACTACATGGCTCGCTTAAGACATGAACTGCAATCCTCTAAATATTTGGCACCTTAGCACCAAACATTTCCCACCATGCATCTGAAATGAGAAAGAATAAACATCTATTTTATTCTATTACTTTGAGTCTCATAGTTCACTCTTAATATTAAGTTATAAACATAAATGGTAAAAGCAAGAAAAGTTTAATTTTAAACTTAAATTATGCCTTTAATGTATTTTTATCTGGCTGCAATAGTGTGCGACTTGCCTTGCATATCTCTCATTCAAAGAGGTCTCCTTATGCAAGCTTGAATTTCTTCATCTCACTTACTATCATGGCTCCAACTAACGAATTAGGTGCCATTATCGACCTTGAAATCTGGGCGAAATTGGAATGAAGGATTGAGGAAGTAGGCAGTTGTATGTAAAGGTTTGCGAAGATGAAGGTGCCATTTTCAATCAATGTTCTATCATATGGGACGGTACTTAGCCTCAACCCTTGAATAAATAGATCTAATGGCCTTTTTCACCCTATCCATGCCCTCATATATGTAGCCTATTGCAAGCTTCTCCCCATCAACAACTCATAAGAGAACAACTAAAGGCTCTATGAATTGCAATCATTTTGAAACATTAAAAATGAACATAAATACGTGTGAACAATATTTAGAAAATGAAATGGAAATATGAACGAAAATATAATGGAAGGTTACGTCTATAATTCCTTGGCTGATTGCCAAAAACTCTTCTCATTGAAAACCCAATCAACCATGTCAACCTCAGCATTGGTCTTTGCATATGATGATGTAGACCACTCCTCACTTACTAACATGCGCCTCAAAGTGGCCTTGGATTGAAGCAAGGATTGCAATGTGGTAAAATTGGTTGCAAACCAGGCTATTCTTGACGAGCGAACATTTTTGTACTTGTGAATTTCCTCATAAGGTTGAGGACCCAAGTATGATTATAATATATATATATATATATATATATATATATATATATATATATATATATATATATATTTACAAATATTTCTTGTATGCTCTATACATGTTTTGATCCAAGGAAGTTTGCCAAGGTCCCCCAATATGAGATCAAGGCAATGAGTAGCACAAGGAGTCTGGAACAAGGAGGTGTGCCTATCCATAAGAAGTCTACTTGCAACAACATAATTTGTTGTATTATCCGTAACTATGTTCATTACGTTCTCCTCACCCACCTAGACCAAGACCCCTCAAAGGCCTCACAAAGAAACTTGATATTTCTTGTGTTACCTGAAGCATTAGTTGATTTCAAGAACACTATGCTACCTGCAAAAGAAAACAATTAGTGAGGCAATAAATTAACAGTTAAAAATCTTAATCACTAAATCAGTTGATTTTACAAAGTACAATTACTTGAGGAAGAAACAAGAAAATTCAACAATGTCCTACTTTTATTGGTCCAACCATCAGTCATGATGGTGCAACCACTGTTCCTCTATATGCCACGTTGCTCATCAATTTTGGCTTTTACATAAGCCACTTTATGAGTCAAAAGAGAGCCCTTTATCTCATCATCATTAGGGGCTTTGAACCCGACACCACAAACAATAATGACATCTATCATTTTTTGGCATTAAGGATACCTAAAACAAATCAAATAAACAAAAAAAGTGTTAACTTTAAAATCTTTAATGCCACATACTCTTAAAAGAAAAAATAATCAATAGACAGAAATCAAACTATGCATTTTAAAGCAAAAATAATAATAATCACCTGGCTGCATCGAATGGAATAGTGCAGTAGAACGAGAAGTCTTCAATTGCACTTTTTGCATCATCATGCTTGTCCTTGTTCCAACCCATGTGTAGTCAATGTACAATGCCTATTGTTGTGCTTGATAATATTGGTTACCCGACAATGTATTAATTGTCCAAATTAAGTTGTTGTCACTCTTGGGTAGTTATATGTGTTAGTTGGTTGACGGTTGTGTTCCTCTTGGTAACCGTCAAGTCCTTTAAATATGTTGTGTATGTCAAGCAAAATGGTATGGTATAGTCGGATCAACTGTAATCCTTGGCCAATCATTTGTGGTCTTCTTCTTTGTAATAATTTCATGTACAAATAAAGATATATTTTACTCTTGTATTTGGTGTGCATTGTCAACTTTATTTTTACTTCCTGTATTTAATGTATTAGAGATAGTAGTAAACATATGGGATTGTTGCCTTAAAAGAAATTGAGTCAGATTTGAATGATTCATGCCCTTAGATCCCAATAAAGGTGAGCAGAGGCCACAGGGTTGCCAAGATCAAGTGTTTAGGCAATCTTTAAGGATTGTAGAACAAAAAGAACGAAGAAGATTACGAGAAACATTTGAGGAAAATCCAGTCGGGCGATCAAACCATCCGTTCGTACAGTCAACATTTGATGAGGAGTACAAAGAGGGAAATCCTGAACTCAATTCCATTTTCTATCTATCTCGAGGAAACTAAGAATTGAAGGATCTGAACCACAGATCCCCGGATAGAGGGAGCACAAGAAAGAGCCAAAGCTTGGAAGTACCCAGAGTGTTGGGGATGTTGAAGGCAGATGTGTAGAGGACCCATGCATGGTGAAGAGTGCAATGAAAGCACCGGAACGTAGCAGTCGCAACAGTCCACCCAGGTCCGACACACAAGGGAGTAAGCAGGGAAGAAATATGGTGACTTCTCTGACAAGTCTGAATGTGGTTTGATAGAAATTGTCGAAGTTCACGGGGAATGGATCAAAGGATCCTACAAGGCACCGCAAGATGTGTGAAACCATCTTGTTGGCAAGCGGTCAGCTAGATAAAGACTATTGGTTGAGGGCATTTCCCGCAACTTTACAAGGAATAGCCATCAACTGGTTCTCGAAACTAGAAGATGAACACATAGAATCTTGGGAAAAGCTGAAGGTGTTTGAGGTAGAGTTTAAACTCCTATGAGATGATAATGAAATTGTTATTGAAATCTATAATACCAAACAAGGGAAGCATGAAAACGTACGAGCATACAATTGTAGGCTCAAAGAGTTGCTAAGTAAGATGGAGAACTAGCCAACCTACGGGTTGAAGAAGAGGTGGTTCATTGAGGGATTTATCCCTTCCCTAAGAAAGAAAATGAAAGTGGTACCTCTGTCATTGTACGTTGATGCATATAATTGGGCGATGGACATTGAGAGTGAATCCAAAAATGCTCTCGGGGAAACATGAATACTAACAACAAGATCACCGAATGTAGCAGCGGTGAAGAATCCAAAAAGGTTTAGGCCCTACAACAAGATATGATGAGAATGATGAAAGAATTGAAGGCAGAGAAAGGAACCAATAAAGAAACTAATAAACTATGGTGTACTAAGTGCATTTTTGAGGGGCACATGAAAGGTAATTGTCCTAGAAAGGTGTTTTGTGATATTTTCCAAGTGATGGTTCATTCAATAAAGGAGTGTCCATATAATTTGAAGACTAGAAGTATTCAAGTACTCTTCATGCAGGAAATGTCTACTCCATCGAAACCGCATAATGTATCGCGAGGCGGTTATGGAAGTCAACAAAGAGGATGAAATCAAATACAATACAACTCTAGAGGATGTCCTATCATATAGTGCTGACAATGTAGCGAAAGGGGACACTTTGCAAGAGACTACCAAAATAAGAAAGACAACGTACATTTATTGTGCAAATGGTGTGGACTAGGTGACCATGAAGACACCAACTTTCCAAAGCAAAAGGGTCTTAATATGCTAGACGTGGAGGAACAAGACGAGGCAATTTTGGCAATCATAGGAGTACAAACGAAGAAGTCATTACTTCGAGCAGCCAGAGAACAAGTAGAACAAGTGTTGGCGAAGGAGCAAATAACCTCCAACGAAATAGATGCTACAGACAACCGCATCCATCAAGGTGACAAACCTTCTACAAACTATGCCACAATTGAAGATGGCGATCTCCAACATAGTTGGTGACGACATAGCCGGCCAGAAATAATGCAAACCACACGAGGAACCGACGGTGAAACCAGTAGTTAACTTAGCTAGTGATCCAATGTTGCTAATAGTGAGCATTGGGAGGAAGCTAACTCTTGTCGAGATGGAAACAATGGGGCAAAAGCTAACAAATACCATTGTCGACAAAGGCTCGAGAGTTAATGTGTTGTCGAAGGAAACCTAGAAATGTGTTGGGAAGCCAACACTATGGCCACCAACCTTCCTCTTGGTGGGTGCCGACCAACATGGCGTTAATCCATTGGGAAATTGATGGCACAAAAAGTAACGATTGGGACACAACAATTTCTCTTGGACTTCGTGGTCATCCCGTTGCAAAAGGAGTCGAGTATGGATGAAGGAAGGAAAGGCATGGAACCAAATGATGAAGGGGTGCTTGAATTAGAAGATTGCTCTGAAGATGAAACAAATTCTCTCTGTGGAGTATTTCAGCGGCAAATGAAAGTTTTGATATATTTTTGTCAACGTGTAATTTTCTTGAAGCCACAACTCTTGGTGAAGAGCAACTGATGAAAGCAAGTAGAATATGGAGAAAACTTCACCAAAAGTTTACACGAAAAGGAAGAGGGAATTAGGATGGATGGAAAATGGAAAGAAAAACATAACAAAGTCTCAAAAAATTTAAAAATTTCAAGGGGAACCAACGAGCGAGGAAAATTTAAAAGGATTCATTAAAGTGTTACTGTTATTGGAGGACATACTAAAGTGCAATGACTGATTTACGAGAAAAGCACTTATTGAAGAGGCCGAATTAAATACTATAAAGTATGGAGGAGAAATATAGAAAAATTTAATGTCAACAATACAAAGTACATTCTTCCTAGCTGTGTGCGAATTCTTCACGGAAATTGGAAAGACATTTACCACTTTCGACAACATTATAATTTTCACTCTTAGCGAGAGTATGTTTTCTATTTTCGGCAAAGACGTTATAATTCATTCTCGACAATAAGGGTATGGCACCATGTTGTAGGAGGTGCAAGGCTTCCCACTGCACGACATCCTCATGGGGTACAACATCTAAGGCTCCATCTTAAGGTTTTTTTCATACAACACATTAAGTATCCTATCGTATGCCTCTCAAATCCCTTGCCATACGGCCAATGTTTATTATCTTACAACACTTTCATTCTGTATGGAAAGGCAAGGGAGTACGACCTCCTTCCATACAACAAACTTATGTACGACAAGGCAAGAGTACGAACTGGTAAAAGTTCAGTAGTACGACAACTTCAATAGTCCATATGACATCCTTTGGCACATCTCATATGGTATCCTCTAGCATACCAAGCACGACAATTTCTTGTTTTCCTTGTGTTGATGTGGCTAAAGTGTGTTACCAACTCTCTCCAGTCAACACAGAATAGAATGCTGAGTATCCTATCCTCTCTTGAATAAGGAAATCCCTAATGTCGTTTAAAATGATCAAAGGGGACAACCTCAAGGTTCCAAATGTCAGGTCTTGACTGTGGGATAACTCATCGGTTAATGTGTTTTATTGGTAACACAAGGGGGTTTACGTTTACAACAAGCTAGCCTACATCAGACGATGCTACGATTCTCAGGCTGGGGCAATAAATAACAAAACGGAAGGGTTTGGGGATCCTAAGTACAATGGTAGTAATGATTGGTGTTGCGGGTAGACAGATTTCCATAAACCAATTCTTGTTTCGCCAGAGATACCCTCACAACTCAACAAGAACAGTGCAAGCTCCAAGGGGGTGAAGGATTTTTAGGCCGGAGATACTCATTTGGGCATCCAATTCTGGCGCAGCCTAAGATGAATATGTACAGTTGAACTAAGCACACTAGTAAGGTTCAGACTAACCATACACAGAGACCTACAATCAATAGGCCCCCAATGGTATGAACCTGAAATGCATCAAATGCCCTCACACTTTGCCATTTAAATCATCGAACTCTAATTAACTAGCTGAAAGGAAATCATGCAAACAGGGGAAAACAGAAATAACAAACACCATACTTCAATGTTCATATATTAGTTTCAACTGCCATTACAACAATTTCTTCGAACAATCCTATTCTATTCTACTTCTAATCTGCTAACTCCTAAAGATCTAACAAATTCTAATAGTCTAATCTTTTTACAATGAGAGAAGCCACTGCCTTTTATAGATTTTACAATTTGAATGAGGGGCTCAGATTGATTGCATCCAATGGCTGCAATCTGCCTTCAAGAAGCTTGGCAGCTTTAACCCATGCCTATTAACTTGTTATAACTTCTCAGCTACCCCCTTCAACCACCTCCCTAGCTACCGGCAACTGTTTGTCATCAATTTGGTCAATTAGGTAGCTAAGGAATAATTGACCTATGTACTATTGTTTTATTTGCATTAAACGGAGCCCACAGGTAGCTATTTACAATAATGCAATTCAGTTTCTACAAACTGATTTTTTAGGGATTTCTCTGTTGTGCATTTTTGAATCTACATACTTCTGTAGCATTCTGAGTGTTTTGTTCATGCCTCTCAGAGACTCAGAACAACATCATTTTGGTCTCAACTTTATGGCACGTTCTTCAATCTCAGTGGTCACCATTTTGATTCTATGCACTTCATCTTCATCCTTCAGATTTGATTGCGATCATGTCTTCAATCTGCGCTTTAAGTTTTCCCCTCGGCTCTTTCCAACGATGTCGACCTATAAAAGCATGTTCAACCTGAATTAATCACCTCGAAAAATTTAAGTAGTTTCAACAAATATTAAATGTTGTCAAGGCAATGTCGGGCTTTGTTTCGGGGAATAGGAGGGAAATGAAAGATGTTTATTTTTAAAACCATTCGAACCTCTTTTTACTTCATTTCACCTTTGGCTGAAAATCGTGCCACTTTAAAGGGAAAACTTGGGCATTTTGAAGGCAAAGTGTCAAAAGTTCCCCTCCTTTGGTTTCACTTAATGTTTTCATTCTATGGAAAACTTAGGCATTTTGAAGACAAAGTGGCAAAAAATTTCCCTTGTTTTGAATTTCACACTTTGCCAACTTAAGGAAAAAGTTCAACGATTTTGGGCAAATGTGCAAAGTGATTTAAAATTTCATTCAATCTCACTAAGGGAAAACTTAGGTGATATTAGGCAAATGCGTCGAAATGCTTTTCCCTTTTTTCTTTTGTTCACTTAATTTTGCCTTTCATCATTTAGGGGAAAAGTTAGGCATTTAGAGGCAAAAGTGCCCGAAAAAGTCCCTAAAAACCCCTCCCCTTTATTATTATTTCCATGGCCTTTATAAGGCGAAATAACAAAAGGCCCCTTTCAAACCTTACTTTATTTCAACCTTGCATTATCTTGGTGTTATTGGCTCAACTTCGGTGTTTTGTAGGCAAAATTGAAATATGCCTTGACTTAAACCAATCAACGATTCTCACATCGACCCAACTTCGGCTTTTGGAGGCAAATATAAAGCATGTTTCAAAATGCCGCTCCACTTTGAGTTGCTATAGGGCTTTATCAGGATTTTTTAAAGGGAATTTTCAACCTTAGTTTGAACTTCCACTTTGTTTCGAACCTTATGGGATTGCCAAGGCCCAATATAGAAGGCGATGGTAAATAGAAATGACTTTGGCTCACCCTAAATGCTTGCTCGATACTCTTCAGTATTATTTTTGGGAGTTTCTCGACAAATACACAGATGAAATGAATGAAATGTTGCCCTTTTCAACCACTTTTGGCGGAAAATGCCCGAAGTTTTCCTTTTGTTCGTCGACCACGGCCAAATCGGGAAGGTTTTCCGTGAATAAAGAGGGTTGGAGAGGAGTCGCGGGGCTATTTTCGGCTTTTGAAGGCTCAATACCCAAGCAACATCCATATTTTATGGGTAAAATTCCCGAACTTTTCCCTCTACTATTCGACCCTGGGCAAACATCGGGAATTTTTCGGCCTTTACAGAGTCGCTTGGCCAGGAGGAAATAATTATCTCGCCTTAGAAGAAGATCAAACCCTATTACTTTACTTTTCTTTTTAGCTAGGGATTTTCTCGGGATATGAAGGCAATTGGAGAACGTTTTGAAAGAGCAGACTTAAGCGTATTTGTTAGGTTCAAACTTACCCTATTTTAGATGTCCACCCATTCGAGGAGGTTTCTCAACATATACAGGTGGATTTGAGAGCAAAGGCTTCATTTATTGTGAGCAAATGCCGAAATCCTACCCTTCTCTCCTTCATTCTTGGGTAGACTACAAAAAAAACGCGGGTCCCCTATGAAGTAGGGGTGTGTGTGCAATACGCACAACACCCTGTATAGTCAATCTTTGACCATTCCATATGCCTACTACACACTACAACTATACAACATTTGGTGGTCGCCCTTCTTGTATGGTGGTTCTCCCAGTTCATCGTGCGACATTTGAAGATGATTCCAACACCATACGTCGTACGATAGCCACAACCCATTCAAATTGCACTTGCATCGTACGACATACGTCTTCTTAGCTGCACCATACGTCATCATCCCTACAACAATGTATGGCCCCTTGAGAATGACATTATACAGCAGTATGGAAAACATTATGTATGACCTCTGTGGCAGAAGACAAATTCCCCCACCACTCGGTGGCACCTTTGCTTAACATTCTGACAAAGAGGATTCTTCATAACATGTCCAAAATTCCTATTTTTTGGCATCATCAGCATTGCTTTTCGCATCCTAAATAATCTCAAAAAAGATGTCTTCCATGGACTTCTATATGATTTTGAAGGTCTCAATTTGGGCTGCCATGGGAACTCACAAGGGGCGCTACCCCTTGGCCCTACTGGGGGCATGTTGGTGTACATTTTATCATTTATCAAAGATTAGAATAAAATATCCAAGGATACTCTATCCTCTCTTAAACAAAATCACTACATGTGCCAAGATTGCAAGAAAGACCACACAGCGGCTCCAAGGTTTATATGTGCGAACGAGCGACTTTGTGTTGGATAGCTTCCTTGGTTATGTATGCTGAAATACACGGGCGACTTACACTTGGCTTGTTCAATTCACAATGGAGATTTATAGTTTGGGTTTGGATCATGGACTTCAAGAAAATCTAAAAAGGAGATAAGGTTTAGAAATTCTAATCTATTCCTAAGAACTCAAGAGGCAGCATTGACTAGGTGACTTCAATAACAACACTTTGCTTCACCACACTTAGTTCAACTACACAACGTGAGTGCAATCTTCAAGGGATGTGCTTATGATTTTCATACTTATGAATAATACCAATAGTTTAACAATATTACTCATAGTAGAAGTTAAACCTTCACAAAATAAGCTTAGACTAACTTTACGCAATGAACAAAAATCATCTGTCCATCAAAAGTATGAGTGGAAATTCACCATAAATCAATACTTATCAAATCTTGCATTCTTCTAACATACATGAAATAAAATCTAAATTATGATGAGGGATAAGAACCATGCCAACTCCAAAATAAGAGAGGTAATCACTATCAATTCGAACAATGCATTACTTATTACTTTGGTAGTTGTAAGCAACAATTACTTATCTCAACATGTTTTGCAACATGTTCCCATGTTTACAAATGAGGGGTTGAGCTCAATTTATAGGCTCCCCAATTACAATTCAATGGCCAAGATTGATTTCAAATCAACGGTCGAGATTACAAAATAAAACCTTAATTAGGGTTTGTTAAAAACTAACTACTCTTTGACCAATGAGAAAATTACATTTGAGGACACTTGTTTTTTTCGCATATTTCCACACTTTGGCTCGCAAGCAATGAAGCTCACTTGGGCTTGAGTATTATAGTGGCGTTGAAGTAAGACCTTCGATGATTTTCTTTTTTGTTTTTGCCATGACTTCACTTGGGAGACCATACTGACTTAGAGAATTCATTAAGTGTAAAAGTTATAGTAATCACAAGATATCGGTGTCAAGACACAATAAATGATCCCCTTCCGAGTCAAGCACAAATTTTAACCAAATGATGAAGTTGAAAAAGAACAACCTCGCATTCAAAAGTACATCATAAATAATTATCCAAGAAATGGACTGAACATAGTTTAGCACGGACGCTAGAATTATTAAGAAACAACACCCTTCACAAATGGAATCCCCTTTATAGAAAGTAAAACAAAAGAAACAAGCAAACTAAACTAAGAAAGCAAAACAACTAATCTAAAGCAAGCAAAGCTAATTGACCTATTCTAGACAAAAACAATTTTTTTTAAGCGAACAACACTCAAAAGACCTAAGTATATTCAACTCCTAGCATGATTTCTCAGGATGTGTAGCAACAACAAAGCAACAGTCACAGTCCAAAGCTTTGCAAACTTATCTTTAAACTTAGAAAAATATTTTTCCAAAGTACAAACCTAGAACTCAAGCAAAACTTCAAGAAAGATTAGTAATTGGGGCAACTCGTCTTTGATCCATAAACAAGTTATCTTTCCTGAATATCCATAATCAAAATGATATTCTTTATAGTCAACAGTAGGGAAAGATGCAAGCTGGTGGTCTTTATTTGCAGACAGGAATTCCTGCTCGTCGTCCATTGCTTCATCAAGAGGTCGGAGTTGATGGTGAACCATACCACTTGCATCCGAAACATGCAAGTTAATGTCACGTCCCAAACTGGGTGGAGTGTGGCAGGAATTAGATTCACAAGGGAATTTGGAAATTTGGAACATTTCATGTGTTGGCTCCTTTTGAATCCCTATTGGATCAAACCTCAACCCGAATTGTTCTTCATTTTCTGCCCCTGTCATAGTTACTCGTTCATCAGGTAGCGTTCCATTTTTCTCAATTTCATCTAGCAATTCCCCCATTGGATCAAGCGCCAACGCAAAATGCATTTCATATTTTGCTTCCATCTTGGTAGCCCATTGATCATTAAACATTCCATCTTGTTTGCAACCACTTATTACTTCTTCCATCTTGTTTATGCATGAACAAACTTCTTCATTAAGGACTATTCCTTCTTGAAGTGCACCATCTCTATTTTGAACTAAGCCCTCTATTTCTAGCTCCTGATGATCTTTAATAACTTGCAATTTTGTATATTCATTCGCTCTCATAGGCTGACAACTACCTTGGGTGGTTCCCTTTGCTTGGATGTATCCCATTGCTTCTTTGATCTTTACTGCAATAGCCTCTCGTTCTAGTGTGATGTAGGGGCAATCTTCATCTACTTGAATGCTTGATTCAATATCTTCTTCCGATTTTCTTCCTTGACAACTTGATGAGGTTGCAATGCTTTGTTCTTTTGATGCAAGACTAAGATGCTCATTCCAGATGTATTTCCTTGGCAATTCAGATAATCCCAACTGACACCTAGCTTGGTTGATAGCCTCTTCACATATAGAACAAGCGAATTCTGAATGTGGTTCATTGTGAATCCGACACCAACGAGGAAGCAACACGCCTTCAAGTCGTTCATTTCCCACCTCTATTTGATTTTGAATTCTCAACTTGAATCTTGAGAAAGGATCATTTCCATTGCCCTCATCGTCAGGCTTTATGCACAATTCTGGTTTTGGAACATCCCAAAAGAAAATTTTCCCTTGCAAAACCAATTCTATCCTTGACAAGAATGTCAAGCAATTCATCTCATCATGCTTGGTTGTTTCATGAATCCGGCACCTCCCTGGTAAGGCAAATTGAGACAAATTCCTGGGGTGCAGTTGTGCATTCAAATTTTCTTGAATCTGAGTGATGTCCACAAGGAGACTGTCTTGACAACAAGAAATACGAAACAATCGCCCATCCATTCAGAAATCTCTTTTGATTTTGATTTTTTTTTAAAAAAAAATTTCACTTTTTTTTGGAGTTTTTTGACATAAAAGAGATCTAACATATCTCTGATTTGGCAATTCAAAGTTCATACTGCTTCCATCCAACTGAATTTCTCCACTTGTGAAAATAAACATCCAAATGTCCAGCCCCTCCTTCTAGTGCCAATTTATGTTGGTGTACGTTTTATCATCTACCAAACATTAGAATAAAATATCCAAGGATACTCTACCCTCTCTTCAACAAAATCACTATGTCTACCAAGATTGCAAGAAAGAGCACACGACGACTCCAAGGTTTATATGTGCGAATGGGCGACTTTGTGTTGGATAGCTTCCTTAGTTATGTATGCTGAAATACAAGGGGGACTTACACTTGGCTTGTTCAATTCACAATGGAGATTTATCGTTTGGGTTTGGATCATGAACTTTAAGAAAACTGAAAAGGAGATAAGGTTTAGAGATTCTAATCTTTTCCTAAGAATTCAAGAGACGGTATTGACTAGGTGACTTCAATAAAAACACTTTGCTTCGCGACTACACAATGTGAGTGCGATCTTCAAGGGACGTGCTTATGATTTCCATACTTATGAATAATACCAACAGTTGAACAATATTACTCAAAGTAGAAGTTAAACCTTCACAAAATAAGCTTAGACTAACTTTACACAATGAACAAAAATCATCTGTCCATCAAAAGTATGAGCGGAAATTCACCATAAATCAATACTTATCAAATCTTTCATTCTTCTAACATACATGAAATAAAATCTAAATTATGATGAGGGATAAGAACCATGCCAACTCCAAAATAAGAGAGGTAATCACCATCAATTCGAACAATGCATTACTTATTACTTTGGCAGTTGTAAGCAACAATTACTTATCTCAACATGTTTTGCAACATGTTCCCATGTTTACAAATGAGGGGTTGAGCTCAATTTATAGGCTCCCCAATTACAATTCAATGGCCAAGATTGATTTCAAATCAACGGTCGAGATTACAAAATAAAACCCTAATTAGGGTTTGTTAAAAATTAACTACTCTTTGACCAATGAGAAAATTACATTTGAGGACACTTGTCCTTCTTGCTAAATATAAACCAATAATAAAATAGAATGTTGTTGCATTGTGAAGTGTGCCTTCTAGAAGCTTCTGGATAAGTCAAGTTCGTTGAACTTGGACATGTAGACTTGGAACAATCTGATTGTTGGATTTTCTCCTTGAATTCTTCAATTTGTGCCGAAAAATTGCTTGAGTATGGAAATTTATTTGGAATAGTCTTCTTGCCACTATCTGATCTTGATTGGGAGCTTGTCTTTGACTCTTCAAGAGATGAAATCCTTCAAGAAGTCTGGATTTTATGGCAAGCGTGGAGACTTTTCTTTCTTGATTTTTGGAAGCTCTTGTCTTGAATTTTGGAGAAGAATTCCCTTGTGCCTTCGCCACAATGGAGGAAGCTGAAACTTTTCTTGTGAAGTATTTCCCTTAGCCATTTTATGGCTAGTCAATTTTATTTTGTGACACCTTCATGTGGATCCTTCCAACACCTAGCCCAGATTTTGAACATTTCCATGCTTGGACACACTTTGCCTGTGGATTTGCCTTCAATTCTGGATCTGGCTTGTGTTGAGTAGAACAAACTCCGCATTTGGACAAGGATTTTATTCATCTGCTCCTTCTCCTCTTTTTTCTTCTTCTTTCTTCCCGTTTCTTCTCCAACACTTATTTAAAATTTGATTCTTTTGGTTGTGGAAAATTCCATACTTCGCCATTTTTCATGTGTCAAACTTTTATTTTGCAACCCGTTTGTTTGTTTGACCCTTGATTTCATGTGCTACTTTGTCAAATTTGTTCTCCCTTTAGCCATTTTCTCTCTTCGGCATGGCAAGTCGATTGTCTTCATGTCTTATCCTTGAGCCATACACAATTTTTTTATGTCTTGCTTAAGCATCTTCACATATTCCGTTTATGCCTGGTCAACTTGTGTTATATGCAATTTACCTAAGCAAATTATATTTTCTTTTATCATGTCAAAACTCTCCACCTTTCCTTGTCTAGGCAGACTTTGTCTTTGTTTGGATAGTCTTCTTTTCAAATTTATCTTTGCCAACCTCCTTCCATCATGGGTGGACTCGAAGGTTTCTTAATCATTGCTTTTCTTCTTCAATTATGTCTAGGTGGACTTGGATGAAGTCTTGCCATCTTGTTTTATGCTTTATCTTGGACAATCTAAACCATGCTTTTCTATCCTTCCAAGGTGAACTTGAGAGTTGACAAGCCAAGGCGGACTTCTCTCATGTTTGGACATTCCTCCATGTGTTCCTTGGTGGACTTGGCTTGGTCTTTTCCATCTTGCTTCTTGGTTTAGGCAAACTTAATGTCTTCTTGGCCATGTTTTCTTTGCCAACTTTGTTTTATTCCTTCCTTTTGCTTTTCTTTTGCAACCATGGCAGACTTTGTATTGCTTTGGACATCCATCTTAAAGCTAGGCTGAGTTCAAGGTTCCTTTGTCATGCTTTCTAAGTGCCTTGGCGGACTTGGACAGCCTTAAGACATTGTTTAGCTTTATTCCATCATGGGTAGACTTTGAAACTTCTTGGACAAGGCGGAGTTGGAAGGTTGCTTGCCATCTTTGTTTGTGCTTGATAAGTACTTGGTAGGGTGGGGTTTAGAGGTTGTTGGACATTGCTTGCTTTAGTCCATGCTTTTCCAAGGGCGGACTTGGAATGTGCTTTGCCATCCTTTCTCAAGGCTAGGCGGAGTTGGAAGACCTCTTGCCAACCTTGTTTTAGCTCTCATCTTTCTGTCGTCCTCATATTTGGATTTTCAAAAATGTGACAATCCCTACAAATTTTTGCTCAAAATGTGTCATTTTTGTCTCCAAGGCATGTTTTATGAGGTGAAAAAATCACATTTGTTCGTGTCAAATCATTAGGGGTTGTCTTTGCCATCATTGCCCAAATTTTGGTGAGTTTTGGTCTTCTTTTTTCTAGCCTTTTGTGCAATTTCGGGTTTCAGAGCAATCATTGCAGGTTGAAGATTTTACTCTTACGGTACACTTCCCGAGGCAAAAAAATTTCTCCTTGGTGAACTAGACTGATCTTCGGTCCATCCTCGATTCACGTTTCGAGTTCGTTTGCTATGTCTTTCCTTCAATTTCGGGTTTTTTCTTCCTGACTGCAGGTGGAAAATTTTCCTTTGATTGCAAGTTTTAATTTTTTCTTGTTTTAGTGTTGTAGGAAAATTTTAAAACAATTACAAGTGCACTTTATTTAAAACTTGTCACTTGTAACTTAATTTTTATTTCCCCCTTGCTTTTTATGTCTTTTAAGTCATTGTAGGAACTTTTTGGACAAATTATAAGTGAATTTAAAATTATAAGTTTAAAAAGAACTTGTAATTTCTTTTAAAAGTTCCTACTTAAGTGATTTTTAGATGTAATAGCGATTTTATTTCCGTATTACATGTTTTATGTCCTTTAAGTCATTTTAAACTTGTAAAGGGGATTTTATTTCCCTATTACAAGTTATTTTGACATGTGTTTTTGTTTTTTCCTCTCACAAACTCGAATTTGCCTTGGGAGTTGAAAAAGCGAAACAATTAAAACTTGTAAAAGGGTTTTTAAAACCCGATTACATGTCTTTTACAAGCATTTTTAACTTGTTTCTTCTTCCCAAGAACCCGACCTAAATTTTTCTCCAAGGAGTTCGTTTTTGAAAAGTTTGAATCCATTTCTTTTGCTTTGAATCCGGATTTGATGGTGCCAAGTGTTGAGGGAAAGAGGCGTGGGAGATCTTGCTTCCATTTTTGACGGTTTTCTTGCCACGTTTTTGCCCTTTCTTAGGCGCTTTAAACCAGCAAGTCGTGACCCTTCTTCTGCCACATTTTTTGCCTCCTTTCAATCCGTTTGTGTAGCATGTATGGAGGCGTTTTTGGTCTTCTAACCTAAGCAATTCATCTCTTTGCTTCCATACATGGGTTTGCTAGGCGTATTGACCTGTTCTTTCTCCTCCTTGGATGCCGTTTTTGAAGGAGGAGGTTGAATCAAAATCTGTTTTTGGCTGCCAAGGGTTTTCAACATGTCTATGTATGGAGCATTTTAGTTCTTCCCAAGCTCATTTGTTTTGGTCTAGGGCCTTTGACCAAGAAAGGATTCGGGTTTCTAAGTGATCTTCCCAAATGGATAAGTTCTTTGAATGCAATTTGTAAATTTGCATGATTTTCCCCTCTTTCAGATTTTTCCCATTCATTTGATTTCGGGTTTTACAAATCTAATTGCAAACAAGAGTTTTTCCCATTTTCCAAGTTTGCCATTACCGGTTGGTATCATTCTTTCCATTTTCCCCTCATGTCAAAACCCAATTTCATCCATTCATTTCACCTTCATCCATTTTTCCCATTTTTAGTCTACTTGCAGTCAAAATTTAAAACCTGATTGGAGTTGTGTCTTCACTTGCAGTCAGCCTTCTAGAACCCGAAAGTGTTCAATCTTGATCCTAGAGAGAGGCTTGGTAAGAATGTCTGCAATCTGATCACCTGTACTAATATAATTTAGTCGGATCACATTCCTTTCTACCATAACTCGATTATAGTGCTAAGGAATCTCAATGTGTTTAGACCTGTCATGAAATATTGGATTCATTGAAAGCTTGATGCAACTCTGATTGTCACAGTAGATGAAAGTAGGATTCAAGGGCTAACCAAACAGTCCTACAAGCAATTTCCGGAGCCATACTGGTTCTCTTGCTCCCATGGATGCTGCAATGTATTCAGCTTCTGTGGAACTCTGAGCAACTGAAGATTGTTTTCTACATATCCATGAGATCATTCCTGATCCTAAACTAAAGCAACATCCTGATGTGCTTTTCCTGTCAACTACACTTCCAGCCCAATCAGAATCAGTGAATCCATGTAGGTCAAGGTCTACATGTTTATATTTCAGACCAAAACCAATAGTTTCTCGAAGATATCTCAGAATATGCTTTGCAACAACAAGATGTATTTCCCTAGGTTCACACATGAACTGACTTAGTGTATTAACATCATAACATATATTAGGTCTTGTGTTTACCAAATACATCAGAGATCCAATAATTTGTCTGTAGAGGGTAGGATCTGCAAACTCTGATTCTGCAACTGCTTCCTTTAGCTTGTGCAGATTTGTCTCCATAGGTGTGGTCATGGATCTACAATCCATCATTCCAAATCTCTTGAGTATATCAATGGTGTATTTTCCTTGATTAAGGATTATACCATCTGCTTGCTGCCAAACTTCCAATCCAAGGAAGTAGTGAAGAATTCCTAAATCCTTCATATCAAACTCAGAGGCTAATTCTTTCTTACATCGAGAAATACGATTATCCTCTCCTATGATTAGTAGATCATCAATATAAAGAATAAGAATTAATAATTCACCATTTATTACTTTGTAGTAGAGATTTGGATCTACTTCATTCTTGGAAAACCCTAATTCCAAGAGATAGTGATCAATTCTTTCATACCATGCTTTGGGGGCCTGTTTCAATCCATATAGGGCTTTCTTTAATCTGCAGACATGGCTGAATCACAAAACCTTCAGGTTGCTCCAAATAAATTTCTTCTTCAATCTTACCATTCAAAAAAGCAGTCTTAACATCCATTTGATGGACTTTCCATCCTTTAGATGCTGCAATAGCCAAAACTGCTAGGACAAAAGTGTATCTGGCAATAGGAGCAAATGTCTCTTCATAGTCAATACCTTCTTTCTGTGAGAAACCTCTGGCAACAAACCTTGCTTTGTGTTTCTCAATGCTGCCATTTGCTGCATGTTTGATTTTGAAGAGCCATTTAGAAGATACCACAGATTTGCCTTTAGGCCTAGGCACAATATCCCAGACATCATTTTTCAAAATTGACTGATACTCTTTTGACATAGCATCTTTCCACACTTGATGCTTGAGAGCATCTCCAACATAGGAAGGTTCTGCTTCAATGGTTTCACTCATCAAGGCAGCATAACTGGAAAATAGGTTAGGTCTCTTACTTTCTCTAAAGGTCCCCTTTGGAGCAGCATAATTTTCAGCTTCTTGAAGCATCTTTTTAGCCCAAAGTGGTCTCTTCCTAGTTTTGGGATAATGTTCTTCTAAAGGTAAGTCTTGAACTTCATGCTTAGCGTTTTCAGGGGTCTCCCTCTGAATCTCAGGAGTGGGATCCTCATCCATGCTTGTAGGAGGATCTTGGTGTTCCAATTCATTAGAGCTTTTGGACCTCCTGAATGCTATGTCTTCTTCAAAGATGACATCTCTGCTTAGTTCAATTTTCCTTTGTCCAAGTATGTATATTCTGTAAGTCTTAGAGGTTTCACTGTACCCAACAAATACTCCTTTCTTTCTAGAAGGTTCTAATTTTGATCTCCTTTTTTTGGGAACATGAATATAGATTGGACATCCAAAGATCCGGAGATGACTTATGTCAGGTTTGTTACCAGTAAAGGCTTCTTCAGGGGTTTTATTATCAAGAAGAGAATGAGGACATCCATTTTGAATGTACATGGCTGTCCTAGATGCTTCAGCTCAAAATGAGGTTTCTATATTTTGGTCAAACAACATAGCCCTAGCAGCTTGTACTATAGTCCTATTCTTTCTTTCAGCTACCCCATTTTGTTGTGGGTTATAAGGTATAGTTAACTCCCTCTTAATCCCAACATTTATACAATAATCTTTAAACATATCAGAAGTGTATTCCCCCCCATTGTCTGTTCTTAAGGTTATGATTTTCTTACCTGTCATGTTTTTTGCAAGAGCTTTGAATTCCTTAAATTTAGAAAGGATTTCTTCAGACTCTTTGTACCTCAGAAAATATATCCAGGTCTTCCTATAATAATCATCTACAAATATTACATAATATAAAATTCCCCCTAAGGAGGGTACAGACATGGGTCCACATAAATCAGAATGAACTAATTCTAATACATTTTTGGATTTACTATTGCTAGAATTAAAAGACCCTTTAGTATTCTTTCCCAAGGCACACCCCTTGTAGGCTCCTTCAGAATTTTGACTTAGCTTGGGTAAGCCAATCACCATCTTCTCTATCTTAGGTAGGGCATGGAAATGAAGGTGCCCTAATCTTCTGTGCCAAAGTTCATTTGAATCTGGAGTCTCATGAATCAAGTCTTGAGGTGGAGTGGTGCAAATCTGTAGAGGCTCCCTTGTCTTACTCCAATGGTGTGGGCTTTCTTGATGGTGGAGTTCTTTGGCCAAGCAAGTACCTTTCCTTCCATAAAGGTTAATCTGTAACCCTTATCTTCAAGTGCAGAAACTGAGACAAGGTTTCTCTTTATACCAGGTACAAATAGAACTCCAGTCAGCCGTAGGGATATGCCTGACTTTAGGTTGATATTGCAGGTTTCTATTCCCATAACTGGATAATTTGAGTCATCACCAATTGTCACTTCTTCATTTGAATTTTCCACAAGTGTATCTAGGTGCTCACGAAATCCAGTGATGTGTCAAGATGCTCCGTTGTCAATCACCCATGTGTTGGAACTGGAGGTGACTTGACTAGAGAGGGCTGAGTAGAAGACTAGTCTCTCGGAATCACTCCCTTTCTTAACTTCTACCATTGAAGCCTGTTGCTTGATCCTGTCTGGACACTTCATTGCATAGTGCCCATATTGGTCACATCTGAAACATTGTACTTCAGAAATGTCTCTCTTCTTCTTTGAAGACCTCTTTCCATTTGAGCCGTTGTCCCTTTTTCTCTTAAAGTTCTTCTTTCCTTTCTTGTGGGAATTTGAGTTTAGAACTTGAATGTCCTCATTACCATTGTTTTGTTTTATTCCTCTTGTGACAAGCCGAGATTCCTCTTGAATGCAATCGGTTTTCAATCTATCAAACTTAGGAAATTTAGAATGAGCACTGATTTCTTGAATGAACGATTCCCATGGGGTAGGAAGTCCATTTAGGGCCATCATAGCAAGTTCTTTGTTGTCTACTAGATGTCCAATAGTGGATAGTTGATCCCTAAGCTCAGTGATTCTCAAGAAATAGGATGTAATTGTCTCTCCTTTATTCATCTTTATATGGTGTAGTTGATTCTTCAAGGTGAGAGCCCTGCTAGTGTTGTTGATTTCATAAATGTTAGCTAGGGCTTTGAACATCTGAAAGGCCTTCTCATATTTAGAAATAACTGGCACAATGTGGTCTCTCACTGAATCCACAATTATCTTAAGAGCCTTCTCACTATCCTTGCTCCACTGAATTTTCTCCACATCATTAGAGGGTTCAGGAATTTCACTTTTGACATGGGAGTCAATTTTATTTTCTTTCAAAACAAGCATGATCCTAAATTTCCAAGATACAAAATTTGATGCTCCATCTAGTCAATCTTCAAACCTAACTCAAGTTGCCATTAGGATTATAGGAATGTGATCTACTAAGAGCCGAGTGAATGTCTATATGATCGTTACAGAATTAATTTGATCTTCCTTAACTTAGCTCTGATACCATGTTAAGTTTAATTAAATTCTATGATCAAGAGGCTAGAACAGATGAAAGGCATAGTCTGGAATTTACTTCGAACTGTAGTAGTGCGAATGAAGGAAGCACAACACTTACTAATTTCGGTCTTGTCCTCCTCCCTGTTGGATGCATGTTATATATCTAAGTGAATGAGAGGGTACATAGAGAAGAGATATGTCTTCCCACGTGGGAAGACACATCTCTTCCTACGTACCACTCCTAATATCACCGCACATTAACAAAACAATTTATTTGCTTGACCGATCGCGATTTATGATAAATCGTTTGATCTCAGCCCGATGACAAGAAGGGGTGTGACCGGTGGCAAACACCCTAATTCGATATTTATTTATATAGTATTGTTAACGTATATACTACTATGTTAACATATAATTAATTCATGTATCGGAAATGGTACATCCGACGTTACAAGAATTAACATAGATAGCTAGCAAAAAAACTTCCTCTATAGGTCATTAGATTGCAACCTAAATTATTCTATATTTTGTTGTCTCGTCCAATCACATTCTTCAAAACAATATTCATTTTCACCTAAAATTTAAATTCAAAGCAACTGCTTGAATGTTGACGCGAACCTTCAGATTTATAGCTTGAGATGCAAAGAGAAGGCATTGA
The DNA here is from genome assembly GCF_030272615.1 of Cryptomeria japonica. Classification (NCBI taxonomy): domain Eukaryota; kingdom Viridiplantae; phylum Streptophyta; class Pinopsida; order Cupressales; family Cupressaceae; genus Cryptomeria; species Cryptomeria japonica. The sequence continues at coordinate 110,932,349 of NC_081410.1, forward strand.
AATTTTTAAATTAGATTTCCTACACATACAAAACACCTGTAATTGGAAAATGTCCTTCATGTCCTTAGAGAAATTGGTGAAATAATCAATTTTCCAACAAAATTTCCTCTTGTCATTTGCAATGCTTTCCTTCTCTTGATTGACTAACAACGTCACCTCATATGCCAACATCACTCAAGGCGAAATCAAAATTGTTTGTAGCTAAAACAAAATTTTCAGTAGAGATTCCTTCGCACAAATCTTCACCACCAATCTACTTACCCTCACATAAGCCAATTCATGGAATTACGGGTTGCTCTCACAACACATGATCATGAAGATGCTTTGATAGCATATTGAAATGGTAGAGCAAATACAAAAACATCTGATCAAACTGTTATTGTATAGCAGAATAACAAAATGATATATTGATTTTTCAAATATTTAATGCATATAACCAGATTGAGTTTTACATTGTACAATATGGCTTTATAAAGCCTTATTTCCTTGTAACATCCCAAAACTACTTTCAACTACCTCCCAACTAATATTTAACTTAATTTAAAATAACATTTATTTATTATTTTTTATTTAACCTATATATTATTATATAGTAATGATGTAATATTATATGTTATTAAATTAGTTTTTTTTTAATCTCTATATATTAATACTAGTTATTATTACTAATAGTTAATAATATATTTATTATTTATTTATTTTTTGGTTGGTAATAGTTGTTGATTTTCTTAAAAAACCGGGTTTTGACCTGGCCCAAACCAGGTGGGGCTACAACCAAGGAGCCACCTCCCCACAGTCACATAATAAAACTGACCCATTAAGAAATCAATGAGTACATTGCTAATTAACCTCCCCCTTCTCATGAGAGTGAAGGATCAGCCTAATACTCTTATCCTTGGCTCTCTTGTCCCTCTTCCTTTTAACCTCTATCCATCCTTCCTCTCTTGCATTTTCCAATAACTTCAAATTGGAAACACCCAAAACCTCCTTCCCCCCTTCCTCTGAGCTTTTTCGGACCTACATGGTTCGCACTAGTCACCCCTGTGATGCACCCCATCGTTGAATCAGATTTAGTGTTCAACTCTTGCATTTGCTCACTTCTTGCTTGATCCACACATCTGCCCGCACTAACACTATCTTTCACCACAAATTCTGAACCTCTCGTCTTCCTTGCTTTGATGTACCAAAACCATCCTCAGTCTCTGGCACCTTACCCTTGCCAACAATGTGCTCACCACTCGAAGCCTGAGGAACATTATGGGACACCTCCACCTTCTCTATCGTGTAATGTTGAGGGGTCACCTCTTTCCACCAAGATGCTGATTTCTCCACTTTGCTTCTGTCACGAGAAGCAGCACTGTGCCCAGTTATAAAGCATCTCCTACATCTAAATGGAACCCCTTCAAAGTCTACAGGCTGCACCCAGTTACCTTTCGAAGATTTAATAGAAATTTCTAATGGAAGGTCTTTAGATACATCCATCTCCACTAGAATCTGAGCAAAGGTTGTGTGCAGCAAATTTAAAGAACCTTTATCAGCCATCAAAAATTTCCTAAAGAATTCCCTACAGCCTCAAAACAAGATTCAAACCAAAATTGCATGGGAAGATTTGGAAGCCTGATCCAAAGAGGAATTCGATCAAAAGATTCCGACAAAGAGTTAAAAGTCAGATGCCATGGTTTTAGCATCACCGAACGGCTCTTCTCCCAACACCATTGACTGACACAAAGAATCTTATTCCTATCAGTCTCATTTTCAAAAACAACAAAAAAAAACCCTCGAGCATGCGGATAAATTTGCACACATCCTGTCAACATGGGTTCCCAGTGAACAGAGATCCAATTATGGAGATCACCTAGGCTCGGCCACAAACCTCTGATATACCAGCCCGTTGAGGCTGCAAACCCTCTTGTGGCTTAGGCAATCTCCCCATCCAACCCTTTTCAGTACCGTTCTTGACCCCCCTGAGTCGTCCAACTCCTGCCTCAGGCCTGTGAGGGGGACGAAACCCCTTGACCCCAACTTGGGGGCACTGCCCCCAAACCCCCGTCGAAAAATATAGGGGGAAATTGCACCGATGGAAGTAGGGAAAATTTAACCTTCAAGTCTGATTAGGCTCCATATAGCAGCATAATTAGCATTGAAGAAATCTTGGTATTATACATTTTAGAGTTGAAAGTTTGAAACTATGAGTATGTGACATGTGTAATGTTTCAATTATGGCTCTTATGCTCTCTAAATGCATTAATTTCTTTATGTTTTTTTGTAAAACTACGGTTTTTCTTTTTGCCGAGTCCTTGCCGACTATTTCACGAGTCTTTCACGAGTCCAAATTTTTGGTTTGCCGAGTCCGAGGGGAGTCCGAGATTTTCAACTATGATTCTAATTATTAGTTATATGCTATTATATAATTGTTGATCTATTTTAGTCCCTTGGTCCAAATAGCCAACATGAGTACTTTAGGAGTGTTCATTGTTTTAAATTCTTATCAAGAAAAACTTTGGATATTGTCTTTACAATATGATTTTATGTTGTTGTCTAGGAGGCATAAATGTTTTGTCAAAGGTCCTAGGATGCCAATAAATCAAAAAGAAGATTAAATTGTCATTTTCAACAAAGTCCCAGCACCAAAGAGGGAAAAAGATCCAAATTTCTCTCTTTTGAAAACTCCAGGAAGAGTTACCCATATAACATGAGATTAGGGTTTTCTGTTGGTTTGCATGGAAGGAGGCTCCATTCTGGCGTAGAAACAACATTTGTTTCTCTAGCTTGGCATGTTGTAGAAGCTGCAAGAAAGTAGGGAGCGTTGTAGAAGCAGCGGGAAAGCAGGGCACATTGTAGAAGCAGTATGAAAGTAGGGACATTACAGAAGTATTAGGAAAGAAATTAGGGCACATTGCAGAAGCAGCATGAAATTAGGGATGTTACAGAAGTAGTAGGAAAGCAAGCAAGACACTGCAGAAGCAGTAGGAAAGTAGAGCACATTGCAGAAGCAGCCGGAAAGCATTGTATAGGAATAAGACTTCATGATAACTCATTATTATGAACAATCAAACATTGTAACTCAACAACTTAGTTTTTGTGAGAAATATTTTAAAGATAGACGTGTACTCATTTGTTTTAACTTTTGGTACATGGTTAATGTGATCTTGTGATGATACTGTATTGTTCTGGGTTTCTAGTCCTATTTTTATCACCTTTATGTAGAAATGTATGTACATTGCAGGTCACAACTTGTGTTTACGTAATAGTGCAAGGATTAAGTTTTGAGAAGTTGTCATTCAAAACCTTTTAGGGATATTTCCAACTCCTAAATGCTGCCCTAGATATTAAACCTGGTTATGAAATACTTATGCAAGAATATACGAAACTCTGAGTTGGGTATGCTGTAGTTTAACTTATTGATCATATTGTGTATGTTTTAAACAAGTGTAAGCAATAAAACATTTGGTGTATCAGCTCCCATTAGAATTTAGCCTTGTTTTATGTCATTTTCTGCCTTTTTTCCTGTGAATCAGCTCCCATTAGAATTTAGCTTCAAGAGAACCAGCCTTCTGTGGAGACTTACTCCAAACTATGGGCAACCCACAAGCCCTGGAGTAGTTTTCATGCTTATCAACTGTGAGAGAGTCTGAATATCACTCTCTAGGGTGCACTCAAGATTGATAACGATAATGTATTCATGTTATAATTATTGATAATTAATTATTTATACAATTATTATCATAGTATTACTACAATTTAATTAATTACACTGTTTTGTGATAATCAAATGGAAAATTTTTGAAGTTTTTAGATTTAACTTTAAATTCGTCTATGAAGTTTGCATAATGAAAATGGAATGCACTGCTTTGAATCTTTGTAAGCAATGCTTGTTCATATTATCTACACTGTTTTGTGATAATCAAATGGAAAATTTTTGAAGTTTTTAGATTTAACTTTAAATTCGTCTATGAAGTTTGCATAATGAAAATGGAATGCACTGCTTTGAATCTTTGTAAGCAATGCTTGTTCATATTATCTACATGGCAGTACCATGAAAATGCAACACAGTGCTTTGAATCTCTGTAAGCTATGTTTGTTTGTAATATTCATATGACAGACTCGAATTCTATTCCAGGATTGGATAAATAATATATAAATGTCATGTTTGTTTTATGCAGAGTTCACTGACCATAGGTGGTTGCATAATATGTCCTGCTGCCGGTTCTAAAGGCTTAAAAGTCTTGATTTGCTTTTGTGATTCTCCTCGGGCAACATCATCTCAAAATCATATTTTGCAGAAGTTATACAAGGAAGATTTTCAATCTGTTATAGATGAAGTTAAAGATATAATTTGTTTCTCCCAAGAATTCTCAAGTAGTCTAGACGAGGTTGAATCAGATGTGTCATTTTTGCATGTGGAAAGAACAGAGGCTGTTTTGGATGAAGCTAAGAAATTGCAACTTATTTCTGGCTCAACATTATCCACACTTCTTTCCCTAAGAGATGAGATGTTGAAAGATTTTGGCATTAAGCTTGAAGATGGCAATTTTGGAGAAACTGTATCAAGAAATCAAACTATTGATAGATCAGTATTTGAAAAGGTGTCAATCCCATTTGAACAGTCATACTATTTTATGAACAGGTTTGTCATCTCTTGTGAAAAAGCAAAATATAATCAGTATCAAAATATAAAACATCTTGATGCAGCGTATGGTGGCGTATTGGGTCAGATGAATATCAATGCAGATAAAAAGTGCTCTGCTTGTATTATTGGTGATGATGGGACTGCTTGGATCCGTTACATGAAAGAAGCAGATTGGAGTTACCTCTCTCACCTAGTAGAGTCTCAGCTACAAAAGAAACACTTTTTTTCCTCAAAGATTGATCAAGAGAGAATGACATTAGGAGTGCATGCTACAGGACAGGAAAGACAAAATACAAACATTTGTTCAGATTATGTAATAAAGAAGGCGAGAGAAGCTCTTGTAAGATTAAAGACTCTCCCAATACCAGCAAGAAGAGGCTTACCTGTACTTGTGAATAGGCAAGGTACTCTACTTGGGATTCCGGTAATTATTCTGTTTCCCTCTGTAAGTTAAATTTTGAAGTTAAGCTATTAGATTATCATGTTTCAAGTTTTATCAAATGTTTGGGTTTCCATTCTTAACAAATATTGCTATCACATCTTACCATATCTACAGTAATGTCAATTATGGCGTGCTTTTGATGTGTGAATTTCTACGTTGTAAGTAAGAGATGTATAATCAAATATGCAATGTTTTCTGTTAAAATCTTTGATATGCAGATAGGTTAAACACTCAGCAGCCCTAAATTTTGACTATTGACTCGGCCCTCTGAAAAATTTCCAATGTGTTTTTGGCAAAATAATCCTAGAAAACATGGATAAAACTGAATTTAGAGAACTGATAAGTAGTTTTTTATTCATTTGTAGATCAAAAAAGAATCAATATGCATCATAATGTCATATGATCATAAATTACAAATTCTTGGAGCATACTAATATTCTACAGATGTCTTCTATTATTTCTCTTGAAGTAGACTGAAATGTACCCAGCGTTTATAGCTTATCCTAAATGCATGAAAAATACAAATACTTAGGATTTTGGTGGCTCTTTCAATGATTGCAGACTGAGCTACCGCCAATAACAACAGTACTCAAATCAACTTCAATGGATTGACAATTTGCAAACATATAACAAAAACACAGCGATTAAAATGCTTTGCTGGGAGCAATAGAATTGATTAACTGCTGCTGGTAAAAATTCATATTTACATTGTTTAAGTCTTACAACTCACTGATATACTTGCATTTAGGTGTGTCAGATTACACTAGAGTCCTTGCTAGCAACGTAAGATCAGCCTAGGGCTAAAGTATGACACTCGGCAATCAAAATGGAATCTCTTAGTCTGATCCCTGTAAATGAATTGATCTGACAGCTGCTGTGATCTTCATTCCACCCCTGCAGATCTGAATCTAGAAGCAAATTTGTTCTTTAATGACTGCTGTAGGTATCGCCCAGCATTTGAAGCCTTACTTGATCTTCTTCCAAGTGATAATAGGAATGGTAGATAGTATGGACAGCACCCAGATAAAGGGGATTTGTTCAAATAGCTTCACCACTAGATGCCTGTGCCCAGATGTAGCTCGTTCTGTTGGTAAAATCAGTCCTGCGTTTGAATAGCAACTGAAAATTTGATTGACACTGAATTCTGGGACTGAATGTAAACAGTAGTAGTGGGTGAAGGGTTTCTTCCTTACCACACAATCTCTCTCTCCACAGCGGTTTTCGTCCGTCTTTGAGAAGACATTTATTTGCAACAACAAAATTTTGACATACAAAGGCATACCTTGGTGGCACCCAAAACAAAGTTCCTGCAACTGGGTAGTTGGGAGTCCAAGTTGGCCCTAATAAGCCAATTTTATTGTTATTTAAAATTAAGACCAAGTCAACCCTAAAAGCAATCTTTTCATTTATTTTATTTTATTATTATTGCAATAATGAGTATTATTATTATAATAATATAATATTTTTTTATTGTTTTAAAGAAAAAACAGATGGGACATTACAGTCCTCCTGTCCCAAATATTACAAGTCTTGGGGCACCACTTATTTCATTCCAGGACAGAATAATACTGCAACAAACAAACTATCCTTTTCTTCTTGCTTTTTCATTACTTTTACTCTAATTACCACATCATCATATGTGTAAGCTTCAGCATCATTTCCCTTAGCTTGGTCCCAAAAGTGAATTTCCTCATCTCATGGCTATAGCACTATAACCTTTTGTCCAAAGCCAGAGTTGTGGTGGTTGGATTGATTGACGTCCATAATGGGCCCCTTTCAACAGCATTTCTATGCAATGAAGTCTTCTCAAGACGTGATAGTCTACTTCTGGCTGTGACAGGAAACAACAATCCCATCACTTTAAAAATGATGTAATAGTTGCAAGTATGACCAACCTCTGCAAATTTCCAAAAAGTGACTGATGTGGAATCCATGGTTAGCCATGCAAGGCATGGGAACTCTCTATTAGCCATCAGCAGCTGAAAAATACACCTTCCCATGGTCAGGAATCCTCATAGAACTTGTGTGAGTGCCATTGAAGTAATGGAGTGGCTGATGACAATGATGACAGTGGCATTAAGGCTGGAAACTAGGTCCATACCTGTCCTGGCAATGCATCTGCTGTCATACAATGATATCCCTTCGTCATCACTCATCCCTCTCATGCTCTGTTGGTGATATTGTGCGCAAATATCCCTTCGCTCATGGGGTGCTACCCTAGATTTCATATGAACCTTTCCTCTTATCATTATACCATGGGCAATAATTAAAATCAATAGAAGAATGGCACAGCAGTTACCACTTCCTACAAAGGTTTGAAATAAGAAGGCTTGGAGCACCCTTGCGGAGATTGAGGACAGTCTGTTAACTGTGCCAAACTGAAAATTACTCAGTGCCACAACTGAAAACACCCCTTTCACTGCCAGTGATGCCATGTAAAGACTGGAAATGGTGATAATAGCAGTCCCAAAATGGGAAATCATGTGGACATAAGTTTTCGTTACATTTCCATTGCAGCTTGGTTGCAGTATGTGTGTGTCACTTCCTCCCCTTGTACCTGGTTTTTAGTTTTGTCCAACCAAATCAGAATTTGGGCTCCTCCCATTAATATTATAAATATCCTTGAGGTACCTTGTATTGTGCCAAAAACTTTCCCCATATGAAGGATACCTTCCCTCTCTCTTCTCCATTTCTTGGTGAAATCCCTTAATTGATGACCTTCCTAATGACAAATTCGTGTGTGGCACTCCATCCATGATACCATGAAACTCTACCTCCTTCATCTTGAATCCCTTCTAGTGATGAGCTTTCCAAGTAAATAACCAATTTATGTCTACTACTGATCACCTCTTTCATGACTTGGATCATCATGCCCCAAGTGATACGATTTGATGGATGGTACTGTCCAGACAATATGTGTGCTGATAGGTAAAAGTAGTACTCGTATATTGCTCTGAATTTCTTCCTAACAGCTCCAAGGGGGTTGGAGTGTTAACACTTAATATTCTCAAGAAGTGAACCCTCCAAATTAATTTCTCCATATCCTGGCTGTCACACTGCATTCCTTTGCCCCAAATCAGAATTGTGGTGGCTGGGAACCATCTTGTATTAGTGACAAAATCCTAACTGAAGACAATAGATGGAGAATACATCCTCTATGTGCTTAACAACTTCTTTATGGCTGCGAATCGTATGTAGGGAGAACTGGAATTGTTTGTGACAGCAGTTTTTTAAAATTTGGAGCAGCACCCATCATGATCCATGGGCCATAGCTCTTACCCCCTAAGATCTGACCAGTCATGTTAAGTTGATGGCTCTTACCCCAAAGGACTCTTGATTCGCAAATACCTCATTGAGTATCCATTTGTGGTTTGGTATAATGAACATATTTAAAATGGACCAAACATAGAAAAGTATTTTACCTTGGAGTGCAATCTTGATTAGCTTTATGCATTGAGTGATTTGGTTTCCCCAAACATTCACATCCTCTAAGCTGAACTTATAATTAATGATGCTCAAAAAACATACACAATCAAATCCAAAAACAAAGCAGCATTAATCTCATGGATTGTGGAAATTTAATTACATTGAAATTATAATGTTTACCCTAGACACTTTGTACTCTTGCCATAAGACTCCAAGCCTTACACTGGAAAGATGGTTTGGATCAGATTGTGTGGGCTGGAAGGTAGCTGTAATAGTCATACTTCACCTCAAATTTCTCCTCCAACAGCACTAAAAATGCTAGGATGTGATACCCTCTACACACAACATCAAATGAGGGGATTTTCTCCATATCTTGGCTGTAACTGTGCATTCTTTTGCTTGGAATCAGAAATGCAATGGCTGGAAACTACCTTGTATTAGTTTCAAACACTTCAACAATGTGAATGGGCTGGAAACTCCCCCAACATGTGACAGAAAACTCCTCTTTGGTTTTGAAAAAAATTGTGATTGTCACCACATGAACTTTCATCCATAGAGCCATGGCGACTCTAGGATCTCCTGCAATTCCTTGAAGTTTTATCTCTTCTTTCTTGGATTCCAACTCCATAGTGAAGTCTCCCATTAAATGCACCCAATGCAAGATCCATGTTTTGTTGATCCCTCCATGACTTATGATATAGAAAATTTTGCATGTCGCTTGTTCACCCCAAAGGATGTCCACTTGCCTTGCCTTTATGGTGTTGGGAACTTGTAGTGTCTCTTTTTTCATGAATTCTCCAACTTGCTTGTAGTTTGATACCCAAAACACCATACCATGCTTGGTCATAAAATCTTGAATGTCAAAATGGCACTTATTTTACTTACGTTCTTCTAGTATCAAGCACCCTGAGGTAACCATCACCATTTGGTCCTCAAGTGTGGTGACATGACAATTTGGTGAATGTGTCCATTGTCCTTCAATGTCCATTTTGGGTGACTCACTATCATATTGTAAATCTTCATCAAGCATCCTATAAACCTATGAGGCCTCATCCAAAGGATGTGTCAACATGTTAGTCCCAAAATAGAAGCCACCACATACCTTGTGCTTGCTCATGGTTGAGCTTAACCCTTGGTATAAGGGAATTGGAAATCGATAGTCAACAATAGAAGTGTTGATGGGTGTTTTGTGACCACACCAACACAAAATAAAGTTTCCAAAGGACACTCTATTTTCTCTTGAGAAAAGACCCCTCGTATGCTAAGATTGTGAAGATCATAGAGGTGACTCCAAGGTTCCCATTGTGAACTTGCGACTTTATGTTGGATATGAGCTCATTTGGCTTGATGTGATATGTTGGTAACATAAAGGGACTTATGTTTGAGTCGTTCTTCACTTCTTTTGCAATACTAGCTGGAACTTTTTCATCGATTATTGCAATCTCGTGATGCTTCTTCTTCGAACAAACACAACTGAAATTAAAGGGGAAAGGGTTAGAAGGATCTAAATCTACTCCTAAGGAGAAGGATATCAATGGATAGTGCTCTAATGGACGAATTCCAAATAAACCAAGTTCTGCTACGCCAAGATCAACTACAACTCCACAAGAACTAGTGCAATCTTCCAAGGATGTTGAAGGACTTTCACATCAAGAATGTGCATTTGAATACCCAAGATGGCACAAGCCAAATGACTATCCACAATCGAACTTAGCACAAATTTAGTGGCTCAGGCTAACTTTACACTAAACTTATAATCAACAAGATGCAAAAAGTATGAACCGTGGAAATTCATCAAACACCATTACATTATCCATTAAGATCTAAGCACTTTATCTAACAATTGAGATATTGGAAGAACACCATGAAACAAGTTGAAATAAACATGAATCCACCATATCTTCAATGAAATCAAATTTTATTTCTCCAAGTCTTACAACAATGTCTTCTCCTTCTCCTATTCTACTTCTACTCTAAGGAGCAAGATCTTTCTACTTCGCTATCTATGTAATGAATTGCAATTGAGAGGGCAGGGCCTTTTATAGAGATCCTCCCATGAATGAACAACCAAGATTGATTTGAAATCAAGGGGCAAGATTACAAGATGCAAAAACCTAATTAGGGTTTGACAAAAAATGAACCCTTTGTGACACCAAGTAGTAGGTCTGGTAATAAATAAGGCATCACACCCACTTTGCATTAAATGACCCATCATTCCAAGTAAGGCAGCCACTATGCATTAAATGAACCACCACTCCATTAAGCATTTAATAGATTCTCACCCAAAATAGCACGCCTGCTATCCCGCTCCTTGGCAGCAAATGCATTGAATTTGGTCATGATGGTTTGGAAACACATGATTGGCCGAAGAAGATGACGGAGCACCACCTCAGCATGTTGGATGCCATGTGGACCCAATGACTCATCACGAGGAATATTCCATTTTGCATCATTTTGTGATCAAGGTTCTAACTTTGATTAACTTTTTTGAAATTATCTTTTCTTGTCAACGATTTTGTCATTCTTGAAGTCATTCATACTTGAACTGGATCTCAGGTACTTTGAATGCCTTCCTTGAATATTTGGAATTGGAATTCTTTCTCCTTGTTCTTTCCTGACTGGGATCTTGGGCTTCTAGAGGAAATTCAAGATAACTGTAAATTCTTCTCATCTGTACTTGTTTGAATCTTGAGTTCTTTCAACTGGTATTCTTTGGAACTAGAATTCCTCCTCCATGAACTTCCTGAGATTGGATTTCTTCTTAAACTTGGATGTCATAAACTGGATCTTCTCATCTTGGACCTTCGTGTCTCTTGACGTCTTGATGTTGTATTTGGATTGGATAGATGAATTCTTGATGTTTATCATTTTCTGACTTGTCAAGAATGCCATGTTTTATCAAAATATCTCCTTAAGAACTTCAATTTTATGTCTCCGGTCACTTTTCTTCTATGGGCGCATTTGAGATAGGTGGAAGGATTCTCCATGTTTGGACGCCAGTTCTCCATGGTGGAGGATTCTTCTTGCTTGGGTGCACACGAAATGCCACGGAGGATTCCTCCCAAACTTAGTAAAAATTTCATCATTTCTTGCCTCTTTGAATACTTGGGCACGTTTGGAAGGGAAAGAAGGATTTTTTTCTTAGTGAAATTTCATCCTGTCTATGTCCTGAAAGTGCTTGGGCGCATTTGGGAGGAATTGAAGGATATCTTTGCCTTGGAAAAAGTTTCATGATCTTTATTTGTTTTTGAGGAATTCCTAAGTGCATATCAACCCTGGAGAAGGAAAAAATCCTTTCCTTGTGAAATTTTGCCATTTTCTGTTCTGTGAATGCTTGTGCATGCTTTTTCCTAAAGGAGGAATTTTTTGACATTCAACCACTTTTTCCATCTATCAAGAATTTTGTCTAGTCTAGAATTTGGAGGAGAGGAATTCTCAACACTTAGTCAATTTTTCACTTTCCTAGAATTCTGCATACTTGGGTGTATTTTGGCATGGAAGGAGGAATTTTGGCATTTTTTAAATATCATTCATTGCCAGTGAAATATGCTCCCTTTTTTGTCCTGGACGCAAATTTGAGGTGGAGGAGGAATTTTGATAGGGAGGAAAAATCCTCCTTGACCAAGGAAATGTGCTCTACTCTTGTCCTTGAGTGCAGTTTCAAGGTAGTGGAGGAATTTTGCCAAGGAAAATTCTCCTTGACCAAGAAAATGCGCTCTCCTCTTGTACTTGAGTGCAATTTTGAGGTAGTGGAGGAATTTTTAGTGAAGGATGAATTCCTTCATGCCCAAGAATAGACTTTTTGTGCCTTTGCCATTTTGAGAAAGAATTTCAAACAGCCAAAATTTTGATTGTCTACCTACTTTTTCTGGATTTTGAACTTGGATATTCAAGAATGTTCTGCCATCAGTGTCCTACCAGCTGCCTGTTGATGTGTATTTTGTACATGACCAAACACAGAATAAAATACCCAAAGGTATCTTATCCTCTCTTGAGTAAAGTTTCCGAATGCTGAAGATATCGCAAAAAAAGGATCAATCGGTGAAACTTCAAGGTTCTGTTATGTAGGTTCTCTACTCGTGGATAAGCACCAGTTGTCGTTGTGTTTACTGTTTTTCAAGGGGCCTTACGTACTCTCAGAGAAAGCTTGTTCGTGTGACTACTTTTCAAAATGAGGAAACAGGATTCCCCTAATGCTAACTGATGTTTCAAAAAGATCAAAAGATAAAGGTTTTGAGGAGGCGAAACTAAATTAATCCTAAGAATGACTCAGTGATGATTGGTCTTGATAGGACTCTACCAATTTCAGTATTGCCAAGAGGTTACAACTCCATTGGAATTGGTGCGATCTTCTAAGGGGATTCAATGATTTTCAAATCACTAAGGGGATAGATACTATTAGTAAGACACATATCAATGCCTCCAACAATGATTGAACTCGTAAACAATCTCAATGTTTCCAGTTGACCACACAGGGCGTTCTTACAATCAGTAAGGAGCTAGTGGTTTGGAATATGAGTCTTATCAAAGATCAAGCACAACATTCGTCCTTCAAACTTAAAACTTTAAATGCTATCTCTACTAGGAGTGATTCAAGAAGATAAACAACCATGAAAATAGCCACAAGGATTGCAATAAAACACCATAACTTCAATATTTCATTGATCTCATAGCCAAATAAAACAACAATTGTTCAACTTTCTCTCTTCACTACTTATTTCTATGTTGCTGACAATATTGAACTCTAAAAAATTCTAACTATCTCTCTCTTACTTTTTTCTAACTCTTTAAAATGAAATGAGTGAGGGCTTATATAGCACTCTCAAATACAATGAACGGCCTGGATCAAAAGAAGATCGATGGCTGAGATTTTGACACCTAAACCCTAATTAGGGTTTGTTACAAAAAAGTCTCCATTTAGATAAGCATTATCAATCCATAGCCAATAGTAATTGGCACAAATAACGAGGAGACATAGACCAATAGGAATTAAGTTGCCACATCATTTTATAACAACTTCTCATCTAGAACTTTGTTCCACTTTCTATGCTCTTTTCTAGCATATTCAATGAATCTGGTCGTGTTCGCCTCAATCTCAGCAATGGGAATCTCAGGAAGATTCTTCATCCGTTCTTCCAAGTGAAGGACTTGATCAAAGGCAGTGAGAAGAGTCGTCTCCCATCCAAGCTCTATCTCTTTTGTTTTCTCAATCAGGAACATAGTAGCATACATCTGATTTCGCTGCTCTTCGGTGACTATGTTCTCCTCTTTGCAAAAGATGACTTTGATCTTGTCTTCCAATTCCTGGATGTCTACATCCGTCTCGATCTCAATTCTTCTGTCAAGGATCGTACACAATACCTCAAACACCTTGTCTTGAATAGGGTGGATGGTTCCCTCAACTCGGCTGCATTTGGAACTGATATCTTCGAAAAGAACTTCCTTTATCTGGAGCAAAGTTGACCACTGCAGAAGGCTATGGGCTTCTCCATTCATTATCTTCTCTTGTGTTAGGATCTGTCTTGGTGTCCTTCTTATCACTTGCAGGACCGGGATGACAATATCTCTAGTGTGAGCAGATGCATCCACAGTTACCAATAGATTATGGATGATCTCAAGAACCTGGATGGCCCGATGGACCGTCTTCATCATCTTTGTTGCAAATTCAATGGCAACCTTGTAAGACTCATCAATCCAAGAACTCATGATTTGAGCTAAGCTCTTCATTCTTTCTGCCTCATTTACTGACTCAAGAGGAAGTGCATGCAAAGGAGATATTGCTGGATCTTGTCGTCTCAAAGGTTGATTAAGATGGCTAAAATAATTCCTCCAAGCACTGACCTCCTTTTCTAGTTTCTTATTCTTTTCCATTTCTTCTTTGAGTTTGTCGTTAAGTGCTCTCACTGAATCAACTGCTTCTTCCATAGCCTGCTCGGAGGTAAGTGGGCCAAGATCAATTGTATCTAGATCATATTCTTCTGCTAGAATCTCATCCTCATACTTGTCTACCAATGGTGTAGCTATCTGCACCTTTCGGGATCCTGCTTCATCTCTAATTACTTTTGACATCTTGGTGGCCTTCTTCTTTTCGACCTCTTCATGAGAACTTCCTATGAGACTTTCCAAGTCAAACACTTGTTCCTCCTCTTCGACCACAACTACCTTTGTTAGCCTTTCTTTTAGCCAATCTGGAATGGAAGACTTCCTTTCCCTCACTTGTATTTCTTTAGGCAGAGGTCTATCTTCTCTGAAAGGAGATGTTGCTTCATCATCATTCTTTTCTTCTTGTTGTTCATTAGCACCAACCTGGACAGATTGACTAGATGAATGCTGAGGTGCCTGTCCTTTACCTCGATTTTCATTCTGCACCATGGATTCCATAGACTCATCAATTTCATACACTATCTACCTTTGATCTTCTCCTTGACTTGCTTCCTTTTCAGGCCTAGAAGATGTACTTGGTGGACGATCAAGATTCACCTTTTGTTTCTTCTTGGAAGGCTCTCTCTTCTCAGGTCCTTCTTTTCTCTTTGAACCCTTGGAATGAGAAGTATTCTCACTCACACTTGCCTCTCCTTCTGTTCTTGTCTCCAGGGTGAATGTCATGGATACATTCTGCTCCTTCAACTTTTGATGTTGTACGTCTACCCATCTACGAGTACAAGCTAACACAGGAGCCATCAATGCTCTTAGGTCCGAAACCTCTAGCTCATTCCAATCTATCTTCACTTCTTTATCTTCCTTCTCATAGGATGATTGGAGGTATCTACCACTGTCCTGGGCTTGATCGGCTACTCTGTAAACTTTACACTTCCTGATGAGATCCAAGGGTAACCTGGAATGCATCTTTCTTTTCACTTCTATATCATCCTGAATATTCATCCAGAAGTCTTCGACTTGAAACTCATGCTTGTACTTCTTCCCAACTGTCTCTTCTATATGACCACGAGGATCGAAATTCTCCCTTAAGGCAAAGGATGTGAATGAATATAGAGATAACTCCTTCTCTGCATCTTCCGTGGCAATTCCATTTCCATGCTTGTGTCTTAATGCTCTAGCATAAGCTGCCAACTACCTAGTCACTTCAAGTAATATTATTCTGTCTGTACGATATCTCGGCAACATGTAGGGAGGTGAAGGACATCCGTGGACCCTGATGTAGGTGAATTTAGGAAACTGAATGAACCATGCACCATGCTTCTTCACGAGCTCTTGTGCTTCCAGAGACAATCGATTGTGAATCCCTCCTTGCAATGTCCTGGCGATATACATCGTGAAGGTATCATTGATTAGCTTGTAATCATTCTTTGGTGGATGATGTAATTGAATATAAGAATCACAAACTCTTATTTCTCCGGGTCCTCTCCCAACAACTCCTCTGTGTGGTAGCCCTGCGTACTCAAAACTTCTGACTAAGGAATATATGACATATGAACTCATGTGAAAAGACTTGGTAGGGGCTAGCCTCCTCAACTGCAAGTCCAAGTTATTACTAATGATCCTAGCCCAATTGAACTTTCCTTGTCCTTGCATAATCACTTGTATGAAGAAGAACATCCATTTGTCGAAGAAGAAGGCTTGAGAGGCACCAGTAACCCGATTGAGCATGGTTATCAAGTCCTTGAACTCTTCCTGGAAATCAATCCTGTGCGGTGTATTAGGAATCTTGTTCAGGCGAGGTCGACTTTTGAGCAACTAATTCTTGTTGATGAAGTTCAGACAGGAATCAAGATCATCCTCGTACACAGACCTAGCTCCTTCTAGACTTTTGTAGATCATGTCTCTCTGCTCTGGGAGATGAAAGGCTTCACTTATAGCTTCCTCCGAAAGGTAGGCTAAGATAGTTCCATCCTCGGCTATGATTGTCCTCGAATGTGAATCATAGTGTCGGGCACATTCGATCATCAACTCTTGACACTTGACTGCAGGAGGGAAACTTGCGGCCTTGATGATGCCACTCTCAATTATCCTCTTCGCAACAGGTGACGGCTTCCCGATGTAGGGTGCTTCCCGAAACTTCTTCACATTGAAGTTTCCTATATTGGTGTCTCCGATATTGCTCCACTTGGACACGATCCTGGTCTCCAATTCATCGTTCTTCTGATCCTCCTTTATGAGAGCCTGTCAGGTAGTGGATCCACTGGCCTTGGGGGTTGTCATTTGATACCTACACAAAAGGCTTAAAGTTAGGTTTGAGCATAGTACCTTAAGGTATGGCATTTAAGTCTTTCCAAGGAAATAAGAAGATTACAATTTGAAAATAGTATGATAAACCTTTAGAATTATGAATTTTCAAATTGATATTAATTGTGAATTAAATCAGATTGTGCAAGACCTAACCTTACAAAGGATTGCTATGGGAAATCAAATTAAATTTTGAATAAGCTTTCAAAAATCTGATCATACATACCTTTTCCTTGATTTTTAGCTATCAACCTTGAAAAAATAATGGATAAAAGAAAATGGATATCTGCTGGACAAAGGCTCCTTGATTTGAATTTCAGATCCTTCCTTTGATGGCTTCAACCTTCAATCAGCCTTCAAGCCTCCTTCAAAATCTGGGAATTCGCCTCCAATCAGCTCTTAATCAGAAATCCGCCTTTAACTATCCTTCAAGATCTGGAAATTTGCCTTCAATCTGCTCAATTTTGCACTCCTAAATCTTCTCCTCAAATTCGCATGAGAGAAAGTGAATGAATGACAAATGATTTCAAAACAAACCTTTCCTTTATAGGGCGCTCACCTCACTTTACCTCTAGGCCGACTTGGCAAATAGGTAAAAAAATAAAATAAAACCACTTATACAAGCTGGCCGACTTGATTAGAAGGCAAAATAAAATGCTTTTGAGTGCTAAAGTGAGATTTTTTTGATTTAGGATAATTTCAACGCCCAAAGGTTGATTTTTTTATTTATTTTAAGGCTTAGAAAAATTAATTAATCAATTTATAAGTACCTTAACTCATGTGAATTTGTCTTAGTCCCCCAAATGAAATCTAATTGGCAAATTTGGTGAAAAGATATAAGTAAGCTCAGTGGATGCTAAAGTTTGATCATGGTTTGATTAAGGCTCATTCCCCATAGGCACTAAAATACTTAAGGTATGAGGAAGGCTTAAATTACTTCAAGGAGGCTTATTTGAACTTTTTCATCTAGGCTAATTCACTCCATCAATCAAAATCCTCACCACCTAGGCTTGCCATCTCTTCATGTTCTTTGTCTAGCCCAAACAAGGCGAAGAATAGGCTTTCTCAAGGATTCACCTTGGACCCTTTGGAAGGGTGAAGAGCGATTTCCTTGATGTTGCCTTAATTGACTCATTTCTTACTCCAAAATCCTCTTAAAGGTGTACATATGCTTGTTTTGGCCTAACAAAGTCCAGGGAGCCATCCTTCTAGCCTCTCATATGGGCAAATTAGGTGATAATGGGAATTTCGCTCTGGACCCTTTGGAAGGGTCAGGAGCGAAATTCCTTCTTTAGGCTTCATTTTACACTTTCTTTACCTCAATTCACCCTACAAGGCTTAAATAACCTCCCTCCAGTCTTTTCATGCCTTAGGAATCAAAATCTTATCTTGACACAAAGGGGAAATAGTGATTTTGATGAATTTCGCTCTGGACTCTTTGGAAGGGTCAAGAGCGAAATTCACTCTTTGCTTGCCTATTCACACCTAATTTCACTTTCTTCACTTCATTTCATCTGGACTCCCTCATATTGAATCTATTTCCCAACTTGGCAACATTGGTTTGATCTTCACAAGGCCTAAAAGGTCAAATTCACTCAAAAACCTAGCCAGGGATAGGACCTATCCAGAATTTCGCTCTGGACCCTTTGGAAGGGTTAGGAGCGAAATTCCAATTTTAACTCAAAATATGCATCTTTTGTGGTCAAAAATCTTTCCGAGGAATTCCAAATAGCTTCTTTCACTCCAGCCTAGACCTGACTTTACTCAAATCTTGGAAAAAAATGTGGTTGGAAGAATTTCGCTCTGGACCCTTTGGAAGGGTCAGGAGCAAAATTCAATTTTTAGCTTGAAACTAGCATATTTGAAGGCAACAAACTATTCAAGGGCAATCCTAGGAGCATCCCTCACTTGATCTAGGCCTGACTTGGCACAAACTCTTTGAAGATAGGATGTGTTTGAGGATTTTCTCTCTGGACCCTTTGGAAGGGTCAGGAGCGAAAATCTTGTTTTGAGCTCATTCCTTCATCATTTCATCTTGAATCCACCTCACAAGGCAATGAAACAATTCTCCTCTTTCATCCAACCCAAGCTTGACTTGATTTTGCAAGGAAAAATAGGTGATAGTAGAATTTTCGCCTTGGACCCTTTGGAAGGGTCAAGGGCGAAATTCCAATTTTGACTCAATTCCTTCAAACTTGATAATTTTTTGGCAATTTGAAGCCATCCTTAAGGCCTTCTTTGATCTCAATCCTCACTAGACTTGGCATATATTTAAGGGAAAAGGTAGGTTTTGCACAATTTTGCCCTAGGCCCTTTGGAAGGGTCAGGAGCGATTTTCAAGTTTTCTAGCATGTTCCTCCATCATTTAACTTCAATTCACCTCCAAGACCAAGGACACATCACCTCACTCCCATCTAGGCCATAAAAATCAAAATTTGAACTTGTCTTGCAAAGAAAGTAGGTGATCCTAGGATTTTTGCTCTGGACCCTTTGGAAGGGTCAGGAGCGAAATCCTTGGTTTGAGCTTACTCCTCCATCATTCGACCTCAATCAACTTCAAAAGGGCGAGAACACCTCTCCTCACACTCATCCAAACTATAAAGACTCAAAGTTGACTTGATTTTGTAAGGAAAATAAGGTGATTTTAAGATTTTCGCTCTGGACCCTTTGGAAGGGTCAGGAGCGAAAATCTCATTCTAGGCTTGATTCTCCATTTCTCCAACTTCAAACCACCTCAAGATTCAAAGACATGCTATCCCACTTCCATCCACGCCATAAAAATCCAAAGACTAGACGTCCTCCAATGGAAAAATAGGTTTTTTTAGGAATTTCACTCTGGACCCTTTGGAAGGGTCAGGAGCGAATTCCACTATTTGGCTCAAAATCTTTCATTTTTCAATGTTTTCAAACATTTCCAATGGCAAAAGATGTCCATCCTTCCTTTCAAGATGCCTTGCAAATCAAAATTTGGTCAAACTAGGGAGGAAATGAGCCTTAGGAGGATTTTCGCTCTGGACCCTTTGGAAGGGTCAGGAGCGAAAATCACAATTTGGGCTTGATTGTTCATTTTTCAAACTTCAATTTTCTCCTGGAGGCAAATATAGATCGTATTCCACTTGAGGAACCATGTGTTAAGCCCATTCAAGGTAGCAAATGAGGTTTATAGTGAATTTCGCTCTAGACCCTTTGGAAGGGTCAGGAGCGAAAATCATCTCTTAGGCAAAATCTTGATCATCCAAAGCATCCAACTCCCTCTCAAGACAAGAACACACCCATTCATCCTCCATCATGTCAACACCTAGCCCAAACAAGGAAGAAATCAAGAGCTATAAGGATTTTCGCTCTGGACCCTTTGGAAGGGTCAAGAGCGAAAATCATGCTTTGACCTTGATTCTTGATTTTTCAAACTCTAATCTTCCCTGGGAGGCAAATATAGATTACTCTCCTTTCATTTCCACATTGGTCCTGACTTTGGCTAAAGGAAAAATGAGTGCTTTCAAGAATTTCGCTCTGGACCCTTTGGAAGGGTCAGGAACGAAATTCACATTCTTGGCTAAAATCTTCACCTCATCCACCTTTTAATCACCTCCTAAGGTTAGAACATGTCAAATTGCCTTTACCATGCCCAAGGAAGCTATGATCCTAGCCTTGACAAGTGAGAAATTGATGTTTAAGGGAATTTTCGCTCTGGACCCTTTGGAAGGGTCAGGGGCGAATTTCCCTTTCTTGGCTAGTTTCTCACCTAGGTTTACTTCATTTTCCTCCAAACTTGATCGAATCAACTTCCTCCTTTCACAATCAAGACAATTCATCATCCAACTTGGTCTAGGCAAGGTCCAACTAGGTTTTCAAGGCCAAAGGAGGGCAAGAAAGGAAGATTTCGCTCTGGACCCTTTGGAAGGGCCAGGAGCGAAATCCCTATTTTAGGCTGATTTCACACTCAATTCCACTCCTTCTCAATCCAGACTTGATCAACTTCATCTCTCCCTAGTACCATCCTGTCTACTTGCCGTCCACTTGACTCAAAAAACTTCATTCTGTACATCTAAGGCCAAAATTGGGGATCAGGTGAGAATTTCGCTCTGGACCCTTTGGAAGGGTCAGGAGTGAAAATCTTCTTCCAGGTTGACTTCCATTATTCTGACACTTCAAACCTTGGATATCCTTTCAAAACTCCTTCAATCATCAACAAGTGCATTTGCTCATCAGCTTCTGAAATCGCCACTTCCATCCCTCTCTGACCATCGACTCTGCTTAATCGACTCTGACTGGGAGGAAAACAAGACTCTTACAAGAAAACCACCAATCCAGACCTACCCTGACCTGAGACCTATCATCCTATCCATCTTCATTCCCCTGAAAGGAAAAGATCCACTAAGGCAAACCTAGGACTCCAAGCAAACAACTAAGGACTTCCCAAAACCAGGTTGGAAGCTTGAAAGAAACCCTAAGACGAGCCCTCGGAAAGAAACCCTAATCTACCCGGCCCGGGCGACCACTCACTCACTCCAAACCCAGCAAGCAGAGAGAGAAAACCTAACTAAGGGAAAGCAAAACCCTAAAAAAAAAAGAGGAGGTCCCCATTCTAATGGGGCGATGTGTGAAATGGTCACAACATTGCCATAGATAGACTTTCCAAACAAAGACTTACTAAAAATAGTAAGTTCTTCCAAACATCAAATTAGGGCAAACCGGGACACAGTGACACTAACAATAGTTTGTTTGTTTAAACGCAAAATTAGCCCAATCTAAGATGCGGTGAGACTTGCTAAAAATAGTAAGTGCTCAGAATTCGCTCAAAGTTCACTTGTAGCTTCCTTGAAGGGTTCTTATTTCATTGCTTCATTTAGATTTCTCAAAACCCTAAGTTACTCACCTCATTTCTAAGTCTGAAGGGTAAAGCCCTAAAATAGACAATACAAGCTTCCAGACTTAGCCAAATTTCTCCAAAACACTTGTAGATTTTAGCCAAAATTTTCCAAAACACTTGGGGACTTGAGGAGATTGTGGAAATTTCCATTGGACTTAGCATAAATCATCTTCATTCATCCAAACTATGAATTCCTTTTCACCCTTGGGGAGGAATTTTTCAAACTTAACCAAATTTTGGTTGTTTCTCTTTCATTTCTTCATATTAGTTCTCAGGGATCTTGACACTTGGCCAAATATCCATCACTCCATTCCTCTGGATGTGCATTCTTTGTTCTTACATTGCAATCTCTTCCTTGGATGATGATATCGTCCACTCAACGATGTCCTCTTCTCAACATCCAAAGTCCTACTCCCTGCAATGTACGTGAAAAAGACAAGGAAACATTGTGAAGTACAAGTATCAATCAAGTTCATAGTTAGCAAAATGCAATGTTCTAAGGATAAAGCATTAAGCACAATGCATTTCTCAATATATCAAAACCCTAATTCTTGACTTAATGACAATATTAAGACCATATCCTATCTAGGTTGTATATTCCTTAAGCATCCATCCCCTACTTGGGCATTTCATCACCTCCAAAGGCCAGAATCCAGACTAACGAGACCTTACAACTCATTCCTTAGGGTCGGGAGATGATACGGACTGCAAAAGACTTGGTTTATTCAGCAAAAAGAGGGGGTCCCCATTTGCAATGGGGCAATGTGTGAAAAAATCACAACAAGAAGTAGCTCCATCAAAGACATACTCTCCAGGGTCCCATACCATTACATGTGAATATCCTTGAACTTGAAGAAATGGATCTTTATGCCCCAAACTATAGGGTATAACCTTCATCACCCTAATATCATTAGGGTTTTCATGATACTCTTGCAATTACTTCTCATGGGAGTAAACCTTGGTTGAATCATTCCTCACAATAGCATAATTAATATCTTGTGAATCATCATCACATGGTCCAATCACTTCCATGCATTGCAAATCATCATTATATGGTTCAATTGGTTTTGTACCTGAAAATTGGGTGGATGCTCCTCAAACAGCTTTTGAAATTATTGACACTTCTTCCTTCATCTCCATCTCTTCATGTCCAACAAAAGGATTTTTTCCCACCTTCATTTCATCAATCTTTTGCTTGTACACACAATCACTAGAGATCAATAAGGAATCTTCACCTTTAACTTGCTGATTGAGGTCCTCTTGTTCTTGCTCCATGAAGTCCGGTAACTTCATTTTTTCTTTTTGGTCCACTATCACAACTTCCTTCTTGATATTTTCTTTGTAATTCTGTCTCTGTTGTACCCTTCACTATTTTGGCTTCCATTATGTTGGGTTCTCCCTCTTTCAAGAATGATTCTTTTGGCTCCTGCTCTCTGCACCTTCTCCTCCTCCGCCCATTTCTTATTTTCATATCATAATACTTCTCAAAAGACATGTCACGACAGATGGCAGAATCTAGGACAATATAATCAGCGTGATATTTCTCCCTTTCATCCTCTTGACATGGATGTATAGTTTGTTCGTCTTGCTTCTTGGTTACTATCTAGCCATCTCCTTCAAATCTGATTTTTCTTCTTCCTGTAAAAATATTTTATGTCTCCCATTGCCTGATCCTTGTGATAAAAGACATTTGATATTCTTGCAATTCCTATAACGTTTCTATCATGGATTCTTGACTTTTCTTCATCTTTGTAGCCTGCAAACACTAAATATTGATATGCAACTGCAGAGGAATGGCATGCAATGGATACAATCTACCATAAAATGATAAACTTGTAATGATTCACAAGCTGGTAGAATTCTAGCTCTGATATCAATGAAATGTACCTAGGGTTTATAGCTGATTTAAAATGCATGAAAAATACAAATACCTAGGGTTTCCATGGCTGTCAATAATTGCAGACTGCTAGATTTGTTAAGCTATCATCAATAACAATAGTACTC
The DNA here is from genome assembly GCF_030272615.1 of Cryptomeria japonica. Lineage (NCBI taxonomy): Eukaryota > Viridiplantae > Streptophyta > Pinopsida > Cupressales > Cupressaceae > Cryptomeria > Cryptomeria japonica. The sequence goes on from NC_081410.1 coordinate 110,955,905, forward strand.
AAATACATATAACAAAAATACTGAGATTAAAATGCTTTGCTGTAAGCAATAGAATTCATTACTGTTGCTGGTAAAGATTCATATTTGGATTGTTTAAGTCTTACAACTCACTGATATACTTGCATTTAGGTTGGTCAGATTACACTAGGAGTCCTCGCTGGCAATGTAAGATCAGCCTAGGGCTAAAGTATAACGCTCAGGGATGCAGCCATGGCAGGAGGGTTCTCAAAGAGAACTGCCCAGACCGTGCAGCAAGATCAACACAACAGGTAACAACAACACAAAATATGGAGAATGCCAAATCGGGCCTTGATTATATTATGAATTCATGTACAACTAGCCGGCAACATCTAGGCTACAACAGGCTAACAGGCCTGATTACAGAACATACACTCCGGAACCCAAGAGATGTTTAAAATTCGATCTATATCTATCTGATCATCATCTACTATCTCTATCTAACTATCTAGGATCTAATACATCAATATATAGCATCTGGAACACATCCAGGTCAGGCCAAGAAAGAATGCAATCCCCAAGGCAGAAAAATGTAACGTGCAAATAGGTCGGCCCCAAGCATGAAGAAAATCCTCCGCAAAAGAACTGAAATGAGATGCAGACCAAAAGGAAGGTCGGTCAAGCGTATGGGAACATTGTATGAGGTGCCAAACGGCTCCGCAAATCAAGGAGATGCTCCACAAGGTAAGGAAACACCATCTAGCTGTTAAGGTTCAAACTGGTCCAGAAACTGAGAACAACCAGACATTCTGAAAGCAAAATCCTACTGGGCAAAGATCCAAACAAGCTGAGATCCAAGATCCAGGTACAAAAACATGTCTACACGCTAAATCCAGCTCTGCACTGAAAATGAGCAACTCGGAGGGGTCCGGAGTGAAACACAGAAACTGAACTGAACAGAAACAAAAACAGAAAGAAAAACAGAAAGCAAATATTTTTGGTTGATGCAAGATTGCCAATGAACCAAGGATGCTCCTGCATCACTTAGTTATCAAAATGAAAGGTCTCTGCCTGATCTCTATAGATGAATTGATCTGACAGCTGCTGTGATCTTCCTTCCACCCCCACAGATCTGAATATAGAAGCAAATTTGTTCTTTAATGACTGCTTTAGATATCGCCTAGCAATTGAAGCCTTCTTTGATCTTCTTCCAAGTGACAGTATGGATAGCGCCCAGATGAAGAGGATTTGTTCAAATAGCTTCACCACTAGATGCATGTGCCCCAATGTAGCTCTTCGGCTGGTAAAATCAGGTCTGCGCTTGAACAGCAATTGAAAATTTGATTGACCCTAAAGTCTGTGATTGAATGCAAACAGTAATGGTTGGTGAAGGGTTTCGTCCTCACCGCACAATCTCTCTCTCCATGGGGATTTTCATCCTTGTCTTTGAGCAGATTTTTATTTGCAACAGCAAAATTTTGACATACAAAGGCATACCTCACAATGGCACCCACTACAAAGTTTTATACCTGCCATCGGGTTGTTGGGACTTGGGAGTCCAAGTCAGCCCTAAATAAGCCAGTTTTGTTATTATTTAAATTAAGACCAAGTCAGCTCTAAAAGCAATTTTTATTTTATTTTTATTATTATTATTAAAATAATGATTTTTTTTTTTTGATAGTTTAATAGCAGGGATTTTAACCTAGCCTGCACCAGGAGAGGTGTACATACCCTACCCCCCTTGTGGGATTTGAACTTATGACCTCTCTTTCAAGAGCACAAGTTCTCCACCACTAGGCCAACTCAAGCTGTACTATTAAAATAATGAGTATTATTATTATAATATAATACTTTATTATTTATTAGTGTTTTAAAAAAAATAAGGAGGGGACATTACATAGATGGTAATAATAACTCTTGAAGAAGAATATCATCCTTAGGTATATCATGCTCAACCACCTCTAAAGAAGTTGCAATTGATGCCTCACCTTTCGTCTTGTCTTGTGCTACTACATCTGCTGCCCATTCTTCTGCTTCTCCTCTTGTAAAAAGAGGAGAAAATTAACATATGGCGTAAACTCAAGCATTTTTTATCACAAAGTGAAACACTTCTTCTAGGGATTCGTGCAATATGTTATTTAAGGCAGTTGATACCTTCTGTTATCTTCACGCCACAATAATTACATACTACTAATCCTCTTTGTTCCCAAGGGTTCCATGCTTTCAAGAAGGGCCCCCAGGCTTGCCACCAACTATATTGCTTCCCAATGCCATTTCTCAAACAAAAAGCTGAATTTGAAGCCCTAACATAAATGAATGAAAAATAAAAGAAATCAAAGATAAAAAGTGTGAACCTTAGCAACTAGCTATATAATAATAAAAAATTTAAAGAAACGAATTGAGAAGCCTTTGCTTTTAATGATATTGGGTCATTATTGAATAAGTTGGGCAATTGCCACATCCATTGCTTCATCTCCCATATTGTTTCCCATGTCATAATCTATGCCAAAATCAGCCAAGGAGCCAACATGATAGTTCACCTCCCTAGAGACATGTTTTATGGTGAATGCATCTATTTTGTTTATTAGGGGTCAAATCTGACTTAAAATTCTATTAATCTTCCAATTCTAAGCTCCTTTATTCTAATGGCATTAATGATGATCATGCAATCTCCTATCTATGCTCGTTTTTTTCCTGAATCAAATATATGTCTACAGGCCTAAAAAGAGTGCCTGGGCTGTCGTTTCATTATTTGTTCCATGTCTGAGGGCCTTTGAGGCAGCACCAATCAAATGATTATCATGGTCCCTCAATATGCACCTTACCTCACATATACCAAGATTGCCCTTGGATGCCATCTCAAAATTAAGCTTGCACCAATCCTTAAGAGGTAGAGCATGGCATAAGTGGTTGGCCTATAGTTAGTCTTTAGTGGACATATGTGATAAATGTATTAGAGAGTACCATGGTAGACATGTTGGTCCTTAGTGGATATATTGTAGAGGATGTGGACCTTGAAACCAAAGCCTCACTTAATAATTCTAAAAATAAATAAATAAATAAGAATTATATTATTTGAATTTAATCAAAAACTTTTTTTGAGTTTGTTAGGTGATGTTTTTTTTTTTTCAATTTTTTTCCTTGTGGACATATTGTAGAGGGTGTGGACCTTGAAACCAAAGCCTCACTTAATAATTCTAAAAACTATATAAGTAAATAAGAATTATATTATTTGAATTTAATCAAGAACTTTTTGAGTTTGTTAGGTGATGATTTTTTTTTTCAATTTTTTTCCTTGCTGAATTCAAACACGAACATGATTCTTGGGATATAGCTAACAATTGCTTCTAAATATACAAAATAAAGCCACATACATGCTAAGCCTGAGCTGGTCGTCAGGACATCACCTACAGATGGGCTAAATTCCTTGCTTCTACAACCCTGAAACCATGCTCTCCATAAATCAAATAGAAACCGAGTCCTGCACTTACATGTTCCTGGCGATAATCTCTCTAGATGTCTCTGATCCATCTTCCTACATCTTCTTTCTACTTTTATCCTGTAACCGTACTTGAAACATGATCATAACCATCTTCACATCCTCCATAAATTTAAACTGTCTACAACCCCTTTTCAGTCAAAATAGTGCAATAGTAAATAGACGATAGATATTTTAGCTCCACTTAGGGACTTGCTATTGGAATCTTGGAGGGTGACCCAATTAGGTGACCTGTTTTATTCCTTGACCTTGTGCTTGTGGCAAAACCTGTTCTTGGATGGGAGGTGCCTAGAGACCATCAAAGTCTTACTATCACCCAACATAGCCGCCCTCAAGTCTGACATAATCATGTGGGCATAATGGTTGTATAGAGCCTCAACTTGACCTTGTAGAGAGTGTCCATCCCGGTTCCTCTTACTATGATCACCTACTGTATCTTCTCTCATCTTACTTTTTCCTTTCACCTTTGCCATCACCTCTACACAAAACAGAATTTCTTTATATAGCAAGGCTAATGAGATGGCCCTTGAAAACAATTTTTCACTGTGAATTATAGACAGTATCTTGCTGGTGAAATCTGCTACTACTGGTGTTTGGATCCTCTATAAAACATTATCCTCAAGGCCTTCATTGTCCAAGGTGGGACCAATTGTGGCTACGGTGTCCATGTATCCACATGGAATATGTTCTTCAATCAATCAAAGACTACCCCCGTGACAATGCATTCCTCTCCTCCACCATCTTAAGCTTCTACAATTTCTGATTATAGACAAATCTGCATACTTATACTAGGAAGATAATGAATACTCACTTCAAGTCGGATATTAATTTCATTTGAGTCTGTTCCCCAGAGTGTTTACTCGTCCTATTAGACTTTCTACTATTTTAAACTTGCCAAATGAGATCTTACCTGCTATCCTTGCTGGATCTGTTTGTACATGTTAAGCCTTGTTTGCTATGAGGGCATGCTTTCATACCTGATACTTTTCAATCCCTCATTACATATTCCTATGTGTGTAAGCTCTTAAAAGTTAAAAGGTAGGGTGACCAAGTCATCCTTGCCTATATCTCCGCTTATAAGAATAATCTTATTAGGATGATCAAGGGCCACAAAATTCTTAAAGCCCATTTGCCAAGTCCTATATTCTTCTTTTAGGGCCTCTAATTTAGCTCCTAGTGCGGCGACTATTGCACCTTTGTTTTACAATATCTGACCTCTGTAATTGCTAGACATTCAAGGGGTCTGATTATAATTTAGTTATGGTTTAAATTTTAAAAGTATCCTGTAAGTAATGTTAACAGTGAGCGTTGAATTGCTGATGTGTTTTATTTGCAGAGTGTTCACTTCACCTCCTGCCCATGCATATCTATGTCAGCTACCTTCAAGCCCAGGGTTCCCCTTGGAGGTGGGTACAGTTCCTGGATTTAGAACTATCAGTATGGTTAAAGGCTATCTTCTGTTGATCAGAGTTCAAGGACTTCAGATCTACATCTGCTTCTTGATAGAGGATGATCCTGTATTTTAGGTAAAATGCTTGTCACAGAGAGTGCACTTCATTTCAAACTTTGATATCTTATATTCCTGGACGGTTCAGTGCATGTAACATTAAAAATATGATTTTTCTATTATTATTTTCAATCTCATCTTTAGTTCAATTGATTTATCTAGAAATGTAATTTTAGAGAGAGAGAGAGAGAGAGAGCTTATTGAAGCTGCATAAAATCTGGAAAGCAGGGTGTAGACATCGAGTCAAGTTGCATTATGAGTAATTAATAACAAGGACAATCTGGTATATAGGCTAAAAACTGGTTGGTATTGACTGCATATATAATGGTTTGTTGGAAGCTTTGAATTGCTACCGTTGGGCATGATTTTGTTCTTTTCTTATCTGAATTATATGGTTTTCTCAGACACTATTAACAGAGTTGCTTTAGTATGGAGTTTAGTAAGGACAGTTAAAATGCACCAATAAGTAAAGCACATTCAGGCTGAGCATCCTCCATAGTGTGCTTTGACTAGTGAACATTTCTGAAGACAGGCGGTGACCATTTTTAAAATATGGTGTTTTTATATATTGATCATAGTAGCTTTCTGTTTACATGGCATTGACAGAGTTTTAAAAAGTTAAAATGAAATTCAATTATATGGGTTTTAAATCAGAAAGACTTAACATAATCTTGACCTAAATTTTTTTTTCTATTAGTGAAAAATCTAATGTTGGTTCATCTCAAGAGCAGTGCAAAGGGATACAAATTGACATTATACATTTAAAAAATGCATAGGACTGCAAAAAAATCTTTTTATTTTTTATTTTTTATTTTAATCTGAGAGATTATGTAAAAATCAACCAGTTGGCCCTAAAATAGTAGTTCATTCTGTCATAAAGGATACCCTACTATTTTTTGGGCTGCCTTATGTTTTTTTCTAAACCCTCGTAAGGGTATAAATTTAAAGAAAAACTGTCATTTTGGTTTAAAATTTAACTTCAAAAGAAATCTATTCAAAATGAAAATTAAAGAAAATTTAAAATACCCTATAATCCTAACCCTGAATAAAAAATGTTAAAAGTCCATCTTTGTTCTGTATTTTTTTAGTGAGTGTTTAAATTACTCAAAAAAGAAATATATAAAAAAATTAATTCCACTTTGTGAAAAACTTAGAAAATACTAAAGAAATAGAATGGCAAATGTGACAGGTCCTGATTACTTGGAGTTAATAATGAAGTATTGAAATAGAGCCTATTAACAGGACAGTAATATTTTTTCTACAGATATCTATACTGTATAACTAGGCCTAGGGATAGTCACGGTTCAAAATGTTTAATTCTCTTGAATTTATGAAAGTTGAATAAGTTTTAATATTGCTAGAGTTGTCATCATTTTGATTAGGACAAATATCTTGCAATCTTATATGTTACATAAAATCAAAAAAGGAATTTCAAAAACTTCCCATGTCTTATGCAAAGATAGACTTAATGTTTCTTCTTTCTTACATCTTCCTGCACCTGTCTTTTGGTAGGCTATATTTTGTTTTGTCAGAAGCTAGAATGGCCAGCCAAGAATTTATGGAATTAATGCCGCAGATCCTAGGTAATCAACCATTCAAGAAAACTGTGTGGCAAACGTGTAGATAAAAAGCATGATATGCGCATATTCAGTGTAAACACTATACAAGATAAGCGTTGAAAAATAGAATATAGTTCAGTATTGTAGGATCTGAACTTCATAACACACCATTGTATCAATCAAAGAAAGTGACCATATTCCTTCTCCGAGAGAAACCACTAACAAAGCTGTATAACAAAGCTGTATAATATCATTGCTTTTAGATCTTGTCTTAACAAGCAGATCACCATTTCAATACAAGTGCAGTTACTACATTAAGCAATCCTTGATTGGTTAGCCGTTCATTCTGGCCCACACGGGCGGTAGAGTTGGTTTGGGCCATGGGTTTGCTCCCCATTGGTTCCAGGTTCAACTCTCTGCTCGAGTTAACCTAATGCATGGGGCTTGTGGGGACTTCGTGCATCCTTAGGGGACTAGTCTCACCTCTGCTCGCCCCACGAATCAAGGACATTGGGCAGGGTCGCGGGGATACCCCTGAGTTAACAAAAAAAAAATATACGTTCATTCCAATATGACTTATTTATATGAAGCACCTAAGTATTACAAGAGCAACATAAGTCATCCAATTTGGTTTGTTATTCATAATTTGTAATTGACTGATCCATGCTTAATAAACATGTTTACTCTAGTATAATTTTGTTATAGAAGAAGAAGAAATTATTTAAACGTCCACGAGGCTAAATGTAGCCTATGGGATAGAACCCTTCACAAACCAACTTTTGCATTTCAACTCTTATCTTGTGTAGTATGATGATGAGAGTGCCTAACTTCTCCACCCACCCTTCGTTGAATAAATTATCCCAAGAACTGGTTGCCAGGGTGTTTTCATAGCTGTGTCTGTTGGCCTTGAAAGTGTTACATTCTAGAATGAAGTGTTTTTTTGTTTCAACTTTACCTAAAGTGCAAAAAATGCACTCTTTCCTTCCAAGCTTCTTTTGGTCTTTTCCAACACCCAGTTTCGCAACAAAGTTGATGAGAATTAGTTCTTAATTGAGCAATGAGGATTTTGGCTTTCCACAGTATGTTAGCCTCTTTGTACACTTTTTGATGATGGTTATGAGAGGGGTTAAACTCTTCAATATATTATTTTTTCTTTCTCCCTAACTCTTTATTCCAAGTATGCTTGCAGAGCTTATCTATGACATAAGCCTTTATATGAAAGCATCCTAGAATTTACATAGAAGAATTAATTTGGTGGTCTTTGAAGCAAGGGAAGAGAAAAATAGGCAAAGAAAGATAAGATAATGATTGTGCTATAGCTCAAGTCCCTGCCAAATGCTAGTAAAATAGTTTGTAGAAGTTTGGACACAATGAATGTTTGCATATGAAAACAAGTATTTCTAGGACTGATATAGCAATATTCAAGAATCATCTATTTGTAATCAAAAATTCCATTGTGAATGTTTGTGTATGAAAAAAAGTGTTTATATGATTGATACAACAATATCCAATCAGATCATCATTCTATATGGTAAAGGAGGATACACTAGTATAGCTAATTAGATCAAATTCGTTTTAACTTTTCGCAAATGTGATTATTAAAAATATGGATAGAGAGGTTAGGAGCATATTTTGCACACAATAATATTATATTTTTTGCCATATTCCACTCGATCAATGGATTACATATAGGAGTTTTGGTTCCTACATTGTAGGAACAACTCACTAATTATTATAGTTTTTTTGAACAACTCAAACAAACCTCAACATATAATTATTCTCACGTCTATAAATAGTTATGTGAGTTGTGTTAACAACACACACTATGTGAACACTAACAATACATTTCCCAACAATTCCCCCCCTTAGTCCGAACATGGTAAGAACTCACACTCTTCATCTTCAGTAAGCTCAACTCTTATGGCTCATGATCTTGTTCAAAACAAAAGGCACCTCCCATCAATCTTTCATGGTTTTCACACAAGTTTATCACAAACCTAAACAAGAACAGAAACCCACTCATCTATTCATCTTATATGGTTTTCTCGATGACCACTAACCTTTTCGAGATACATGCACTTCATTACACTAGTTGTTTTGTTCATTACAATATTTTACACTAAGGGGTTACATAAGGAAATAACCCACACATAGCAATTGTTGATGAATGTGTCACTCGATCTCCAAAAACAAAGAAAACTTTCACAACTAGAGATGGAATATTGATGTTATATTCCTCCCAACCCCCCATTTTGTGAAATTTCGAATTATTAGAAACATAGAAAATAGGAGCACACATTACAATAGAAAATGAGATGTCACCAAAGCTGATAAGAGGTTCCGTTGTTGGTGATTGGCAAGAGGATGTTGATTGTCTTCCTTCCTCCATCGTCTCCTACCTCCAATCTTGAATTATTTAAAGCACATATTCCTCATCACTAGGACATGCCAACTCTTCATTACTGGCATATTCTTTTGGAACAGGCTAATCTCCACATAAAATGGCATTGAAAAAAAATTTAAAAAAATCTTCAAATGTGCAAAACACGACGATTTTATGTGCATTTTTTTGCGTTTTTACAGCAATGGGGATGAAGATCATGAAGATTTCATGCTGAAAATTTCATCCAAATCTGTTGTGTTTTGCACAATTTGAAAATCATACGAAATGTCATTTTATGTGGAGATTAGTTGCTTCCTATTCTTTTCAATTTGTTCTTTCAGCCAAGGGAGCACGATGATTTAGTTTATCATCTAGTAGATCTTGTGCCCTCTTCTTGCAATTCAAAATTACATGTCCTATTTCATTACTATAGAAACATTTGATTTTTCCTTTAGAAGGAATATTCTTAGATTTGTACTTTCTTTTTTTTGCTTTGTTATGTACATATAAGACCTCTTCAAATTCTAAGTCTTCTTTACGATTAAGTAGAGTAGATATTACTCCTTCAAGACTAATGGTTACCTTGCTTAATGTGAACATCATTCTAGACACATTTTTAGGCAAACTATTCAGAAGTATTGCTTTGGCATCATCATCTTTTACTTTCACATTAATCCCAACTATCTAATTTAGAAGAGAGTGAAACTTACTGATATGATTTGCCATTTTTGTACCTTTTTTCCATCTTCAATCTATACAATCTCTACTTCAATGTTTTCTTGGCACTTTTTATTTCAAATCCAAAGAGCTTGTTTAATGACTCCCAAATCTCTTTTGCCGATATCACAAAAATCCACATGGTGTAAATATGCTCTTGATAGACCAATAATTCCCAAAGCTTTCTGATTTTTGATATTCCACTTTGCAAGTTCATTTGCACCAATTGGTATGACTGAGTTTGGTTTGACTACATCCCAAAGATCCTTTTCTATCAAGCATAGTTGCATCTATAGTCATGTATGAAAGTTTCTACCATCGAATTTCTCGATTAAACTCAATTTATCCATGACTACTATTTTAATCAAAGTTGTTGGGCTCAACCAATAATGCACCTTGGTTGTAGCACTTCGACACAAAGACAATTGATTTTAATAGAAAAATTTATCATTAGAGAGTAAGTCTAAGACATTACTAATGACTTGTTTTAACAATAAACAATATTTTATTTGATTTGATTGGAAACTAAGACATTACTAATGACTTGTTTTAACAATAAACAATATTTTATTTGACTTGATTGGAAATATTAAATTGCAAGAAAGAACACTATCAAAGCTAAGGACACTTGACAAAAGGTACAACTCCCATAAATCAAACAACTACATAACCATGATATCTTGTAGTCACCACATCGGTCTCACGTACATGCCTTTCGTGCCAAATTGTTTTCTGGCAACGGTTCAATCTTTCACACAGTGAGTCAAGCAAGGATTTCTTCTATGTAGGAACGTTGCTTGCTAAGCAAAGGAAAGATGCTCGACATGCATCCACAAAATTCAGATCATACACATCGTTGGTTACCTTTGCCTTGCCTATGCACTGCTTTGATTGGACTTCAACTGGGGCAGATTTGTTAATATTTGAGACTCTCAACAACCACACAAATTCAGGACCTTATTTTCCGATCTAATCTTCAATATCCAGCTCATAGTCTAAAGAGTGCACATGCTACAATTTATGCCGATTCTATCATCCAATCCACAGTTTGATTCTCAAGGTAAAAACGACTGCCACAACATTTTCTATAGCAATAGTTCTAATGGAAAGGTCGGTGCAAGGGTGGAGCACTCTGAGCCAAAGCAAACCAATTGTGTCGCTGCCAATGATGAGCACAGAGATTGAGTGCTAAGAGGATGCGTATATTCTGGATGTGGTGGAGGAAGCAAGTATTAACCTGCCTTATTCTGTCATTCTAGGTCGTGATCTTCTTGCACTGGAAAGGTCATTGATGGAAAAGTCGAGATGGAAGACCAGAGCTTCTTGGATGGTGAATGGATTGGGAATGGCTTTGATTTCACCTGTGTCGGCTAAGCTGGCTTTGATACCATATTAAAAATATGGACAGAGAAAGATTAGGAGCATATTTTGCACACAATAATATTATATTTTTTTCTCTCATATTACACTCGTTCAATGGATTACATACTTATAGGAGTTTTGGTTCCCACATTATAAGAACAACTCACTAATTTTTAGTGTTTTTTTTAACAACTCAAACAAACTTCAATATATAATTGTTCTCACATCTGTAAATAGCTATGTGAGTTGTGTTAACAACTCACATTATGTGAACACTAACAATACATTTTCCAACAATGATTTGAATCTCTCTTTTGTGTATTGAAGCATGTCCAAAGCTGATTTTATAAGCAAAACTATTCATGCTAAAACAATGCGTAGAATCCATTGTCATCCAAATGGATAGAAAATGAATGTTGTAATAAACAATAAGTACTTGAAATGCACATTAAACGGATACAATAGAAAAAAACATGTGGATTGAAATAAGTAAACTAGTTACAAAATAGGTTTTTACCTTTATGATGTTAGTGTGAATAAGTATATGTATCTAACTAATAATTGGTGGGGACCTAATGACATGTTGAGTTTACTTAGGTCCTAGGTGGCACTCTAGAAGTTAGTTATAATCAAGCCATGTTCACTTCATTTGCTTTTAGTTTCCTAGGCATTTAATATATGCATTAGTCATTTAATGTTTTCATCAAGGTTGGTTTCTCATACTACATCACACCTTGCCTATATAATCAAGGTGATTGTACATTTGTAATATATCATATATCTCATATCTCAATATTCAAGCAAGTCCAACTCGCACTGGTAGCAGAGTTGGCTTGGGCCGTGGATTTTCTCCCCATTGGTCTCGAGTTGAACTCCAAGGCCTAGAATCACCTAATGCACTTGGCTTGCAAGTGGCTTGGTACACATCCCAGGGGATTAGTCTCGCCTTAGCTCACCCCTTCTTAAACCCCAACTTGGCAATATGTAAGCCTAGGCTAAGGCGGGTTGGGTGCTAGGCTAGGTCGCAGGGATACCCTGGCGGAACTATATATATATATTATTCAAGCAAGTTTATTATCTTGCATACTTTCTTTTGGAAGGCATCTTTGTTTTTATTAGTGATCTTAAAGTGTACCTTTTCAACATGGTATTAGAACCACGGCCATGCAAAACCCTTTTGAGATTTGAGGGTAGAGCTATTGTTAGATGAGAGGTTTTTTGTGGGTTTTATTGCAGATTATTTTTGGTGTCTATCGGAGGAGATTTGAGCTCACTATTGAGTCCAAGGCAGCTAAGAAAGTTAAGATTGTCGTTTGTTTCATCTAAATTTGATATTTTTTACCAAATTTACGAAGATTTGAAGTTTGCTCAAGTTGTCAAATTTGGGAGGTAGCTGAATTTTCAGAGTAGATTGAGCCAAAACAGACCTTGACATTGTGTCCAAAAGGCCCAAGAACACTAAGAACAATTGCCAAATCATCAAAATCGACCATAGTGACATAGGGCATCAAAGATTTTTCCGCCTATTTTGTTATCTGTACAGATTTCACATTGTATCTATATGTACAATATGCATCCATACAATTTGTATGCAGACCACGTAGTACTGCCAACAGAAAAGTAGAATATTTTATGACATATTCTTCACACGACATCACTCATTACGCACACCTTGCGTCACCAACTCTTTGCATATTCTTTGTACATTGTTGATGTAAGGTTTTGTGTCATCTTTTTTAAAATTATATTATTTTATTTTATGCCAAAATTCAAAAAGAAAGAAGATTTATGTGTTTTCATTAAAGCCATGCAATCCTATCGTCTAGGGGCTTAGCGCCTAGTGGGCGACATGGCTAGGCCTACCACTCCATGACCTTTATACATGAGTTGTGCGACCCATTCTAGGTGGCACATTTTCTTCCTAGCGTAGCAACCAGTCACATTGGTGACCAAAGCATTAAGTGTTCAGGCCCTCTTGTTTGGCTTCTTAGTGCCCAAATTGAACTTTTTTTTGTTAAATGGGCATAACTTTTTGCCACAAAGGCCTTTTTTGCAAATGAGATATTGTTGAAAAGATGATCTCATCCTCTTCGTAGTGGTACATGTGATTTTTCCAAATTTTGTTGTTTGTAAATTTTATTGCTCATTGAAATAATCTTTTCCATTTTGGAGCTCTAAACTTGTAACTTTTTGCCACAATCTCCAATTTTCGCAATTCTCACAGCATTGGAAAGGTATTGAGGAGCTCTATTATTATGCTCATTTTGACCATATAGAATTGTGACTAATTACTTGGGCATCTTGCTTCCTAGAGAGGTTTTATCTCTTTGAAAAGGCTTCATTTGTAGCATTGATCTTATTTGAGAGTTTCTATTTCATGTGATGGTTCCTATCTTTGTAATTTTGAAGAAATATCATAGTTTGCAATGGGGTTTTCATTTCATCTATCTTTGGTCATCGTAAAAAGGGGAAACTATAAACATTGCATCATAAAATTGTTGGCAATTATTGTCATTGATGTCAACCTGTAGCCTGTGTGTTGTTATTGATGATATGCCCAATATGATGATTGTCAGTATACGGGGAGATTGTTGTCAAATGAATGATGGTTGTAGATGATCTATGTTGTGGATGTCTACCTTGTCGGTGTGTGATGTCTACACTCAATATGATGTGTTGATGTTAATGATGATTTTGATAATGAACTTGATCGTATCTTATTAAAATGAGGATTAGATGTCTTGAGATGAGGAATATTAAGATGAGGACTAGATGCATTGAGATGAGGAATATTGAGACAAGGATTAAAAGCATGGCAATAAAGTGGATATGACTGTGATGATCTTATGTATGCTACATGATGATGGTTTATGACGTTTCTAAGACATTTTGGTCTTTGGCAAATTGATGGAATAAGTAATTATAGGAATGTATGTTGAAGACAATTTGGAAGAATGCTTCACATTCCTTCACATTTGATAGCATGCTCTTGCGAATTTGAACATAATATGTATTCTTTGTAGGCATTGCAACCATATCTTTTTAGGTCCTTAGTGTTGTAGCTGATGTGGTTGGTAATTGCAATTTGTTAGCATTGTGGTTGTCTGTCAGGATTGGTTTGAAAAATGCTTTGCATTTCTCCACATTGATGTTTTTGGTATTATGGCTTCGAGAACATGCTTGTAATGTTTGTGCTATGTCTCAGTTTGACTTTCAGGTGCTGATGTGATTTGCAAGAGGATTATAAAGTTCTATTCATGACTTAGTTTCTAGCATTTTGAAATAAAGTGTTTTGTATCTATTTGTGTTGCGCTAGCGCATATTTTGATGTGACATTGAAAAATATGTAGTTGGAAATGTTGTGGAATGTTCAAGGGACATCCTTATGTGCTCTACATGATGTTATATGATCTGTTTGATGTTGCATTGTGTTTTGTGATAGTGTTTCAAGGTAATTGTTGTGGTTTGGCTGACAAAGTTTGCACTATGCCCTTGAGGGTTTGTGCCAACATTGGATATTGTGATAAGTTGTACTTGGGTCCTACTTTGTCTTGTGGGGATTTGCATTGAGTTAGTTCATTTGGAAGATATTTTTGGGCCAACTGGTTATGTACTACATGGTTTATCTACACATTACCTTGTTGTCAACTTTGGAGGATGTGTGCTAGTGTCTGTGATGTTTGGGACCACTTAGAAAGATGTAAATTTATGTTTTAGGCGCTCGTTGTCTCCAGGATTGGATATCTTTCACCGCAATTGTGTTTGGTGGCTGACCTGATAGGACTTTTGTTTGTCCCCTATTTTGGCTTACCTAATTTATGTTTTGTGACTCAAGGATGATATATAAAGAAGATTAAATTAGTATGGATGTGGTGTGAGTGTGTGGATAAGAGTGCTTCAATTATCATATTGATTTCAGATTATGTGATGCAAAGTTGAAGCAAAGAAAGTGTGTAGTAAATGTTTTTTAAGTTGGTTGTTTGAGACAAAGATTCAAAGGTATCTTCATTCTTGGAGATTATTGGAGGTAGTATGTTGAAGGATTATTCATTTTGATTCATATATTCATGTACCTTTCTCAAAGATAGTGAGTCTCCCTAGCAAGTTCTTTATATCTTGTCCTAAGGCAATGAGTCTCACCCTGCAAATCCCTTGTATCTTGCCTTGGCATTGTGCACCTCAAACTGCAAGTCCTTCTAGGAGTAGTGAGTTTCTTTGGCAGTGTGCCTAAAACAAATATTGTAATTTTATTGATGTATTATGAAAACTTTCACTGTGGTTTTTCCCTCTTTAGGTTTTCCAAGTAAATCGGGTATTATCTTGTCTATTGTTCATTATTTTTCATTATTGTTGATAAGATTGCGATTTAGTATTGATTTGTGGATAAAGTTTAAGTGATTGATCAAGACTAATTCATACCCCCACCTCTCAGTTTGGGGTATGTTTAACAAAAATATCTTAGATGGCTTTATTTGTTGTCACAATTGTATAATCTAGTTCCGCTACTTGGTATGCTTAGTAAGAGATTTACTTGGAATTGTAAAAGGGGTCATGTCTTAGGAGTTATAGCTATGCATGTTGATGATGACATATTGAAGTCTATTGTTGATTTTGTGTGTCCTCATGCTCTTTGGACTAAAATTTAGGAGTTATATGAAGATCGTGATACTAAACCATTCTTAGATGATTCTATTTCAGATTGTAATGTGCCTCTTCATTTTGTCAAAAAGGATACCCTATGATGTGATACTATTTGGGAGTTTGATTCTTTGGAGTTATTTAAAACATCAAAAGATGAGGACAAGGTTGCTTCAGAGGTTTTTTATTCTTCTTTAGAGATAGTTGATGTACCTTCACTTCCATCAATTCCTTGTGTAGAGACATTGATTGAGACTTGTAATGGTGAAAAATAGGGTTAGGGTTTGTGGTGTCGAAAATTGCATACCCCTTTGAAATTCCACCTAAACTTTTGTAGCCACTTTAGTGTCCATTCCCCTAGCATTTGAGTAGGCTCATTTTAGCCCTTGCATCAGCCTTTTCCCTCTCAGAATGCTCAAGACACCCCTTTTCAGCAACCATCTTTCAACTTTTGTTTTGTGTTAGTTGCGTGTTTCTCTTGCCACTTGTCATTTTTTAGCATGATGTGTCTAGACATGAGCACATCACACGAACGTTCGTGCGCCACACATTCCTCCTATGAGATCTTAACATTCAAATGTCGGTTTTGCACATTTTGACACTTGTCACCTATCTTGGTCAGTGAAAACGGCTTAGAATCTTCTAAACGGCTTGACAACCCTCTTCTTCCCTCCTCTTCTCTCTTTTAAATCTATCTTCTCTCTCTCTCTCTCTCTCTCTCTCTCTCTCTCTCTCTCTCTCTCTCTCTCTCTCTCTCTCTCTCGTTTCTCTCAAGAAAGATCTCTCATTCTTTGGGCTCTCACAACTCTCTCTTGCTCTCTCTTGCTTGCTACAATAGTCTCTAGTTTACTACAACCATCTCTAACTTGTCACAATACTCTTTATATCTTTCTTGGCCTTCTCAAGCCTTTCTATTAATATCTTTCTATCTCTCTTACGTCTTTGAGCATCTTGGGATTCATCACATCCCTTATCTATTTACATTTCAATCTATATATCCATCTATCTGGATTGTCTGTGGAGGTGGAAACACAGAAACAGGGGTTTGACTGAGGCAGACCTCTAAACACAAGTCGTAACATCTTCCATTGTGGCTTGTGTGCAGGTTCTTAATTGAGGAAAGAAACATATTTAGTGGAAGGCTTCAATCATGGGTCGATTGTAAGCTTCCTTCATCTTGTCTTGTCTTATTTTAGCTTTTCACATTTTGTATCGTTTATTTTACTTATTATAATATCATGTGTTTATTCATATAGTCGCATTTGTACCTTTCGTAGAGTCTCTATAATATGTTTGTACAAGACGGTAGCACATTGCACTGTTGTCCCAATTCCACACGTTTTCCCCAAAGATAAAGGCTTAAAGGAGTCGTCTAGAGGTCTTGTCTATAGCTTATTTATTTAATTTTGTATTTTACATACCTTGGCTCACCTTTAGCCCGCGCCAATTTAAGTGAGGTAGAGTAAAGGTTTGTTTGTTGCTTGGAGTTCATCACTTCAATGGTAGCAAATCCCCTCCTCTACAAGGTTAAATTAAGGTAACAAAACCACTAAATGACCTAATTAACCATCACATTAGGGAGGAAAGGAATCTAATAGATCTAGCCTTAAAAGGCCGAGATTTTGATCAGATTTCAAGCTCCTTTGATAGGGTGTTCTCCTCCTTAAATTAAAGAATTGAACTGTTGAAGATTGGGGCAAGAGTGAACTATTGAAGAAATTTGACAGAAACAGTAAGCTATAGATGTCGTACAGAGCCACCAACCTAGATCTAAGCTAAAGAATATGTTTCAGATCTGTTCCGAAATGTTCAAGCTGATTTTTTTGGGACCAAGTAGTATCAATTCACCATGGTCCTCTTAATGTCTCACCGTCAAAAGTTGAACCTATATGTCTCTATGAATTCTATTGATCCTCATGATTACAACTCTATAATTGTTCTTGCACATAGAGAAAAGGGAAAATATGTTGGGAATAGGGCTTTGCCCTAGGTCAAACCTCAGTTTTGGAATTAACCATGAAATTGAATTGGAAAATGTAAATAAAAGACTGTAGTAAAATGCTTTCCTTTTAAGGGAAAGGTTGAAAATGCTTGAAATACTAATGATATGCCTTAATGAAGTTTTGTTTATCTACACAAAGGAATTAGGCTTTCTTGTATGTTGTCTTCATAAAACATAGATCATGAATGCCATCTCCAATGCTTGAATCTTGACTTCACTTTTGTTCCAATGCTTTATGAAAGATTGATTTCTTGCTCACTTGAATCTAGGAACTCAAATTTCCCTTCTTGAGTTGATTAGGAATTGAATTAGGGTTTCAATGAGAGGGGTAAACCTCCTTTTATATTTGTTGAAAATTAAATTGAATTTTCGCGACAGGACACGGGGCTAGTTTTCTTTCTCACCAAAGATGACTGTTACAGGGGGCCAATTTGGGGCCAATTTAAGAGGCCCAACGCGTATATGCCCTGGTCCTGATTTAGGACCAGAGTCCTGATTTGGGACTAGCGCGTGGTACGTCCTAGTCCTAATTAGGGACCAAGGCGTGGATGTCTTAGTCCTGGAAATCAAGACTCCAAACTAGCGCTAAGCTGGAAAACTGATGAAAATGTGAACTAGATGGGTGTTGTGGGTAGAATCAGTATTTCAATCAGGCGTTGGAAGACGGAACGCCAAAGTGAGGACAAAATTATGGGCAAGTACAATTTAGGACACTACAAGACTTCCATCATTCTATTCATCAAGACCATCTTTGTCTTTCAGATTTGGAGGACGCATTTGGACGAACTCTCCTCTTTGATAAAACCATATTTGTATTTGAAGCTTGTTCAACATCAGTTTCATTGGGTTCTAGTTTGTCACCTTCTTTGATTGCTCATGTACCATATTGGATTGTGGCATCATCATCTTTCCTAGACAAGGAGACAGTTGAGTAGTTTTCAAAGACATCATCATCCTCCTTCATGCTCCCATCTTTCAATTCCTATCCTAAATGGGAAGTATTCTTGCATTTGTACTTGTTTTTGTTAAATTATTTTGTCCTAAGGGGAGACAAGTTGTTTGTAAGCATCGGATCATGTTTTGCCTTTAGACATTTACTATTTTTGCAGGAGATTATTCATTATGGGTGGGCTTCTTTGTCTCTCTCTTTCCCTCTTAGGGGTAGGGTGGGGGGGGGAGATATTGATTGTATCTTTTTCATGACTGTAGTTCTTGGGGGATATTGATGAGAACTCCATTTCTATCACTTGTATATAATCTTTTACATTCTCTCTTTTGGGAAGGGTTTTTTTTTTCGTAATTTTTCTCCTTTTTTTGTTTATGAGAGATCATTCGTACATGGGTACCTAAAATGGCGTAGTTGTTGAAACCCATCACCATCTTGCATCGTTTGCATTACCTATTCACATGTTAAGTTTACTTAGGTTATAGGTCGCATTCTAGAAGTTAGTTATAATGGGGCCAAGCTCGCCTCATTTACTTTTAGTGTTTTAGGCATTACTTTTTTGCATTAGGCATTTAATGTTTGTATCAAGGGTAGTTTCTTATACTACATCACATCTTGTATATATAATCAAGGTGGTTGTACATTTGTAATGTCTCACATCTCATATCTCAATATTTAAGCAAGTTCATTATCTTGCATACTTTCTTGTGCAAGGCATCTTCATTTTTTGCTCGTGATCCTAAAGACTGCAACTTCAACATATGAAACATCATTTCTTTATATTCCATATAGTAAGAGCATTAAACAAATGCATATGAGAATATTTGCAATTGACTTGAGCAGTCGACTTCGTAAGAGACAATTGTTGTAAGATGCATTTTCTCAACAATCTTAGTGCCTTTTGTATAATCTTAGATTTTACATGCATACCTATTAATTAGTCCAACATTTACATATGAAAGAATGACATAGATAAGTGACTTAGGAAAAGTGCATCAAAGCCTTGAAAAATTTAAACCAAATGCTATGTTGATGCAAAGCTAATGTCCACAACCTTTGCATTATACTTATGGAGTTGAAACATTAGCTAAAACACAATTCAATTTGTTCTCCATCTTGAAATATTTTTTGTTGTTTAAGTGTTGGATAAATATTTTTTAATTAATTTGTACTTTGGCAACTAAAGTAGGCTTTGTTCTTTATCCCACTCATTTGCATGGACAATAGGTCATAACCATAGATGTAGAAAGTAAAAAAATTGTCATTTCAAGGAGCTTCAATTTAGTTATTCTTCTCTGGATTCCTCCCCTAGGATATTGAGACGCGCCCTTATTTTAGAGATGGTTTTATTGTAAATAGAATCCATGTATGTGCTTTATTCAATTAATTGATGGTAATATGATGCCTACCAAACACATTTTGATTTATTCTCTTAGATCAAGAGATTCCAAAGTTAGTCCTTGTCATACAAGAAAATGATCACAATGTAACCTCAATTCAGGAAGCTTTTTCATGGTACCAAAAGATTGTTCTCATACATCATATCAAGTTTGAGGCATTGAAAAAATGAGCAAACGTTGAATATGGCATTTTCAAGTAAAGGGGTGCTACTTAGAGCCCAATCTGCTTTTATCTTAAAAAGAGACATCTATATGTTTTAGCAGTTGATCACCTATGCATATTAATCACATGGTATCATTAAATTTCTTTCAAACTAAAGAGAGAATTTGTAAGCATAATTTACCTTTTCTCCAATAGGCCTAGGTTGGGAATGGTTATAGGGAGTTCAAGATGTTATTTGTAGTTTTTTTATCATGTGCCATTTTCTTCAATTGGGTACTTATACAACACTATTTTTTTGGTAGCTTCAATTCAGAAATGATGAAATCTATTCTCTTTATGTGAATGTAGGCATTGCACATTCATTTTTGAAATATTTAGTTATGGTCATTTGGAAATATTTCATTTTTGGAGCATTTAGTTATGCCTCTACATATTGGTTGTAACTTTCTACTTTTGTCACTAACAACTTGTAATTGATGAGTGAAGGCAAAAGAACCGATAAAAGTTCTACATGAAGCTTTTGCAATCCAGTCCAAACAAAATTACCTAGTACTTTCAATTACCAACTTATTTAGAAAATGAAATTGCTAATAATTAATATTTTAGGTTTGCTTATATTATGCCAAAATATATTCCTTTCCTAAGACAAAATTTCCCATATAGAGATGAGATTCATCATTCAAAGCAAATCATCATTGTTCATACCATCTACATTTTCCAAGCTTAATCAAATATGAATACATTCACCCAACAACACAAGAAAACATTATTAAAATGAAAAATAATGTACAATATATATTCAAACCTATGCATTAGACAATAATGCTCCCTATATGTGATTGATCTAACTATCAATTCTTTCTATTATCCTTGTGTTTCAAGGACCAAACCATACTATGTATGGCCCCATGTGATTCATATCTACTCAAAAATGTACCAAAGAGAAACATAGCATTATCCAAGTCTCTTCTACATAAAATTTTAATTCTACTTGCTTATGAACCAACTATAACATCATAAATTGTACACCCCTAATTAGGGTTGTCCAATTCCACGCTTATGTTAGCACCTGCCTTAGTGCATCCCATTCCATCTTGCATTTATAAGGATTCTTTAGGCATTTAATTATTAATTTAAATCTAAAGTCCTCTCTCATCAATTCACATATTATAAAATTGGGCCCTTAACCCTAGGTGCACCCCTTTTTATTTTATTTTAAATTAATCCTAATAATGTCCAATTTCAATCTTCAAGGCACATTTTTCCATATATAAACACCTTAGATTGACCTACCATGTTGGATTTGACTTTTCATGATATCTCACATCCCTAAAAAAATGGAAAAAGGTCGGTCGGACTAGGTAGTAAATTACCTGGTCTCGTACTTTGTTCCCCAAATTTTGGGAGCTTAATTTGGCAATAATATAATGTTCAAATATCACTTTATGTAAATTTTTATTAATTCTAACATCGCCTATTATCAGAATTAAGGTTGGGGTTTCATATATATAAAGTTTTTGCTTTCCCTCATTTGAGGATCTGAATCAAGAAATTGAAGGAGATCCTTGTGAAGTGAAAGTATAGGTTTTATGTGAAGTCTACAATCAGCAAGTTCATCATTTATCAAGTCTTCATCAACCTTTTTATCAGTCATGGAAGCTTTAGGAGATATTGAAGAATAATAAGGAGATCACTGACTGTTAATTGGCTTGTACCTCTTCCTTAGGATTGGGTATGGTTTCATGTTATTTTCATATCTTCATTTGAGTTTCAAATCTACACATTGTTGATTATCATATTTACATTATTGCTTTAGATCCATATTGCATTTGTGGTTTGAAACATTTACATTACATTCTTTTTAGAGTTTTTACTCAAAACATAGGGTACAAGTCTAGTTTGCATTTTAGCTCATAGGAATCTTACAAACACATGAGATTCTAGGGCACACACACATTTGAATACAATATAGGCTATTTATGGAGGTGAAAATCACCAAAACAAGGGGTTTCACTAAGGAAAAATCCTATATAGCCACAAACGCACCATTTTCCAACTTGCAAGTGTACTTACAAGTTTTCATCAAAGCGGTCAATTTCTGGAAAATCTCAACAAGCAATCACAAACCCATTACCAAAATCAGAACTTGGATCTCATGGTCCAGGGTGCCTCATGCCATAGTCCTCCAAGACCAAGTCTCTCTACATTGTGGTCTTCCTTAGTCAACTCCAAATTCTTCATACAAACTTCAAACAACCTCAGATTCCAGTTCTTCAATTTGCAAATCAACTCAGTCTCTAAGACCAAGGTGCCCTGGTCTCATCATATCAAGCTCGGTTTTTTGTCACAGGTGCACACCAAATTCCCATTTCTAGATCTATGCTTTCTATCTCAGTTTTGTATCTTATTTAGACTATTATTGTTATTGTTATAGCGATTTGCATTCATCTTACTAGCCTAGTTTGGCATTCTCCTACATTTGACACATTCCCTTTCATATCAGTGAAGGAATAAAAACCCTAAAAGTATCCTTTGACTCTATTTCATAAAAGTTAATCAAAGCGGATCACTTCTTTAGGTGCTTTTGTATTCCAATGTATGAATGAAAGTGGGATTAGGCCCTAATCTACCTAATTCTATTTTCATCCATCACATTTTGGTGAACCCAACCTTCTTACATTTGCATTTTCTGATTAGATCTTGTCATTACATGTTTCTTTTATATCAAAAGTATTGTTATATGCATTGTGTGTTTTTATGTTTCATATGCACTTTTCATTTTCAAAGTTAGTTTTTAAATCATGTCGGATCTTTATTTGCAAAATTTTCATTCATATGATAATGCATTTGCTTATGATGATTATACATTTAGTAAGGAAGAACTTGATAAATCTCTTGATGAGTTTCTTTATCCCAAACCTTCTAAACCAACATTTTGCCAAAGACTAATCAATATAGTTACTATGTCATTTTGTAGTGATGATGAAGATAAGCTAGATGACTCTTCCCATGAAGTCATTCCTATTAAATCATCCTCCAAATCTAGTAACATGGTGATTTATGACAATCCTCTTTATGATGATTTACCTCCTTTTGAATCTAAACATAAACCATTTAGTAGTCATGACTATGCTATGCTAGATGATGTTCTTGATGATTTCATGTCTGCTAAACTTCTTCAAATAATTTTCAAACATCCAAGAGATTGATTAACATGATAAATGTGAATGTACATAACTTTCAAACACCTCCCAATAAATCCCTATTTGTGGTTCAAGGTGGTTACACTAATGATGCCTTTTGCACTCCCAACAAACCAGTTATTACTATGCAAGGAGTATATCCCACTAAGAGTCCTTATGAGTATGCTAAAGAGATTACCCGAAAGAGTTATAATTTTGTTGCTCCCACATATAATACAAGAAATAATGGGCAACCTAATCCTCCTCCGGTTATTCCTTCTTCACTTCCTACTTCTTAGCCTATATTATATATCTTTGGGATTTAATTCAAAATTAATCCATACATCATGGAATGTTACAAGATGCTTTAAAGACTTTAGATGTCCCACCCGCAGTGACACCTAATAATGTGGCTTCTTTGATTGACTCCATGACAACACTTAAAGCTCAAATTGTGTATACACAAGATGAGTTACCCTCTCAAGAGATCAATACCAATATTATCCTCTTTTGATTGTTATCCTTATTAATGGAAATGCTATAAGACGAAACTTTTTTGACAATGGCTCTAGCCTTAATGTTTGTAGCATTTCTCTATTGTGTAAGATAAATGTGGATACTTATCTTATTAAACCAGACTCTCTTTCTATTCGTGGCTTTGACAATGTTGCTAGAACTTAATTAGGTACTATAACCTTGCCTATTAAAGTGGGACGTGTTAATTTACCTACACCTATTCATGTCATGTTTGATACTCTTACCTTAAATATTTTGTCAGGACGAACTTGGATTCATTATATGCAAGATGTTCCTTCTACCCTACATGGATAAGTTAAACTTATTTACAACAATAAGATGTATACTTTGCATGTTGATACCAACTTACAAGTTTGTTTGCAAACCTCCTCTTCAAAATCTTCTTCAAGTACCTCTACTTCTCCAAGTACTACTTCTTCAAGTACTCTTGATTCTTCTTCTATTAAATTGAATCACCATCTTCTCCTAAAGATACTTCTTTGGTTGATGAAATACTCTTAGGTGAAGATACTAAGTCTTTAGATTTTACACCTTCCTTCCTAGGTGAACATAAAGTCCCCCCAAGGGAGTCTAAGACTAAAAAGGAGGATGACGTGGTTGAATCTAAAAAGTAACCTACTTTGTCTAAACAAATCAGTAATAACTTTGTTGTTGCTTTAAAATCTAGAACTTCTTATACTTCAACTGATTATGACATTCAACCATCTGAGGCCCCGCCTTCCCTTACGGAAATGTTTGCTCTTTATGGTTCTAGTTTTCACATCTTAGCCAAAAGTGGATATAATGGCAATGATTGTGTTGCACATGGGCAACGGATAAAGGTTCCTTTAGACAATCATGCTCGTGAAGCATCTTTTGGACTTGGATACGATCTCTTTAAGCCCACCAAAGCCTCTAAGAGACCATCCCTTAATGTCAATGTCATCTTTTCTTCTAATTCACTTACATTAATACACCCTGAATATATTGATTCCGAATCTCATCCACCTTCTTGGATATCTTTTCTACTGATGATTCATTGGCTGAGTTTTAGGAGTTTATGACAGTCTTCCTCGCTATCACTATAATCGTGGATTTCCCTACTATTTAAATGTTGAAACATACTTTGGGAACAACACTGAATTAGGCAATGATAATGATGAGATAATACATGAATCTCCTCAACCAATGGATGTTCCCCAACAAAGTAATCATAAAGTTTGGGAAGTGGTTAAGCGATGAGGAACAAAAAGAATATTATATCGTATTACATGAATTTCTTGAAATCTTTGCTTGGATTTATTCTTATATGCCTGACATTAATCCTAAAATTGTGACTCATAACATTGTATTGATTCTTGATGCTAAACCCGTGAAGCAAAAGATTAGGAAAATGAATCCCGAAATAGCTTTGCTTGTTAAAGCTGAAATTGAAAAACTTCTAGAAGCTGGCTTTATTTTCTCTTTTGATTATTCCCCTTGGATTTCAAATATTGTTCCTGTTGCTAAACCTAATAACAAGATTAGAATGTGCACTGATTTTTCAAGATCTCAATAAGTCTTCTTGGAGGGATGATTTTTCACTTCGAAACATTGATATGATAGTAGATTCTACTGTTGATCATGCTTTGTTATCCTTTATGGATAGTTTCTTTGGATACAATCAAATCTTTATTAACCCTCAATATCAATCCAAAACTACTTTCACCACTCCTTGGGGTATAAAATGTTGGGTTATGATGCCTTTTGGGTTGAAAAACTCTGACGCTACCTATCAATGTGCTATGAATCTCATCTTTCATGATTACATGCATAAAATATTAGAAGATTGTGATGATGATATCCTAGCTAAGTCTATCTCTCATCAAGATCATGTTAGGATCCTTCGCCAAATCTTCGAAAGAATTCACAAATACAACATGCACTTGAATCCCCGAAAATGTGTATTTGGTGTGGATAGTGGAAAACTATTAGGATTCATAGTGTTGCATTGTGGTATTGAGGTGGATACAAAGAAAAGAGATGACATAGTTAACATGCCACCTCCTCAAAATATCTCTCAATTGTGAATCTTACATGAAATATTCAAGCTATTCATAGGTTTGTATCAGAACTTGCAGATCAGACTTTCCCTTTTACTCAATTGCTTAAGAAAGATACCACTTTTCAATGGAATGCAAATTGTCAACAAGATTTTGAGGATCTACAAACTTATTTGGCTAATCCTTCTATCTTACAACCTACTATTCCTACTTAGCCTTTCTTTCTTTACATTGTCGCTTCTTCTCATGTTCTCACAACTTTATTGGCACAACATAATAGTGATGGTAAAGAATGCCCAATTTATTATATAAGCCACACTTTACTCAATTATGAGGTCCGATATACTATGATAGAAAGGCATTGTCTCACTCTTGTTTTTGAAACTCGGAAGTTGAGACATTATCTTTTGAATGTTGAGATTTATGTTATCATCAAATTTGATCCTTTAAAACATCTTTTTTTCTAAAACTAATCTTTCGGGATGCTTAGTAAAACGGGTTATGATGTTAACTGAATTTGACCTCAAATTTGTTTCTCAAAAAGGAATTAAAGGACAATCTTTAACCAACCATTTGGCTAATGCTCCTTCTACTCTTACCTTACCTAATCAAGAATCCTTTGCTAATGACTTTGTTTTTCCTATTGATACTGATAAGACTTGGGATTTGTACTTTGATGGATCTAAGTGTCGAACTGGTTAGAGAGTTGGTGTCATTTTAATTCCACCTTCAGGAAAACCAATCCCTTAATCCTATCGTCTCAATATCCTTTGTGCTAATAATATCGTTGAATATGAAGCCCTTATTATTGGTCTAAAAGTGTCTTTATCTCTTAATGTTCAACATTTGTGTATCTATGGTGATTCACAATTGATTATAAGACACGTTATGGGAACTTATCAAGCTAAACAAGATAAATTATCACAATATCATGACTTGTCCTTATCATTGTTAGACAAGTTCATGTCTTACACCATAGAACCTATCCCTTGAAAAGGCAATTGACATGCGGATGTGATGGTAAGCGCAGCTTCCCTCATATCCCTTGATGATCCTACAGTGGATTATCATTTCATTATTTAGAATCTTTCTTCTCCTGCTATTACTAATAATCCTCGCGACATAGCTTGTTGTTATGCTTTAGATTATGATGAACGGTACTCTCATATATTGCGATATTTAACCTATAGTACTTTTTTGGATTCTATGAGTAAAAATGCTAGGGCTATAATTTGTAAGCTCATTGCATGATATATTTATCCTTTCTAATGTCCTTTATAGAAGGATTATAGTGATCTTCTTCTTCATTCCCTCAATAAAACTGAGATCCCTATTGCTCTTGAGGAGGCACATTCAAGTGCTTGCGGGGGGGATTTTTGTGGTAAATATTTGGTTCAAAGGTTTCTTTGAATGGGATACTATTGGCAAACTATGGAAAAAGATTCCTTCACCTTTGTTAGAAAGTGTCATCAGTGTCAGCAACACAACAATTTGATTCATGCTCCTATTGGTTAATGAATTTATCACCTCTCTATATTCTTACACCCATGGAGGTGACAAATGTAATCATAGTTGAACCAGTCTCAATCATATATTTATGACTGATTCTCTGCTTATTTTAAAAGGTGGCAGCTACCTTCGTCAAATATTCAATGAATGATATTCCACTCAATATTGCTTTTAACTAGAAAGCAAACTAAGGAAATGATTTTAACTAGAAAGCTTTGAAAGGCACACAAATAACAAGAATAAAATTTTAAACCACTCAATTTTTAAAAGAAATATAGCTCATCACCATAAAAGCATTATTCACATATAAGTCTTTCACAGTGATAAACACTAACTAAACATCCACCATTCCATTTAAAGAACATAAGAGTAATGGTTTCTTGAAGACAACCATTTTAAAACCAAGTCTTTTGAAATGCCATAATGGCCAATATTAAAGAAAGAAATTAAAACCACAAAGCTAAACCGTCGCTCCATCTCTAGTCTCCTTGATCTCGATCACCTCCACTTTTTGTTGGTCTTGTGTTGCCTCTTATTCCATGATTCTTTGTCGGTACTATTAGTATCTAGTGACAATTGTGGTGATGTTTTTCCTCCCTGGCATAGTGGTGATTTGTAGCCTTGTTTTCCATTTTGGAAGCATATTGTCTGCTTCAGCAAGAGTCCTATGTATACCATCAATTTTAGCTTCAAATGATATTGCATAAGTTTGCAAATTACTCAGTTTCTTGAACACGTCTGAGATGGTAGTTTGAGGATCTCTAATTTCCTTATGATATATTTCATTGTATTGCTCTGTCATTTCCTTGAGATCTCGCACATTCTCCTCGAACCCATCCATGAGGCCTACTTCCAAGGCATTAAAGTTTTCCTTTATTTTCACCAGGAACTCAAATTATTATTCCAATATCTTATTGATATTCTTTATGTAATCATCATATATTGTCTCCTTCCATTCTAAAGCTTCGAACCAAGTGGGATCAATCTCCTTAGCATTTTCTACCAACTTTTCTACAATTAGCACAACATGACTCAATTAGGGGAGTTCCATGGTCTCTTTAGAAAGTACATAGGTTCTACCATGTTCCTTTCTAACTTGTTGAAGCTCAACCACCAATTCTCTGCTCTTATTGATTACATTAGTGTACAACCATCTGAATTTGGTGAGATAGAGAAGACCATCTTGATATAGTTCTTCTATCCATTCACTGGCAGCCCTGGCATATCCAAGATCCTTTTTAACCTTTTGGAAAGTGTCAGAATCAATTCCTTGAACATTTACACTTGAGGCTTCCTCACTGACAATTGATGCAATAAAATTATTTAGAGATTGAACTTGAGATTGCAATTCCATATTTTCTTTTCTATGTTCCTTAGCTCTCTTAATCAATGCATTAACTGAAAAGTCAGTGTGATACACATCTCCTTCCAAAGTAGATGGTCCCATATCCACATGGTTGATTTTGTAGTCAACTTCTGTTATTTCATTTTCACTCACATCTCTTACTGGGTGTACAATTTCTAATAGTTGATGTTTGGAAGTAGAATCAGAAATGATCTGAGATATCCTTTTAGCCTTTTTTGGTTTTTGGGAGCCTTTTAGTAACAGAGTGATAGTGTCAATCGTATTTATCATAGGATAAACACTTTTCCTCTTCTTTTCTACAACTTTTCTACCTCCGCCTTCAACCATGTTGGAGAAGTGGTTTCAAGTTAATTGTCTTTATTGGTGACCTCTACACTCTTCACCATTTTTGTCATCTGGAAAATCACAGGGGAATTCTGAGTAGGCCAAATAGGAATTTCTAGGAGTGGAGGAAAGGAATTATCATCATTTATTTTTTGGTAAATAGCTTCAGAATCAACAAGCATTGATTTCCTTTGAGTCTACAAAGACTCATCATCCTACTCACAAATTGATTTGAGCTTGGCTCCAACCTCTTCAAGTTTATTGACATCTCCTCCTTATTGTGAGCTGATGTTAGGCAATTTAGTTACTGATTTATTTGTTGATACGTTCATGGTGCTGGCAGATGTGGCTCCTTGCTCCTTCCTTGATGAAGATTTGTGTTCTTAAGCAGGATTGACATTTTGTCGCCATTTTCCATTTAACCAATCTGAAGTTTTTATGAAAATAGGGGTAGTACGAACCATCAAATCTGAAATTTCATTTTCCGACCAATCTATTTTGAACAAGGGTTTGGCCACAAGGGTTTTGTATTTAGGGTCAATAATGACCGCATCTTCTTCTGCATCATCAGGAAAATTGAAAGAAATGCCAAAATGTTGTATTTTATTTAAGGTTAGTCTCATGAAACTTCTCTTATACACTTCATCATCTTCTAAACAATCTTCCCAAAAATCTTCAATTTCTGGATGGTGCATG
The DNA here is from genome assembly GCF_030272615.1 of Cryptomeria japonica. Taxonomy (NCBI): domain Eukaryota; kingdom Viridiplantae; phylum Streptophyta; class Pinopsida; order Cupressales; family Cupressaceae; genus Cryptomeria; species Cryptomeria japonica. The sequence continues at coordinate 110,985,674 of NC_081410.1, forward strand.
TAATTCTTACCTCCATACAAATTTTGCTTTGCATATCCTTTTCTATCAAATTTGAACCTTGCTGGTAAATGTTGAAAATGTATTTCACTTAGGGTTTTCTCAACCCCTTTGGCAGCACTGTTATTCTTGCAGGAAAAGGAGGACATAGATAATGGAAATGCATATCCCTTCTTCCCCATATTTAAATACTTAACATTAACAATAGCCATTTGTTGACACACTTCAAGAAAGATAAGAAAATCACTTGGAAATTGGGGTAACTTCAATGGAGTATTCTCAAAACCCCCAATCCTGAGGTAGGTGAATCTGTCAAAATGAGTATAAAAACTCTCAAACCTCATTATCAGAGTAGCAGCTTCGTGTGAAACCCAAAGTTCAATTTTCCCTTCAAGTCTTTTAACAATTTCCATAAGAAATGCATCATTGACACGGGATGAAACTTTCATCCCAACTTGTTTGGTGAGCTGAGGGAATTTTCTATAGACAAGCACATTTGATCTCGTGAGTCTAATCCTGCCCAAATGGTTTCTTGGCTAGCCAGAACATAAATCAAATACGAACACATATTGAAAGCTATAGTTTGTTGAAAACCTTTCAACTGTTCATTTAAATGCTAGCTAATTATTGCAGCCCAATTGATAGAATTCTTTTCACTACAGATAACCAAAATGAAACCACACACCCAGAATTCAAAAGAGCCTGAGTGAGCACTTCCCACCACACGATGTAACAAAGTGATAATATTTGAAATCTCTTATGTAAAATGCCATCATTTGAGTTTAGTGTGTAATTGAGACTTACCTCCCTTTTTGGACTTCAACCAATTCTTGGTGGAATTTTTACACTAGTCCTCATGGGTCTTTAAAAATTCTCCCCCAACCACCACAAACATCTCTTTAGAAGCTTTTTTCTTTGGAATGCACAATGCGCAACAAATATTCTCAAGGATAATTTTTGTGATCATTGTTTCATCCTCAGCTCTAACTTCTTGAGTCTCTGGATTATATCTCTTCGCACATGTAATTACTAAATCAGCACTTGGTATAGCGGATGGAAAACCTCCTACAAGTGTCAAGTCGCTCTGTAAAATTTTATCATGCAATGGGTTTCTACTACCTTTCTCAAGATACTCCAAAAACTTCTCGAAATCGAGATGTTTAATTTTAGTGTCCCTTATGCCAGACCAATTATTTTGAATTCCACTTTGCATGAGTGTAGGCTATTGAAGAGAAGCACTTCATGAAAAACAACAACTAGAAACAAAATGCGGATTCAAAAGTTCTTCACCACCTCATCCATATACTTATCAAGACATGACATGCATTTAATGTTGCATTTAATTTTTATCCCTTGAAAAACAGTCTTTTAATTTGCATGTACATGTTAAAGGCAAATCAATGTTAGTCAATACATATCACTTTACAAGGCGGTGGTGCCCAAAAATCAAGGTAGAGCTCATAGATCACGTGGTCATGAGAAACTAAAACTCCAAAACCCGCGATCGAGACTTCAAACTTTTCAACAACTTCCACTCGAGTGACCAGGAGAAAGTGACTTAAGGGAATAAGTCAAGGGATCGATAACTTATGAAAACTGAGAACTCTGCAACATGGTTAGTTGATACAAGGAACTAGTGACTGGGTTCAAAAACACATAAAGGTCGTAACTTAGGACTTTTGATTGAAAGAAATGAATAACAATATTTATGGAGAAGGAACTCAAAGCCCAAAAAATCAAAGGAAATAGGACTAGTCAGCCAAATGACGCTATTTGGGTTTCACTGATAACAGCTCCTACACACAAACTTAGGTCACAAGTGGTCTCTTGTCCCTTCTCCTTATGGGGATGGATTTTATGGGTAAAATTTCCCCTCCATCTTCCCAAGGACATACTTTCATTCTCACTATCACAGATTATTTTACGAAGTGGGTAGAAGTTGTTCCTCTTTGATCCACTACCGCTGATGTAATTTGTTAGCTCCTTCTAGATAACATTGTTTCTCGATTTGGTATACCTTCCACTTTGATTTCTGATAATGGTAGCTCATTTAAGAATAAATATGTGAAGAAGTTCCTTGAGAAATATGACATTCAACATCGCTTTTTTACACCATACTATCCTCAATCAAATAGCCAAGTTGAAGCTTCAAATAGGATCATTGAACAAATTCTTCATAAGGCTATAAATAAGCATGGTAAGGATTGGCATGCTCAGTTGACCTATGCTCTTTTAGCCTATTGGACAAGTGTTCACATAGCTACTGGTACTACTCCATACAATCTTGTTTATGGTGCTGACGTAATTATGCCTTTGGAGTTAGAGATTCCTTCACTGATAATCTCTCTTAGAGGGATAATTGATGATGATTCTTATCAAGAAGAACATCTTCAACAATTTGAAATGCTTGATGAATAGCACATACACCCTCTTGAGAATATTCAAGTCTATCATAAGACTTTACAATGGAGCTACAATGACAAGGTTATTCAACATTCCTTCTCCATGGGTGATTTGGTACTTTATGAGAATCGAAGCAACATGAATGCTTTGCCAGAAGGAAAAAGAAAGTTTAGCCCGAACTAGATTGGACCATACATCATCACTGACGTCTTTAGGTCAAGTGCTTACAAAATAGCAGATATGGAAGGTATGCCTCTTGAGGAGCCCATAAATGCTATGCATCTTCATAGTTATTACACTTAGAATTTTCCCTTCCCTCCTTTCTATACTTTGGTTTTCATCTTAATTGTGTGATATATTAACATGTCTTCATTAAAGCATATGGTATTAAATAATTGTTATTTAATATGTATTGCTTCACTCTTGACAAACATATTTAGTTTTGGTTGTCTTGAATTCATTGTGTAATTTCTTAGGAATCTACATTTGTTATGCTAGCTTATCATGCAATTTTCTTTATGTATTATGTTAGGTTGCATCATGTTGTGTTTAATTAATACTTAAATTAGATCACATTAGCCATGTACTTTAACATAATATATTACATCATCCTTTGTAGCATTTAATTAAACACTTAGTTGTTTAGTTAAATCACACATGTATCAATTTAATCATGGAAGTGTTGAGCAATCAATCACATGAGTATTGAATTAGGCATACATGTAAATTTTCCAAATTTGTTACTTTTAATCAAAGCAATATAAAAATATATATACAAGTTTTTAGATACAACATATACATATCATCCACTAGTACAAAATGTGGCCTCTATATCACCAACTCCGAGGATGGTGGTTGTCTGAGCCCTCTAGCCCATGTCATGGTGGTCCCATGGGTGTATGTCAATAGGTAGAGGTGGAACGTGAGTGACTCCTTGATGATCTCCTTCGATCCTGATCCATCACTATACCTGTGTACATCACCAACTATAATGGGCCTCTGCATTCTTGCATTGTAGTTGCTCCCTCTCCTCTCACCCAAGCTCTATCTCTATCCTAATGGGCTCACAAACATCCTCATGTCGCCCAACACTTTGTTGTGGTCTATGTGTGATCTAAGAGGAGTGGGGAATGTGTGACGTAGTGATGATATCTCCTAACATGTGACCGATAAAATCACGCCATCCCTGCACATTGGTTGTAGACAGAGAGAGAGAAAGAGAATGTTACACATATATGTAGCATCCTAAAATTGTACCCCTATACAATTTTGACCGTATTTGGGTCCCTACCTTAGCATTTGTGCTCCTAGGCCTAATTTTGACTTCATTATTGCCTCACACATCAATTGGGCACCTTATCCTAGCCCTAAATTGGGGTAAGACTAGAGAGACATGCCCTAGTCCTAATTAGGATCAAAGCACCATGCTTTCTTCCTCCTTAATTGGGCCCCTTTTCAAACCCTTTTTGCTATTTCAAATTTGAGTGGGAAACCCAGCTCCATGTCGGCTCATCTCAAAAAAGTAGCAAGATTTTTTATGGGCAAGTAGAAAAGGAGTCTTTCATCTCTCGTTTTGTTAAGCAAGCATACATAACACACACATGAGATCAAGCATTCAAGCATTTAAGCAATTGAGCAAGTAATCAGTCTTTCTTCAAGCCTTGGAGTAGCAACAAAGTCAAGATTCAAGCATTGAAGTGGAGATTTACATATGATTTTGTCAAAGACTTCATGAAACCCTAATCCCATGTTGAGACAAACAAAACTTCACAAGGGGGTATATCATTTGGTTTTTAGTCATTATTCAACATCTCCCTCAAAAGGAGAATCTTCATTTATAGAAATTCAATTATCTTTATCTCTATTTCATGGTTAATTCCAAAATTGTGGTTTGACTTAGGCAAGCCCCTATTCCCAACCTATTTCCCTTTCTTTCTATGTACAAGAAATAGGTATGGGTTGCGATCTTCAAAATTAGCATTATTTGCAGCGACGAATCAACCCCTTTTAGTGTGCGAAAAGTTTGGGGGACCAGGGAAAATTTCACTACGGTCCCCATATTTTTGGATCCTTTTCAGGTATCAGGTCTGAATCTACTTACATTTCTCAGATCTAGGTGTGTGCCTCAATCTGATGATTGTAGCTCACTGCTTCTGTTTTTTTACCTTCATTTTCAGCACTTTACCCTAATTTCAGCAATTCAACTCACAAAAGAGGGTAAGCAAATCCACCCCTTGAATCCAATCAATTTTTTTAGTCCTTATCTTTGTTGGTTTGTGACTAAATCTATTGGATTCAACCCTCTTTTGAGTGTAATGGTCCCTAAGTCACAAAATTAGCGATTTTCATCCTTTTTGGGGTGGAAACCCTAATTTTTCACCATTACATTTTGGTAAACCCAACTCCTTATACCTTTAACTCTAATTTATGTTTTAAATTTGAGTGTTTATGCAATTGAAAATTCAAATTTTCATTTACAAGTTTGATTTCCAAGTGAATTTTAAAAATTTAGAGGTTAATTTCAAAACCCCAATTTTTAAATCTAAAATTGAACTTGTGGGTTGTTTAAATTTTGGATTAATTATTTTAGATCTGATTGTTAATGTTAGTTCAAATTCAAAATTGCAAACTTAGAGCCAAATTAAAATTAATTTTAAAAATCAAGAGGTTATTTTCACAAAACCCTAATTTTTAAATTTAAATTTATTAGTGGATTGCATGCTCTTTATGAATTCATCTTTTCAAAATCATAAATCAATTTACTTAATTAATTGAACAATCACTTTCACAAAAAAATTGCATTGTTTAATTATTTCCAATTTCCAATTTCCCTGCTTTGTGCATAAATTTTACTATTTTTAGTCCAACCTATAATATCCTCGTGAGAAGAAGTTGTAGAATTAAGGCTTTCCAAGGTTTAATTACTGAGGTGATGGATCCTAATTTGGATAACTTGTTCCATGAGGATTTTGGTGGTTCTAGAATTCCTACAAAGGACTCTATTTATCCTCATTCTTTTCTTAATACTCATGATGTGGATGAATCACTAACTAGGGTGTCCATTGACCAATTAGAGAAGATTGACAATCAATTTGAAAATCTTCAACAATAGATGAGTCAACAATACTCAGAAAGTGAATCTCTACCATTGATTGAAAGATTAAAAATAATGGTTCAAAGTGATAAACTTAGTGCTGATGTGTTGTGTGGTATTGTTCATATTGTTGATACTAACATTATGCCTATGAAGAGTTGTGTTGAAGTCCTTGGTTATACATAACCTCCTAGTCAAGTTAATAATTCTATTCATATGGCTATTGTTCCCACGTTTACATCTAACATCATGGCTTCCTCTACACAAAATTTCATACCTACACATATTAGTCAAGTGGGCAACTCCTCTAATCATAATTCCTTCACCCCTCATGTGAATCTTCAATTTGTTGCACAATCATCTCCCATACCTACCTATCATAGTGTCTCATCTCCTTATTCTCAACCTCCTCCTTCATTCAATAATGTTACCCCTCCTCCTCAATCCAACATGTCCAATTTCAATCCATCAACTGAAGCTACCATCAATAATCTAGCCCAAATAGTATCTTTCTTACAACAACAAATACCTTCCTTCCATGAATCAATCTGAAATGCCCCACCAGGAACCCTAAAGGAAAACAACACAACTAGGCAACTAAAGGGTGAAATAAAATAAAAATTTAAAGATTAAGTGCATTAATTATAACCATTGCACATCTAGTAACACATCGGAAGACTAACACATGATTTCCTAAGGGTTACCAACGAAGATTAATCGTAGATTATATTAACACCATGGTTAATCCAATTGTCTATTTAATTAGATAAAGTAAATGCTTAAGTTCAAAACTACACATACATTTAAATTCCATAATGAAAGAATCAAGTATTCTCATGCATTCAATTTCCATAAAACATTTATACATAAGATCAAAGCAACTGAATTAACATACATTCCACTGACATACTATTACAATATCCATAATTACATGGCTTCCAAAAATGCCACAGATACAAAGTTACAATATCAAGGGTACATAAAAGTTGATACAATGACCACAAGGTCTCAACTGAACAATGATCACGAAAATGAGTTGGCACATGAACCACGAACCAAGAAACACCAGCGAACCCTTTCCTCACCTGAAGATACAATCCAAAACATCTGATGGGAAGTGGCACTACACACGACCATGTGATCCCGAAATGGAACCACCCCACCATGCTAGGAGATAGTAGAAAACCCTCAAGCAAGCAAAGTAAGACAAGTACAAAAGAACTACAAGACTCCACAAACATCCATGTGACTCAACTCACAAAACACTAGTGACTCTAAGGAGAGAGTGTCATCGCATAGCTTGATGGTTACCATGGTAGGCCTCCTAGGTCCCAGCTCTCTGTCTTGGTAACCTCTCCCGACTTCCGGCTCCAACTAAGTCTCATGCGGACCCTACCAATCCTTTCGTGAAGACAAGGTGGTAAGTTTGTCATTCCAAGCCTTCTCGTAACATTATGAGCCTTGCACAAGCACTACACCTATGCATGAGGTACATTATCTTAATTAATATTTATTCTACCCACCCCCTAATTAATTATTAGGTTATCACTTCTTAACTGACTTTCGACGGGTTATCCTATCATCCACTTCGGGCATGACCCCCGCTCGAAATCCACTCTCTCTCATAGGACACTAACAGGAAAGGTCTCTCTACGAGAACTCTATGGGGAAACAGAGAACCATAACTAATCCTGACAAACCACAGGTGAAAGATACACAATCACTAACCCAAGATTGACCATTTGGACAAAACACACAATGGCTCACATCAATAAGGTTATACAACACCTGATCAAGGAGATATAATAACATATAACATAATGACAACTCAACCAGAATTGCAATGAAATTAAGCTTGACTGCAAACCCATTTACACAAGATCCTAATACAGGCAATCTTTTCTTAAAACAACCAAAAGCATAAATAACTTGCAATTAAAGATTTTCCAGACAATAAGAAAATGCAAATATTTAAATACAAAGAAATCAATCTGTCATTTTTCCAATAAGGTTAAATAAATTCACATGAAAATTAATCTCCCTAATTATATGTTCATGATTTTTCTTTAACAAGTAATTCCGAATGGCTTATATCCATAATCTAAATTAAGTTCCACATTTAAAATTATAATTAATAATATAATATATTTACAATAATAAATATATTCTTCAAATATATTATCATGTAATTATATCACATTAAACTATAAAATGAAGATTTAATATTGAAATAACTTTTATTTCCACTAATTACATAATAACACCTCAGAAAATCACACACACACACACACACACATATATATATGTATATATATATATATAATATATATATGTATAATATATATATATATGTGTGTGTATGTATGTATGTATGTATGTATGTATATATACATATATATATACATATGTATGTATGTATGTATGTATTGATATATATACATATATATATATATGTATATATCGATATATATATATATATATATATATATAATATTATATTTTATTTTATTTTATTTTTTAAAATAAATTAAATAAAACCAAGTTTATGAAACCCGGAGGTAGGAAAAACAGTATCCACGGCTGCCCTGCTACCCCATGGTAACTCTGCTACCATATGGCAGCAGACGCTACCATACGGTAGCAGTCGCTACCTTTGGGTAGTATTGTTGTCGTAGGTAGCAGTAGCTACCTTTGGGTAGCGCTATTGTCCAGCAGTTGCTACCTTCAGGTAGCCTCTGCTGCCATGGGTAGCAGGCAATCCACCTCCCAACAAATTCTTTTTTATTATTATTATTTTTTTTTAAAATACAATTAACTTAAACTCCCAAAAAATTTCCAATAAGATTTATTTCTCAATCAACTTTTATTTTTTTTAAAATGAATAAATAAAACAATTTCCCCTAAACTTAAATAATCAAATAAATTTAATTAATAATTAAATTTATTTCCATATTAACTATATAATTTCTCAGAGATGCACAAACATAAAAAAAAAAAAAGAACAACCCTAGCCAAATATTGAAATCAACAACCAACAAGAGGGAATGATTTCTCTGATAAATCCCATTTTCTACCAAACTTGCAATTTCCATGCATAATAAAATCTTGGCAAAATTTGCCATAATAACTTTTCCCAAATTTCTCAAAATTTAATCCACAAACACCTAGAAATAACTTCTTTCCATTAAACTAGAAATTAACTTCTGGTATGGACTTTAGCTAAGAACATAATTAATCAAACGGGATATGACAATCATCTTGACACACACATCATTCAGAAGATAGAAGAAATAAAAATATTTTCTTAAAACAACAATCAAAAGAAGCCACCCAACCTGATATAGCTTTCCTGGAAGAAATCTGTAGAAGAGCCCTAATCTTTTCAACAAGCTTCCAATAAATTTTTTCGCCTAGATTCTTGTCCTGTTTCCTGTGTATCCTAAAATAATGACATATTCTTCTTTTTAAACTAAAATTCTAGGTTGAATATCTTTTTTCTCCAAAAACCTAAATTTAGAATAAAAGCAGTTTTATCTTCTTTTCTAATTTTCTAACCAAGGATAAGGTAACATGCAATAATTAAAAATCATTTTTCTTTCTTTTCTTTTCTCATGCAACTCTAATTAATTTTCTAAATAAAGAAATTAAAGCAATACTTCAATTCCAGTTTATTTATTTATTTATTCTTTTATTCTTTTATTTATTTAAAATTCTAGGAAACAATAAATGCAACTAATCTAATTTATTTTTTCTCTAAAATTTAAATAAAATATATTTCTAATATCATGCAGCTTGCAACTTAATTTAATAACTTCTTTTAATTAATTAAATTTATAGTCTCAATGCATACATAAATCAACTATGAGATAACTCCATAAACTTAATTAATTAATCAAATCCACTAAAACACACAAACTGAACAAATATCAAGCAAATACTCATAAAAAGATCAAACGACAAAATACGAAGGCCGAACTAACTGATTGGATGACCAACTAATGACACTCACACGAGTGTAAATGAGTAAAATAGGGTCAACTACTATCTCCTCCACTTCCATCGAAAAATATAAGGCATGCTCAGACCTGTGAAGCCAAGTGGAGATAATACCCCGTACCTACCCGGTACTTGTACCTGCAATATCCTGCATCACCGAACCACACATGCATATATACAATATAGAAAACACGGCATACACACCGATGAAGGAGAATCATGACATTCCCTGTCTCACCGAAATGAGTGAAGGAAAATTGTCCTCTTGCATCCAATACACTCGCAGACACACAACATATAATTACACATTGCATAGATAAAGTAAAATGTCAATACATAGCAATAATCCATAAAATGCAATAAATCACAAGTACTAAAATACTGTAAATAAATTATTCATCTCATATCCAAATAAAGCATGAAATAATGTCATAAAAATCTGAATAACACATCATGGTAATGTATCCATTGAAAACAAACAATAATAAAATATGAGTCTAATGAGTTCAAATGAGTAGGGGTACTACACAATCTAAGTATAATGTTCTCACATTTGATGTATCAGGCCCTCAATTGGAGCTTTATAATGGAAAAGGTGATCCTTTAACTCATGTTAAAAAATTTCAAACTTTATGTAGAGACATTTCTCAAGACCAAAGACTTTTGGCTAAATTGTTTACTAGAACACTTAGGGATAAAGCTTTGCAATGGTATTGTTCTTTTCCTCCTTATTCTATTGCTTCTTTTCAACAATTGGCTAATGCTTTAATTCAACGATTTCACAATAATATTGATCCTAAAATTACTTTGACTGATTTGATGCATTATAAGCAAGGTGTTAAAGAAAAAGTGACTGATTTTATTGGTAGATATAAACATTTGTATTCACAAATTTCTTTTCATGTGCCTGATCAAGATATTCAAAGAATTTCATTTCTAATTTGCAAAAAGACATTAGAGATAAACTTCTCTTTTCTAAGTTTACTTCCTTTACGTAGTTGTGCGCAATACTTCACAATTATCACCTTATCGTGAGTCAATTGGAACAATCCTCTTTAATGGCTCCAACTGATAAAAGTGAAAGTACTCAACAACCTTTTGTGAAGTTCAAACCAAATAAAGGATTCATCAAGTTCAATGACAACAACAACACTCAAGTAGGAGCTGCAACAATAGGTGTGCCTCCTTTGTCCAAATACTTTAGAAAAGAATTCACTCATCTTAATGAATCTTTGCATAGTATTATGATGCAATTGTTACAAAGGAATGTGTTGAAGCTTCCCCCTACTAAACCACTTGATCCATGAAAGACCTCCTCACCTTATTTTGATTCCAAAGCTTTTTGCCAATATCATTGTTAACCAAGTCATGACACTGAAAAGTGTTATTCCTTAAAGAGTAAGATTGAAGACTTAATTGATAACAATACCATATATGTGGTTGGTGTGAATGATAAAGGAAATATATTTGAAGCTCCTCCTAATCAAAATCTTCAAATTTTCACTAATCCTTTACCTTCCCATTCCACTAATGTGATTGAGACTGATCGTCTTTCCTTCTCTCCTAATGACCTTGGCCTTGATTCTAATAATGTGATGAACCTTTTTTATAAAACTTAACCTCCTAAGGACTTATGCATTACATTTGATCTTAGTGAGACTATTAAGGCACTCGATGGCCCATTATATATCACTGTGAGAATCAAAGGCATGCCCTCACGAGGGGTGCTCATTGATCTGGCTTGTATGGTTAATGTGACAACTAAATAATTTTTGTATACCTTATAATTGCATCAAGTGACATATGATAAATCTGATGTGGTGATTAAAATATTTGATGGCTTCTCCTATCTTGCTATTGCTTCTATTACACTTTCTATTGAGGTTGGCACTAAATACTTAGATGTTGTCTTTACTATCATTCCTACATCCGATAAATTTCATGTGAAGTTGAGACATCCTTGGCTCTCTTCCATGAAAGCGATTTCTTCTACTATTCATAAGTGTTTGAAATTTCCTCATGATGATAAAATTATAACTATTAGTCACAACACGTATCAACCTACAATGAGGCATGGAGATGTTAATCTTGATTATTTTTTGTCCAAACAATTCCAACCACTTAAGCCTCAAAGTGATGCTCTTTTTCAGTCTTATCAAACATGGAAAATGACATGATTTTATCCTTGTGTAAACCTATAAATCCAAGACTTAGTCTTCCTCCTAGTGATGACCATACTCCTCCTCCTAAGGATACTCTCCCACTTCCTCCTAAGGATAAACCCATTCTTCATCCTAAGGATAAGCATATTATTCCTCCTAAGGATAGACCTATTTCTCCTCCTCATGATGGACCTGGCCTCCTTCCTACACCTTCTATTCCTCCTTTATATGGTGTAGTTCAGCCTCCTAAGTCTTAGAAAGGGAAGCACTCGGCATCTCTTATTGTTCAACCTAAGAAACCTTCTCCTATGCATCCTTCCTTAAAAGAAGAAAATAAGTCTATGCATGTTGAACCTATGCCTTCACAACCTTCAACTAAAACTAAACAAAAATGTTGCGTGAGAGAACACCGACAAAGACGTTGTGCTAGGGCTCATGAACTTGCTTCTCAAACTATTTCTTCTTCGAAGACACCAACTATTGACATAATAACATTTCCTCAACCTTCTCCAAGACATAAAATGATTAAGACAAATGATGGTTCAAGTTCTATTCCTATTAGAGCTCCTATATTGTTAATCTTGATGAAGAAATAGATGATAATGTTGTTCATGATGAAAATGTTGATTCTAATATTTTAGATGATGAATATGAATACGTTGATGTTGACAATGGTTTATCTAAACAACTTTAAAAAGCATTAATCCTAGCTCCAACTAACAGACAAAGTGACATATCATTAGAGCATGGTCCTTGTTTGGGATTTTTTATAGCTCCATCTACAGTTCTTGAAGTGGCTCCTCTTGCATGTTGGCCACCTTCCCAAAACAGTGATGAGCAATATTGGGAGGCAAATAATTTGCATGATTATCTTCATTCATGTCATAGATTCTCTCTCTCTCTCTCTCTTCTCTCTTTCTTGTTTGTGACCTTCTATTTGTTGTCCCTAGTGTTGTCTACTTGAGGATGATGCAAAGAGTTTAGATCTCTTTTGGTCTCTCCCATGTTGACTCAAAAGACACATGTGCCCTTCTTCAATAGTGGTTTTTCTCTCTTTGGGGGATGAGGACAATTCTATGCATATATATACATGATATACATTATTTATCATAAAAAGAATACTAACCCTAGAGTTAAGCAAGACCATTATGTGTTTTATGTCTTGTGATCATTATCCTTTGATTTGTCCTTCCTTGAGGACATATTATTGTGATAACGTGCTTGTCTTTTTGGGTGTATCCTACCTTAATGCAATTTCTCATGTTACGGTGTGTGCAATTGCTTTAACATGGGGGCATACACTCCACTCAATGATCTATCTCTTTTCCATAACTTGATACTTAAGCTACTTAGCAAACTTAGTCTTTTGCTTCGTAATTTTGGTATTTTTCTTTTCATAACTCATATTAAGAGAACCTTACTAGTTTTTATTCATGGTTCTCTCTTTCTCTTTCTCTCATGATGTCCCTTTTATCTTGTCATCGAAGTTGTAAGATCCTAAAGTCCACTAGGGGCTTGGTGCATCTTGCCTTCTAGGTGACTTGGTGAAAGTTTTTCAATGTGAACCTGTGTACTTTACTGAGAGTCTAATTGACTTCATACTCCCACTAAACTAGGGACTAAATGTAGCATCCTTAAATTGCACCCCTACACAATTTTGACTGCATATGGAGCCCTACCTTAACATGTGTGCCCCTAGGCTTGACTAGGACCTGCTTCTACTCGTATCACTCAAGTATGACTTCATTATTGCCTCACACATCAATTGGGAACCTTTTCCTAGCCCTAAATTGGGGTAGGACTAGAGCGCCATGCCCTGGTCCTAATTAGGACTAGGGCACCATTCTTTGGTCCTTAATTTGACCCCTTTTAAAACCCATTTTTCTATTTCAAATTTGAGTGGGGATCCCAACTCTACGTCGACTCATGTCGGAAAATTAGCAAGTTTTTGGATGGGCAAAAGGAGGCTTTCCTCTCTCATTCTAATAAGAAAGCATACATAACACACACATGAGATCAATAATTCAATCATTTAAGAAATTAAGCAAGTAATTAGTCTTTCTTCAAGCCTTGGAGGAGCAACAAAGTCAAGATTCAAGCATTGAAGTGGAGGTTTATATCCTATTTTGTCAAAGACTTCATGAAAACCTAATCTTGTGTGGCAACAAACAAAACTTCACAAGGAGGTATATCATTTGGTTTTCGGTCATTATTTAACATCTCCCTCAAAAGAAGAATCTTCATTTACAGCAATTCAATTATTTTTATCTTTACTTCATGGTTAATTCCAAAATTGGGGTTTGACTTTAAAAAGGCCCTATTCCCAACCTATTTCACTTTCTTTTTGTGTGCAGGAAATAGGTATCGAGTTATGATCTTTAGAATCAACATTATTTGTAGAGACGAATCGACCCTTTTTGGTGTGCGAAAAGTTTGGAGGACCTGGTCAAATTTTCTACGCTCTCAATATTTTTGGAGCTTTTTCAAGGATCAAGACTGAATCTACTTACATTTCTTAAATCTAGGTGTGTGCCTCAATCTGACGACTGTAGCTCACTATTTCTATGTGTTTACCTTTATATATAGCACTTTACCCTAATTTTAGCAATTCAACTCACAAAAGACGGTAAACAAATACACCCCTTGAATCCAATCAGTACTTTCAGTCCTTATCTTTGCTAGTTTGTGACTAAATCTATTGGATTCAACCCTCTTTTGAATTTAATGGTCCCTAAGTCACAAAATTAGCGGTTTTCACGCTTTTGGGGGTGTAAACCCTAATTTTTCACCATTACAATATATATCATCACATCATCACATAATCAAATTCAAATCTAATTCTTTAAACAAATTATTACCTAGATCCCCCTCCTACCAAGTAGGATTGGATGAGGTGGGAGCTTGAGCTACGGTAGTTTGTGCCACTGCTCTACTACTCTCTTCATGCTTGTACTGCCTTTGTATCTCAGGACGTGTCTCTAACGGGGATGACCTATGTAACCGCGATCTTAGTCTCTCTAAGGCTATCTCCTCTTCATCTCTCACTACATCCTATCCCCTATCCTCTCATGGTGGAGGTTCCATGGCTCTAATCTCATCTCCTGGATGATCGGGCACATCCTCTTGCTCCTAATCATCCTCCTTATCTTGATCATCCTCCTGATCATGCCCATCCTCATCACTTCACTCCTTTGAAGCCTCGTGTCCTATATCCTCACTGTGTGAATTGTCTGATCTCATCCACAAATAGAGATTCCCTCTCGAGTAGTCCAAAGGAAAGATGGCTTCGGGGAACTTCCTCTCCCACCATGTAACATAGCTCTATTGAACCCCAGAATCATCCTAGAGTGGAAGCACGTACTTTTCTCCTTCATCATCACAATCATCTGTAATCTCTATCTCATTTGTAGTAGGTTTGGGTATCGCTCCTGGTCTCATGGCATTGTGAGAGTGTCGTATGTAGATTACTATCACTAAAGGACAGCCCTGCTCTAGACCAAATTGTCTCATCACTCTATCAAAGTAAAATGTTATGATGATATAGATGTGATGACCCTCTAGAAGACAATCCCACTGTATGTGTCGAAGTTATCTCTATTGACCTGGCCAAATGGCCATCTATCTGTACGGTCTTCATACAATATCATCCAATCACAAGTGCTCAATCACAACTCTCCAATATAGTAAGTCACATCGCTGCCAAGATTTTGTGCATGGATACGCATGAGCCTAGGGCTCATTAGTATCCACATTATTGGGAACCATGTTGGCCTCATCCATGCAATATGCTCAAACATCTAGATCTACCATAGAGTGCATGTCATCAAACTCTTCCCCTCCCCATATGCATAGCCTCACAAGTCATGGTAGAGATGTGCTAACATATTGCATCCCCATGCAAACACAGTACGATGCTCCTCCATCTCACAAATGGTATATGTCAAGCCTCTATGCATAATATTGTCTCAGCCATTGGTACATATGGCTAGCACCACTATAGCAATCATCAATCTCCTCACTAGTGGAACTGTGTCAGATGTTAAGTGTATAGCTTCCATCAAATTGAATATATATATATATATATGCATATTTATTAAATCATATATTAAACGACATGTTCTATATAATCCTGATAACTATCGAGTTGCATTAGTTAAGACAGTCAAGCACCATCGTTGTTAACTAATGCGATGGATGTGAGATGGAGGGTCATGACTCTACGTGGCATAAAGCCACGTAGAAGTCATTCCCCTATGTAGACATGGCTCTTCATCTCCTTATAGATATGCAAATAATATTGACACTTTCAGGTATGGTGATCAATAATCGTGGCAATCTCATGACCTAGAAAACTGTCGACATTGCAATAGAAGATTAATATCATAGAGTTATATTTAGATAAAAATTGAAGGAAACAATATTCATTGCATTAATCTCACTTAAATTTCATCCTTATTAAATATCATAAGACTTTTATCTTCTCTATCTCTGATCAAATTCCTTAACATGGTATCAGAGCCAAGTTGGTAGAGAAATAATAAAAATAGAGACAACTCTTTTCAGACGTGCATTCAGAATCGAAGGAAAGCAATCATGATGAATAGTGTTAGAGTGGAGGATAGAGTTGAAGGTGCATCCAACTTTGTCTCATGGATAATTCAAATAAAAACAATTTTTCAAGAACTCGAATTAGATGCATACATAGAAGAAGACACTAAGATGCCTGAAGACAAGCTAGAGAAAACAACCTGGAAAAGACACAACAAAAAGGCTTAGAAAATCATCATTGACGTTGTTAAAGATCACATTCTTCCAACCATCTCAAAACTTACTACAGTTTATGATATGTTCAAGACCATTTCAAACTCATATGAAATAAATAATGCAAGCAGATTGCTCACCTTAAAGCAGCAATTAATGCATATCTACATGAACAAAGGAGAATCGATTACATCCTATTTCATGAGGATTTCAGAGTTGAAAGACCAATTATGAACTATTGGAAATAATGTAGATGATTTGGATCTATCTCTAATAGCACTTAAGGGATTACCATCCAGTTGGGAATCCTTTATTCAAGGCATTAGTGCTCGTCTGACACTACCAAAATTTGATCAACTCAAGAATGATTGCACTCAAGAAGAATCTTGGCTAATCACAAGAGGATTGGGTCCAAACAAAGAGGGAGAAATTCAAGCACTACATGCTAACACAAGCAACAAAGGGAAGAAAAGGAAGTTCAAATGGAAGAGAGGAAATAACCACAAAAGCAGAGACTTCTCCAAGATTCAATGCAGGTCCCAATTCCTTTCACTGGATAGGTAGAATTGTCTCCTATTTTAACTTCTTCAGTTGAGTGGCCTTTAAAGGTTTCGAATTGATCTCTAAATCTGGTTATGTGTTGAGAGGCTCTACTGTCGATCATCCACATATTTTTGTTTGAGTTTAGTTCACTTGATAAGGCTAAGAAAAATAGAGGATTCTCTACTTCCTTGACTTCAACTATGGTCGCTTGAGCTTTCTTCCTTTCTGGACAGAATCTGTGAGTGTGTCCAAATTTATCACTACAATTGAAAAATGTTCTTTTTATACCAGGTATCAAAAGGAATTTGGTCTCTATTTCAGGACTAGTTGATCAAGGATATCGTGTCACCTTCCATGAAGATAAAGTTCTACTCTGGCCTAAAAATTCTAATATAAAGAATGCTATTCATATAGGATCTAGAGATGGTAGTTTATACAAATTATGTAATATTCAAAAACTAGCACTAAATCATGAAGTATCAAACTCTAATGAAATTTGGCATAGAAGATTAGGACACCTTCGATTTAGTGCCCTACCTTCTATAGGAAAGATTACCACAGGATTACCAAATCTAAAATTTGATCATGTTAGAACTTGTAAAGGATGTGCTCTAGGGAAGAACTCAAAAAGGTCATTTCCCTCAAGTGAACACAAATCAAAATTTGTACTATAACTTGTCCACATTGATTTGTGTGGTCCAATGTCATTACCATCACTAAGGGGTTTCTTGTATTACGTGATATTTGTTGATGACTACTCTAGGAAAACTTGGATTTATTTCATAAAACTCAAGGAATCAAATGAAGTGTTATCAAAATTTAAATAATTTAAAGCCTTAGTGGAAAATCAAACTAGAAAGAAAATAAAGACTCTAAGATCAGATAATGGAGGTGAATACATCTCTAAAAAAATTAAAGAATTCTGCATTTCTGTTGGGATTAAGAGGGAGTGTACTATACCTTATAATCCTCAACAGAATGGAGTCGCAGAAAGAAAAAATAGAACCATCATCGAAGCCACTAAAGCCATGATGCATGATCAAAATCTAAATATCTTATTTTGGGATGAAGCCTCAAATATAGTTGTGTATATTCAAAACAGATGCCCTCATTCAATCCTAGAGAATATAACACCTAAAGAAGCCTTTATACGAAATAAACCAGATTTAAGCCATCTAAGAATCTTTGGTTTCCATGTGTATATTCACGTTCCTAAAGAAAAGAGAACCAAACTAGAACCCTCCAGGAAGAAAGGCATATTTGTTGGCTACGGTGAAACCACTAAAGGATATAGAGTCTATATTCCAGGGCGAAGATCTATTGAAATCAGTAGAGATGTCAAATTTGAAGAAGATGTTGCTTATAAACTCTCTCTAAGTGTAGAAGATGATCAAACCACATAATCAAATGAAAATATTACAGTTGAGAATCAGAGGGAGAATAGCATAGAAAATCATGAACTTCAATGACCTAATTTCAAGAAAGCTGAAAATCCTAACAACAAGAAAAGGCCGCTATGGGCAAGAAAGTTGATTGAAGAAAATAATGTGGAACCTGATGAAATATTCAAAGAGAATAAG
Source organism: Cryptomeria japonica (assembly GCF_030272615.1). NCBI lineage: Eukaryota > Viridiplantae > Streptophyta > Pinopsida > Cupressales > Cupressaceae > Cryptomeria > Cryptomeria japonica. The sequence goes on from NC_081410.1 coordinate 111,004,210, forward strand.
AAAATAAGAAGTCAATCATGCTATGTTGCACTCATGACTGAACTTATAAAATTTGAACCATCAAATGTTGAAGAAGCCTTAACATGTCAAGCTTGGAAAGATGCAATTATTGAGGAATACCAATCTATATTAAAGAATGATGTCTGGGATATTGTATCTAGACCAAAAGATAAATCAGTTGTCTCATCAAAGTGGTTATTCAAAATCAAAAATGCACCAGATGGTAGTATTGAAAAACACAAAGCCAGATTTGTTGCCAGAGGGTTCTCTCAAAAGGCTGGAATTGATTATGAAGAGACATTTGCTCCAATTGCTCGATATACTTCTGTGAGAACCATCATTGCCATTGCATCTTCCAAAAAATGGAAAATACACCAAATGGATGCAAAGACTGCATTTTTGAATGGTATTATTGAGGAAGAATTATACATAGAACAACCTAAAGGTTTTGCTACACAGGATAGAAACCTCTATGTGTGTAGACTAAAAAAAGCTCTCTATAGCCTTAAGCAAGCTCCCAAGGCATGGTATGGAAGGATAGATAGTTATCTCTCCAAACTAGGATATTACAAAAAATGAAGCATATTCTAACATATACTTCAAAATATTGGATGGTGACATGTTAATACTTGTTCTCTATGTTGATGACTTGTTGATAACAGGAAAAGATCACCTCATTGCAAAATGCAAACAAGATCTTGTGGTTGAATTCGATATGAAAGATCTAGTTCTATTGCACTATTTTCTGGGCCTAGCAATATGGAAAAAAGAGAATTATATTTTCCTAAATCAAGGAAAATACACCACTGATATCCTGACCAGATTTGGTATGATAGATTGTAAACCTCTCTCCATTCCAATGGAAACAAATCTTCAAACTCAAAAGTGAAGCAACAGATTCAGAACCTACAAATCCTACATACTATAGACAAATCATTGGATCTCTTATGTACCTAGTAAACACTCACCCTGATATTTGTTATGCTACCAATGTGTTAAGCCATTTCATGTGCGAACCTAAGAAGATTCACCTAATGGCGGCTAAGCATATTCTGAGATACTTGTGTGGCACTATTGGACTTGGCCTGAAGTATAAAAATGTTGAGATACAACTCCAAGGGTATTCTAATTTCGACTGGGCAGGCACTTCCATTGATCGTAAAAGTACAACAGGGTGTTGTTTTAGTCTTGGATCAGCTATGATATCCTAGTTTAGCAGAAAATAGTCAACAGTTGCTCAGAGTTCCACTGAAGCTGAATGTATGGTTGTCTCCATGGGAGCACGTGAGGCAGTGTGGTTAAGGAAATTGCTAGTTGCACTATTTGGGAAACCACTAGACCCCACTGTGATTCACTGTGATAATCAAAGATGCATCAAACTTTTTGTAAATCCAGTCTTTCATAATCGATTCAAGCATATAAAGATCCCATACCATTACATAAGAGATATGGTAGACAGAGATGTTATCAAATTGACCTACATCAACACTGAAGAGCAAAGTGTCGACATATTCACCAAACCTCTTGCAAAATTGAAAGTGGAATACCTTAGAGGTAAACTTGGTATGACTAAATTAAAATGGAAATTTCTAATATTAATATTGTTCATATGTGATTTGATATATTCATGAATATCTTGGATGCAATATTGTATGTATGTGTTGTGTCATGAAAGGTGACGATCTTTCATGTAAGTGTAAAATTTCTATTGTAAGGTGACGACTTCAACAATAGCCTGATCTGTTATCAAGATTGACTACATTAAGTTGATGTCCCAGAATGTACCAGAAATCTTGATACTAAATTCCCTATGATGAGTTACAGAGTTGTTATCATTAAATGGTTGTTCCGAAATATGTCAAAAATTATGATAAATAACAATATCATGATTGACTACATTAATTTGTTGTCCCGGAATGTGCCGAATATCATGATACTAAATTTGTTTCACCTATGATAATGACATGTTATAATTGTCACTAGAATCAAGGTAGTAATCTGATAAGACTTCAAATAGTTGTTGTCCTAGAGTGTTGGATATCAGATAATCTCTGAGATATGAAGTATTTCATTAGTAAATATTCCTGAGTGAATGATCATGTCAAATAAATATGTATATCTAGAAGGTTGTTCCTTAAAACTCAATTATGAAATTCAATCCTCTTTTGCTAAGAGGGAGTGTTAAGTGTATAGGTTCCATCGAATTGAATAAATAAATATATATATATATATATGCATATTTATTAAATCATATATTAATATACATGTTCTATATAATCCCGATAACTATCAGGTTGCATTAGTTAAGATAGCCGAGCACCATCACTGTTAACTAATGCGATGGATGTGAGACGGAGTGTCATGTCCTTGTAGGGTCATGACTCTATGTGGTATAAAGCCACGTAGAAGTCATGCCCCTACATGGATATGGCTCTTCGTCTTCTTATAGATATGCAAAGAACATCGACACTTTTGGGTATGGTGATCAATAACCGTGGCAATCTCATGACCCAGGAAACCGTCAACATTGCAATAGAAGATTAATATCACAGAGTTATATTTAGATACAAATCGAAGGAAACAATATTCATTGCAGTAATCTCACTTAAATTCCATCCTTATTAAATATCATAAGACTTTTATCTTCTCTATCTTTGATCAAATTCCTTAACATCGAATGGATGAAGTAGCCATCAGATGAGAATCTGACCTCTCGTCTCTCTACATTTGGGTCTGCATATGCAATATATCTGCTCATGAGCAGTCGGACTAATATCTCATTGTCCTCCCTCTCACTAGTAGTCTCGAGATATGGTATACATCCTCTAATGTCGTCGTCATCTCTCGAACGAGCAAGAAGAATGTAGATGTATTTGGATCCCATCTCTCCATCAAGGCTATGAGCATAGGCCCATGAAACTTGACGGTGGGCATGCAACATGTGTACCACAAACCCATTGCATGAAGAAGTCATTCATCCTCTAGTGATAGATGAGGAATTAGACTCTGCAAATGTCAATATGTGAGACCAGTGGTATGTTCACGCAAGTATGGTAACTCCTGCAAAATCAAGTGTTATGTATCAATAATCTCAAACATCAAAGATATAAAATCATCATCAAACTGTACTAACCCCATGAGTGCCACCTAATGCCCCTTTTCTAGGACCATGGGACCATGGTGCCCATTGTGGTGGCTGTTGTCAAATTAGAGTTTTTCACAACTATCTAACCAATCAGGAATGCAACAAAAGACTAGGGTGCAATGTTAGTGGTCTTACCTCATCTAGCCAGACATCCTCGATGACAAAATGTCGTAGGATCTCTATCTGGGTGGGCACTTCGTGTCATTCACATGGAATTTTCTTCTATGTGGGCTCCTCCTCTGCACTATGAGATACAACATGAATAAGATAAATGAATAGTATCACTTTCACTATTTAAGGTAATCTCTCTCCTAAAACCCTAATTCTGCATTTCATACAATCTTTCACATCTTGAGCTAGGGAACTGTGATTTTTGCATTGTTGGTTGCATTAGAATCGTGTTTCAATTCTCTTTCTTACCGAATGTTCCGCAACTTGTTTTGGTCTTGTATCAAGCCTCATTGCAAGCATTTGTCATCAACTCTCTTCACAATTCGTTGTGGTAAACATGATATCCTATTTCAACATACTAAATAACAAGCCAAAACAGGGGGCATATAGCTACGCTCGAATTTCATCACTCTTAGTAAGCATTTTAGGTGATTTTGTGATTTCAACTAACAATGTGGCTCCTAACATAGTACTGGAGATAACACTAGGGGATTTGTTTGACATCTTATGGACTTATCATTTTTCCCATGAATGTTTACTTTTCTATACTTGAGCTTACATATGCATGTAGTGTCATATGACCGCTAAAGTGGGGGCTAAATGTAGCATTGTAAATTGTACACCCCTAATTAGGGTTCTCCAATTCCATGCTTAGGTTAGCACCCACCCTAGTGTGTCTCATTACATCTTGCATTTATGTCTTCTTTAGGAATTTAATTATTAATTTAATTAAATCTAAAGTCTTCTCTTGTCAATTCACATATTATAAAATTGGGCCCTTAACCCTAGGTGTGCCCCTTTTTATTTTATTTTAAATTAATCTTAATAATGTTCTAATTTCAATCTTCAAGGCACATTTTCAGATATTTAAACACCTTGGATTGACCTATTGTGCTGGATTTGACTTTATAATCATGATAAAACGCATCCCTAGAAAATTGGGAAAAAGACAACCAAACCAAGTAGTATACTACCTAGTCTCATACTTTTTTTCCCTGAATTTTGAGAGCTTAGTTTGGCAATATTTGTTGGCAACTAGCAGCAAACTGGGAGGAGGGGTTGAATTAGTTTGCACAAAACTTTCCACAACTTGTACCACAAATCAAATTTGATAATTAACAATTAAAATATGAAACAACACCACATCAATATCACACATAACACCAAGATTTTTGACATGGAAAACCCAGTTAAGGGAAAAACCATGGTGGGAACCTACCCACAATGAGATAATACCCTGTTAGGAGTAAATGAAATATTGTAATGGGGAATGAACATGCATTTAGGCTCACTGCCTAGAGCTCATTGATCAAATAAGAAACCCAAAAAAGCTACAACCTTAAGGGAAGGCTCACTGCCTTACAAGAAGTTTCACTGACTTACAAAAACATTCGAACAACAATCAGGATTACATGAACTGCAAAGATAGCATCTACAAATACCGAAGTACAGTTTTGGTTAAGCACACAATCTGCTCTGCAAAAAAATTCTTCTCTTCTTCACTTCCGAAAGATGAAATCACTTTTTTGCACATACAACGTGATCATACACACTTTCAAAGATCACAGACACACAACTTACATGATTATTACATTCATTTATACATGACATCAACCCATGAAGTATAGGTCGGTTAAACCCTCAACACAAATTAAAAAATAATAACCTCACATGCTACAACAACATATGCGGACCAAAATAATGTCAGCTAAGACATATGTTGGACCCAAATCAACACCGCAAACTAGCAACACCTCCAACAATTTCACCTCGATCATCTACAACATGCTACAATCTCCAAGAATGTCGCATAACACGAAGAACATCATCAAACCAAGAAAATCGTCAATAACGCACAAAACGATCAATGTGGACCACCAATACTCATAGAACACGATCTATAAATATTCACAAGCAACATGAATTTCACCACACCAACTGCAACAACTCAGATTACAAGAATCATCACCACCTCACCACTAGAGCTCAACAACATCATCAAAACTAATTGACAACATGAAAGATTCTCTTGTGGATATCTAAACCATGAACCAATCGAACTAAGGATACACAACAACGGCACTAACACATCACATACATCCGCAACTAAAGATATAGCAATTATGGAGCAATTTGGAGCACAAACAGAAACAAATAACATGAACAACTAAATAACAATCTCAATACTAGATCATATAATTCGATCAGAACATTATGCAGACCACTGAGAATTATGTCAACTAGAGATACTTATCTCCAAAATCATTAAACCTCATCAACTCATCTGCAAAACACTGACCAAACCAACTCATTTACTCTGACTGCAACACTGAAATACACAGAAGAATATGTTGACATCAATGACAACGCATCTTCAAAGTAGCATCCAACAATCTCCCCCTTTGGTATTGATGGCAACATATGAATGTGAAAAACAATCAATGCGAAGAAATAAATCAACAACCAACAATCTCCTCATCATACACAACAAACCCTCCACTGGATATAACAGTTTTTACATGCTTCTCTCCCTCTTTGACATAAATGACAAAGACATATATAGCACAAATCTTGATTTTCTCCCCCTATGATAAACACACAAATCTGAACATCAATACTGACTACTCCCCCTAGCAGTAGCCTCACTCGTCAATCTTGATCACAAGATAGCTCTATGAAGTTCACCGGACTGATGCAAATCCAGGCATCTTAGTCATTATCAGGAGGGGAAATTACCCCTAACTTCTCTCTGAGATACTCAAAAGTGTCTTTAGGCAAAGGATTCATAAAGATATCTGCAACCTATTCCTTGGTAGATGCATACTCCAATCTAACTTCTTTCTCATTCACCTTCTCCCTTAGAAAATGGAACTTGATTGACAAATGCTTTGTTTTTGAATGCAGTGTTGGTGTAAATAAATATTCATTATGGATATTATTACACTTTACTTAAGTTAACTTAGGATAATGCATCTCTTTATAGTTTGGATTTGAGACACTTAGGGAAGTGTGCACATAGGGATAGTGCTTGTAGAAGAAATTTCACCTTTTGTGGTCTGGTTTTGTTGTTACACTCCACATTCGGTGGGTCATCCACCTCTTGTGGAATATTATATTATTTCTCCTACCTACCCCTAGTATTTCTTACCTACCCTTGTTTCTCATTGAGCCACATGTCATGATTGTGTGCTCATACATCCATATGGCCTTGCCTATATAAGCATGCCTATATTCATTGTATTGGCGAATTTAGTTGATCAATTTCATATTGATGAGAATACAATTTATTCTTGACATTCTTTTGTCTCTATTTTTATACTTTTCATTGTGCCCTTGATCTTGGAAAAATCTCACATTGTATCAGAGCCATTGGGGCTTCATTGATTGGTTTTTGGAGACATCGTGGAAGGCTTCTATTTTCGGATTTGAGGAACTCCACTTTTTGGAGGCATCTTCGAGTATTTTCGACCTCACCATTGCGTCTGGGATGCTGTTTCCATAAAAATTGAGTATAAATTCGACCTATTTTGGTGAAAATCGATTTTTGGGTGTGTAGGAAATTTTCTGCCCAATTCGGGTAGTACGGTACGGAATTTTCAGATTTTTTTTCAAAAAAAAAAATTCTGAAAATTATTTTCTATTTTGAAAATTTATTTTTGTTTAAAAATTATTTTTGGGATCCGTACCTTCTGCCCAGTCAGCACCCAGTCAGCATTTTCTTTGGAAATTTTTAGACCCCTCTCCATTGAGCAGTTTGGATTTTTGGGTCAACTTTGGAGGCCCATAACTTGCTCAATTTTGCTCCTTTTTGGGTGCAATTTTTTTTTATTTAGGCTAATTTTTTGTGCTCTTCGTAGTGGTGTGGTTATTTTCTAGTTTTGGTGCATAGGTTTTTCAAAATTTTTAGATTCTCTCAACTGTACCTGTCCAATCCTCAATTCAGCAACTTCAAAGGCCTCGTTTGAACTCATACGACCTCCTTTTTAGGTGCGGTTTTTTTTGAAAGTGTATGTTTTTTCATCTACTTTTATAATCTATGATCAGATTTCAGAGATTTTAAGTAGAAATTGTACTTTCAGATATTGGTCTTATTTGGCCTATTTGGTACTTGTAAATTGCTTGGGTCTTAGTTTAGATCTCTTACATTATTAGTTTGAGTCTCTTTTGGCCTTATTGAGGCAGTTGTAAAATTGAAATCAGAAGTCCACTTTGCCATTTTTTGCAAGTGGCCCATTGTACATGCACTAAGTATAAAGTGCTAAATCATCACTTTTGGGGGGGTTCTTTGATTGAGTGAATTTGGGGAGGTGTCTTGTGTGCTTGTGTCTCCCTTTTCTTGTGCTCTTTCATTTTTATTGCAATGAGTCCTCATAAATTTCCACCTTTAACTCCACATAATTATGCATCATGGAAAATTAAAGTATGGAGCAAATTAATGGAAAAAGGTCTCACGAATTACATAGATGGAACAATAGTAGCACCACCTGATCCTAAGGTTGATCCTAATGCTCAGTTAGAATGGCTCACTAAGAATTTCATGGCTCTTGGAACTTTGTGCAAGTATGTATCAGATGACCTCATCTTTCATATTGAAAAGTGTACTACAATCAAAGATGTTTGGGATATGTTTCAGAAATTGTATGGTCAAGTTGATGAAATCAGAGGTTATAAGATTGACAATGAGCTCAACAACTTGGATCCCAAGAGTTTTGGTACAATCCAAGATTATGTCACCAAAGTAAATGAGCTAAGAGCAAAGCCTAAGGATTGTGGAATTGACAAAAAAGATGCTCAGTTGATATTCAACTTGTTGGACAAGCTTGCACCAGAATATGCAGCATTTGTGTCTAGCTTCCAAACTCATCATTTGACAGTGGGGAGTTCCTATGTTATGCCTTCATTTGATGCTTTCATAGAAATGTTGATATTGGAACAATCTAAGTTGTTGAACATGGGGTTTCTCAAGTCTTCAAAGTCCAAGGCTTTGGTGGCTAATCAAGGGAATCAAGGAAGTCAAGGCAAAGATTCCAACAAGAAGAAGAAGCAATCTAAGTCACAGCCTCAGCAGGAAAAAGGACAGTCATCCTCTCCATCACAAGGTGATTTTTCATCCTCTTCCAAGAAGGGGACAACACCTAAGAAGGATAAGCCAACTTGTGCATATTGCAAAAAGTATGGTCATGATGAGCATTGATGCCACACAAAGCAAGTTGATGAGTTAACTAATCTTCTTAAGAAAAACAACATCAACTTGCCATCCGCCTACACAAAGAAGGATTCATCTCCTTCCTCTTCCTCACAGTCTAAGGGAAAAGGTCAAGCATTTGTGGCTACAACAAGTTCTTCACAGTAGTGGATACTTGACTCAGGTGCCTCATATCACATGGGTTCTACAAAGGAGCAGTTTTCTTCATTGGAGCCATCTAAGGTACCTCACATTTACATAGGTGATGATACACAAGTAGAGGTTGAAGGGAAAGGTTTAGTTGACATGGATGATGGAACATTTGAGAATGTTCTCTATGTTCCTAACTTGTCTACCAACATTCTCTCTATCTACCAAATCACTCACTATGGGAATGGGAAAAAGGTTGAGTTTACACCAGATTCAGTTGTGGTAAAGGAAATTGATGATGATGCCTTGGTATCAATGGGACAAGTCAATGACAACTCAAGGCTTTATTCATTCTCCCACTTTGTGCTAAGTTCACCTTCTAGGGCCTTGCTTACTCATTCAAATTCAGAAAGTAAGCTATGGCATGAGCGGTTTGGTCATCTCGACTACCGCTATCTTCAGCAGCTCGGCACTAAAGACATGGTCATAGGTCTACCTTGAATCAATTTTTTAGAGGGTGTATGTTCAAGTTGATCCATGGACAAGCATCCCGAAGAGAAGTTTGATAAGGGGAAAGCTTGGAGAGCTTTGGAAGTTCTTCAACTTGTTCACAGCAATGTAGCAGGTCCATTTCCAGCACCTTCATTTAGTAAGGCCCGCTATGGCCTCACCTTCATTGATGACTACTCCCACTTCACTTGGGTCTACTTTCTTATTCATAAGAGTGAAGTATTTGACAGATTCCGGGAATTCAAGACTCATGTGGAGAAGCAATCCGGGAAAGTGGTGAAGATTCTTCGCACAAATAATGGAAGGGAATATGTGAACAAAAGACTTGAGGATTTTTGTACATTTGAGGGGATTGATCTTCAACATTTTGTCGCATACTCTCCACAGCAGAATGAAGTTGCAAAAAGTAAGAATAGAACTCTCAAAGAAATGGCTAGCTGTATGATTCATGCACGTTCTCTTGATCCCACTTTTTGGGCCGAGGCTATCAGTTGTACCACACACATCCAGAATCGGGTTCCTCACAAAGCTTTGCAAGGTATTACTCCTTTTGAGGCTTGGGCTAGTAGGAAACCAATTGTGAGACATTTCAGAGTCTTTGGGTGTCCAGCATGGGCTCGCATACCTCCACAGAAACGCAAGGCATTGGAACCACAGAGTCGACCTTGCATATTTGTTGGATATCCTGAGGGTGTTAAGGCATATAGATTGATGGATCCTGAGACACATGAGGTGTTCATTGAGAGGAGTGTTCACTTTGAGGAAAGATCTCCTAGCTTAGCCTCCCTACCTCCTCCACCTTACTCCATTATGGATAGTAATGTTAGTGATTCAGATGATGAGACTCCTTCAACTCCAACTCGCAGGGTTACACTTCCATAGGGTCCACTTGCAGTTGAGAAGCCTCATTCTCCACCTCCACCTAGACCTCGTTGGGCTCGACAGACATTTGAGTCCACGGGTTCTTTGTTGGGGATCCTTCAGAGACACGGAGAACTCGCTCACAACATCAGGATCTTCCTCATGCATTCATTGCTATCGCTTCTGATCCATAGACATTTAGGGAAGCATCAGGGGTTCCTGAGTGGGACCAAGCTATGGAGGAAGAGTATAGTTCCTTGATGAGGAACAACACATGGGATTTAGTCCATCTCCCTAAGGGGAGAAAGATGGTTCGATGTAAGTGGATCTATCAGACTAAGTTTGCAGCGGATGGTATTGTGGATAAGTACAAGGCTCGGCTTGTTGTGAAAGGTTTCTCCTAGGTAGTAGGTGTTGACTATACTGAGACCTTTGCACCCATAGCCAAGATGAACTCCATTCGTTTGACACTTGCTATTGCTGCAGCTCATGGTTGGGTTGTACATCAGATGGATGTGAAGAGTGCTTTTCTTCATGGTGACCTTGATGAGGATATTTATATGAAGCAGCCGCAGGGTTTCATCTAGGATACTTCCTTGGTTTGCAAACTAAGGAAATCTCTCTATGGCCTTAAGCAAGCCCCCGGGGCTTGGTATGCCAAGATGGATTCCTTTCTTCTCTTAGCAGGGTTCACCAGGTGTCATTATGATCCGAATGTCTATATTTTGCGATAGGATGACTCTCACTTGATACTTGTGCTCTATGTTGATGATTTGATCATTACAAGGAGTACCGCATCCATCATTTGTTAGGGTTTCAAGCAGATCTGAAGAAAATATGAACTAACAATTATATGTAGATTTAAATACAAAAGATAAAGAAATAAAACAGGACACATATAACATAGAGATTTAACGTGGTTCACCCAGAATGGGTTACGTCCACCATACACAGTCGTCCAATCATTCTTATTATCCAGCAAAAATAGTACATCAACCTTGCAATGCCTTAAGCATCCCAACCGCTTATAACATGCATTTTAGGGGCAAAAACAAAGTCGGTCATTTTAGGTTTTTTATTACAATGTCGGTTTTCATCAAAAAAATACCCAAAAAAAATTTCTCGAGGGCTCCCATCCCCGAACCCCTGCCTGGGGCCTAGCCCGGCCCCGGACCCCGGTGATGATACGTGCTGAGTGTATAGTACTTTGTTGATCAGTCACCATATTTCAACAATCTCCCACTTGGAGACTGATACTACATGACACCACTGTACATGCAACATCCACTCGATAAAACACTAGGACTCGACTGGTATAAATTCCACAATTATCAATCAAGAAGACCAACAGAAACTGATGAAAAAATCAGCTTCTCCTATGGAACTGCCTTCATGAACATATCAGTAGGATTCTCACTTGTGTGAATCTTCTCAAGCCGTAACTGACCCTCCTCCAAAATAGTCTGGATGAAGTGGTACCTGAGCTGAATGTGCTTTGTCCTTAAATGAAAAGAAGAGTTCTTCGCAAGATGAATGGCACTCTGGCTATCAATATACAATGGGCTATCCTCTTGTGTCTGACCCAATTCCTCCAGAAAATATTGCAACCATATCATCTCCTTGCTGGCTTCTGTAGCAGCAACATACTTAGCTTCAGTGGTTGAAAGTACAACAACCTTTTGCAGCCTAGAAATCCAACTGACTGCAATTCCCCCTATAGTAAAAACATACCCTGTAGTACTCCTCCATGAATCAATATCACCTGCCAGATCAGAGTCAACAAATCCACTCAGAGCAGCATTAGATCCTTTGAAACATAATGCCTTCGTAGTAGTTCCTTTCAAATACCAAAGAATCCATTTCACAGCATTCCAATGTTCCATACCCGGATTACTCATAAACCTGCTCAGTACTCCCACTGTATGTGCAATATCTGGCCTTGTGCATACCATTGCATACATCAGACTACCAACATCTGATGAACATGAGATGTTAGACATTTTATTAACCTCTTCCTGTGCCTTTGGGCACATCTCCTTAGTCAATTTGAAATGACTAGCCAAAGGTGTACTAACTGCTTTTGCATCTTCCATGTTAAATCTTTTCAACACCTTCTTTATATACTCACTTTGGGAAAAATTCAAGGTTCTATTTTTCCTGTCCCGTGTAATCCTCATACCGAGAATTTGCTTAGCTGCACCCAAATCCTTCATAGAAAATGACCTCGCTAATTTTTGTTTAAGATCATTTATATGTTGCATGTTAGACCCAGCAACAAGCATGTCATCAACATAAAGCAACAACATAATATAACTGTCATTATCAAATCTCTTAAAATATACACAATGATCAGAATGACATCTATGATAACCGTGTTCAGCCATGAAAATATCAAATTTTAAATACCATTGTTGGGGTGCTTGCTTTAGGCCATATAGACTTTTCTTCAACCTGCAGACCAAGTTCTCCTTACCTTTGACCTCATATCCATGTGGTTGCAACATGTAAATTTCCTCTTCCAAATCTCCATGGAGAAAAGTTGTTTTGACATCTAATTGTTCAAGATGTAAATCATCTACAGCCACAAGGCTAAGTACAGTTCTAATTGAAGTCATTTTTACAACTGGAGAAAATATTTCATCATAATCTATACCCTTTTTCTGTGCAAAACCTTTTACCACAAGTCTAGCCTTATATCTTTTATGACCTCCTTCCTACTCCTTCAGTCGATAAACCCATTTGTTAGGCAAGGCTCTTTTTTCTACAGGTAAAGGGACTAAGTCCCAAGTCTTATTTTTCATCAACGAGTCCATCTCCTCTTTCATGCCTGGCTCCCACTGTTGTTTGGCATCTACCTGCATTGCTTCTTCATATTCTTCTGGTTCACGAGAATCCATTAATAAAATAGAATACAAAGAAGGAGAAAATCTTTTAGGGGGTCTACTTGTCCTCGTAGAATGTCTAACACTTGCAGGAGTTTGTGGGAGAATCTGTTGTTGCTGAGCATCAGGTACCTGTGGCATTTCATTTTTAGGAATCTCATCCAACACCACATATTCTTGTTTGTCCTGTTCATGCTTCTTTTCCTGCATCTGTTCTTTATACATGACCTTCTCATTGAATATAACATCTCTACTTCTAATTATTTTCTTATTTTCAAAATCCCATAACCGATAGCCATATTCATCTATCCCATATCCAATGAAGGTACATTTTTGAGATTTAGCATCAAGCTTGGTTCTGTTTTCTTTATCAACATGGACAAAAGCTTCACAACCAAAAGTTTTTAGAAAAGAATAATTTACCTTTTTACCAGTCCATGCCTCCTTTGGAATACCACCAACCAAAGGGGTTGAAGGTCCTCTATTTATCAAATAGACAGCAGTATGTACAGCATCTGCCCAAAAATGTAAGGGCAATCCAGCATGCAATCTCATGCTCCTCGTGTGTTCCATGATAGTCCTATTCATTCTCTTTGACACACCATTTTCCTATGGAGTTCCTAGAACTATCTTCTACTTTTGAATCCCATTTAAGGATGAGTAATCTTCAAATGCTTTGCTGCAATACTCACCTCCATTATCTGATCTGAGACACTTCAACTTTTTTCCTGTCTCATTCTCAACCAAAGCTTTCCATTTCTTAAAAGTTTCAAAAACATCTGATTTTTGTTTTAGGAAATATACCCATGTTTTTTTGGTTGAGTCATCAATAAAAATAACATAATAACAAGAGCCACCAAGAGATGATACCTGAGCCGGTCCCCATACATCTGAATGTACAAGCTCTAACTTCTCACTCTTCTTCTCTTTCCCAACCTTGAGAAATCTGACTCTTTTTTGTTTACCATAAACACAGTTTTCACAGAACTCTAAATCAATCTTCTTTAGTCCTGGCAATAGATTTTTGGAGTGAAGGGTTTTCATCCCTTTCTCACTCATGTGCCCAAGCCTATGGTGCCACATTATCGAATCTGTTCTTGCAACATTTATTGTTGTTGTCCCTGCAGTAACTTTATCTGTAGCAACTAAGGTAGAGTAAGTGTTACCAGTACATAGATATAATGTTCCTACCTTCACACCTTTAGCTACTACTAATGATCCTTTAGTGACCTTCCACATACTGTCTAAGAAGGTAACTATGCAACCTTCACTACCTAGTTGCCCTATAGAAATTAAATTTCTTCTTAAATTAGGAACATGTCTTACCTCCTGCAGAAACCAATCATTACCATTCTGCAACTTGATCTTTATCTTTCCTTTTCCAACAATTTCACAAGGCTCATCATCACCCAAATATACCTATCCAAAATCACCTTGAACATAATCTAGAAAATATTTTCTATGGGGTGTAGCCTGAAATGAAGCCCCAGAATCTATTACCTATGAATCATTAACATTATCCAAACATAAGATTAAAGCATCTTGTAAAGTATTACTTGCAATATTAGCTTCCTTAATGTCATTTTCATTTTTGTCTCCTTCTTTGTTTTTCCGAGACCAATAGTCTTTCTTTAGATGACCAGGCTTTCCGCAGTACCAGCAATCTTTCTTTCCTCTAGATTGAGAGCATCCTTTCTTTGACTTCCCTCGTGACTTCTCATTCCCAGGGCCTTTTCCTCTTTCCTTTGATCTTGCTTTGTTCTCCACATTCAAAACACTACTCGATGATGTTGGAGTCTCACCTGTGCTTTTCCTTCGCATTTCCTCGCTTAGGATAACACCAACAATATCATCAAATACCAAAGTATTTTTTACCAGAGATAGAGTTACTTATAGTCGTAACCAAGCTATTCCATCTTTCTGGCAAAGAACATAAAATCAAGAGAGCCCTAACCTCTTCTGCAAAGGTAATTTTTATCAAAGACAATTGACTGGTAATTGTATTAAATTCATTTAAGTGCTCCGTTATAGATCCTCCCTCACTCATTTTCAAATTAAACAAACGCTTCATAAGAAATACCTTATTCGAAGCCGAGGGTTTCTCATACAACTTAGCTAATGTTTCCATCAAATCTACTGCCATTTTTGCTTCTGTTATATTGAATGCTACAGACGGCGCAAGGCATAATCAAATGGATCCCAGTGCCTTTCTATCGAAAATGTCCCACTCTTCATCTAACATTGTGGTCGATTTCTTTGCCTTTCCTTCCAATGGCCACCACAAATCCTTTTGATACAAGTAATCCTCCATCTGCATTTTCCATAACTGATAATTTTGGCCGTTAAACTTTTCGACCTTGAATTTGGAATCCTCCATTGCTTCCACTCAAATCTGAAAATCCTGCCAATTTACAGAAAACCTCGCTCTGATACCAATTGTTAGGGTTTCAAGCAGATCTGAAGCAAATATGAACTAACAATTATATGCAGATTTAAATACAAAAGATAAAGAAATAAAACAGGACACAGATAACACAGAGATTTAATGTGGTTCACCCAGAATGGGTTACGCCCACCATACACAGTCGTCCAATCTTTCTTATTATCTAGCAAAAATAGTACATCAACCTTGCAATGCCTTAAGCATCCTAGCCGCTTATAACATGTGTTTTTAGGACAAAAACAAAGTCAACATCATTAGCAGGGTCAAATCTGCTTTACATGACAGATTTGCTATGACTGACTTGGGTCTTTTGCACTACTTTATCAGGATAGAGATTTCACAGTCACCTTCTGGGATTACACTATCGCAGCCCAAGTATGCTCTTGATCTACTTGCACGCTTTCATATGGCTGATTGTAAGCCTGCACCGACTCCCTTTCTTTTCGGAGTCAAGCTTGAGGCTCAGTGTTCTTCTCCACCAGTTGATGCCACTTTGTATCGTCAGCTTGTGGGTAGTCTCATCTACTTGACCCATACACGCCCTGATATTTCATTTGCAGTTGGCATG
This sequence comes from Cryptomeria japonica, assembly GCF_030272615.1. Taxonomy (NCBI): domain Eukaryota; kingdom Viridiplantae; phylum Streptophyta; class Pinopsida; order Cupressales; family Cupressaceae; genus Cryptomeria; species Cryptomeria japonica. The sequence goes on from NC_081410.1 coordinate 111,020,125, forward strand.
GTTTCCTACTTCATGCAAGAACCACATGAGCTTCATTGGAAAGTTGTCAAACGCATCCTTCATTACATCCAGGGTACACATCACTATGGGATTCACTATGCAGTAGGCACAGGACTTCACCTGGTTGGTTACACAAACTCTGATTGGGCTATATTCGAGAGCTCATTCAAGAGCAAATCATTGATTTGCAGTATTGTTCTACAGCAGAGCAGGTTGCTGACATATTCACCAAACCTTTCACTGAGAGTAAGTTCCAACAGTTGCAAGCTCTCTTGGGGGTACAAGATGTGTCATTAGGGGGGGTCAGCTGACTTCTCCTTCCTCTCTTATGGGGGCGACTTTTTCCTCTTTGAGGTTTTGTCCTTCTTCTTTGAGAGTCTTTTGTACATTCATCTCTCTTTTGGGGGGGAGTTTTTTCCCACTGGATTTTCTCCCTTTCTCCATTTGTGAGAGATTGCATTGCATAGTTTTTCTTGCATTTGCATATTGTACATGGGTACCTATCATGGCCTAGTAGCCAGGACCCATCTTGCATTGTTGACTTAAGTCTTCATTCCCCTAAGTTGCACTTAAGGGGGGGTGTTGGTGTAAATAAATATTCATTATGGATATTATTACACTTTACTTAAGTTAACTTAGGATAATGCATCTCTTCGTAGTTTGAATTTGAGACGCTTAGGGAAGTGTGCACATAGGGATAGAGCTTGTAGGAGAAATTCCACCTTTTGTGGTCTTGTTTTGTTGTTACACTCCACATTCGGTGGGGCATCCACCTCTTGTGGAATATTATATTATTTCTCCTACCTACCCTAGTATTTCTTACCTACCCTTGTTTCTCATTGAGCCACATGTCATGATTGTGCGCTCGTACATCCATATGGCCTTGCCTATATAAGCACGCCTATATTCATCATATTGGTGAATCCAGTTGATCATTTTCATATTGATGAGAATACAATTTGTTCTTGTCATTCTTTTGTCTCTATTTTTATACTTTTCATTGTGCCCTTGATCTTGGCATAATCTCACATGCAGCACCAGATTCTTTGAAATATTGATAGCACTATCATTGTCACAATATATAGCAATAGGCTCATCATAAATAACTCATATATCTTTTAACATCTGCTTCATCCAAATAACATGAGTACAATTGCTAGCAGCGACATTGTATTCAACTTCTGCAGTAGATAAGGAAATAGTATGTTGTTTTTTACTTGCCCAAGAGACCAGCTTCTTACCCAAAAAGAATGCACCACCTATAGTACTCTTTCGATCATCAACATCACCAGCCCAATCAACATCTGTAAAGCACTCAAAGGGAAATCACCATTTTTATAATACCATAAACCAAAATCAATTGTTCCCTTCAAATATTTGAATATCCTTTTTATAGTAGCAACATGAGATTCTTCAGGGTCTGCTTGAAATCTAGCAACCTAACATACAGAATTCATTATTTTAGGTCTAATATGAGTCAAGTGTAACAAACCACCAATCATAGATCTGTATCTAGTCTGATAAGCTTTGGGAGAATCATCATCCTTAGTTAGCTTACATTCGGTCACCATAAGTGTACCAACAAGCTTAGAATCTTCAAAACCAAATTTCTTCAGCAGTTCCTTCACATATTTAAACCGGGATATGAAAATACCTTTATACAACTAAGTAATTTGCAATCCCAGAAATAATTTCATTTCACCAATCATTGACATCTCAAATTCATTTTGCATTTATCTAGCAAATTTCTTACATAGACAATCATTTCCTCCAAAGATAATGTCGTCAACAAAAACTTCAACAATCAAAATGTCATTCTAATTAATCTTAAAATAGAGATTAATGTCAGTAGTACCTTTATGAAATCTAAGCTTCATTGAATAATTATCCAATCTGGCATACCATGCTCTTGGGGCTTGCTTCAGTCCATACAATTATTTCTTCAACCGACAAACCATGTCCTTTTCTTCTGTCAGCAAAAATCCATTTGGTTGCTCAATGTAGACTACTTCTTCCAACTCACCATTAAGAAAGGTTGATTTGACATCCATCTAATAAACTTTGAAATCTTTGTGAGCAACATAGGAAATAAATAGTCTAATAGCTTCAATCCTAGCTACCGGAGCAAAAGTCTCCTCATAGTCAATTCCTTCCATCTATGAATAACCCTTATAAACAAGTCTAGATTTATTTCGAACAACTTCACCCTATTCATTCAACTTATTTCAGAATACCCATTTAGTTCCAATGACATTTTTACCCTTAGGTCTAGGAACAAGAATCCATGTATTATTTTTCTCAATTTGATTTAATTCTTCTTCCATAGCTTTAATCCAATCTTCATCTTTACAAGTTTCATCAACACTTTTAGGATTAATCTTAGAAATCAAACAAATTTCCTCAACAAGTCTTCTCCTAGTCATCACACCTTTATTCTTACCACCAATAATTTAATTTTTTGAATGATTCAATCTCACATGCCTGGGAGTTTTAGGATTTTCTAGAATTTCAGGCTCTTGAACTCTTTCTTCTACATCAACATCTACACTTTCATTTCCAAGCTTTTCTGGAGCAGTCTGAACTTGATTTTGGGTCTACATTTGTCTTCCTTTTTTCTGAATGGGCATCCCGATCATTAGAATCATATCCGCAAGATCTAATATGATACATATTACCTTCATCAACCTTCACATTAGCACTTTCAACAATATTTCTCAATCTTTCATTATAACACCGATAGGCATTACTTTTTGTAGAATAACCATGAAAGATTTCTTCATCATTTCTAGCATTAAATTTTCCAAGATCTTCATCTCTTTTAATATAGCATTTACTACCAAAAATTTTGAAATATCTAATAGTAGGAGCATGACCAAACCATAACTCATAAGGAGTCTTACCAGTTTCAATTTTGACATATACTTGGTTAAGAGTGTATATTGTAATACTTACAACTTCTCTCCAAAACATGCGAAATATTTCCTTCAATCATCATGATTCTAGTAGCTTCTTGAAATTTTCTATTCTTTCTTTTCACAACACCATTCTACTGTGGTGTCCTCAGAGTAGATAATTGTCTCTTGATTCCATGCTCTTCATAATATGCAATAAAATCACCAAAGGTAAATTGTCCACCTCTGTCAAATCTCAGACACTTCAGCTTCAAACTAGTCTTTGTCTCAACCATAGTCTTGAAAATATTGAACTTCTCCAACACTTTTTATTTCTCCCTTAGGAAGGTAACCCACATCATCCTTGAATAATCATCAATCAGCAACATGAAATACCTGTCACCCTGCAAGCTTTTTATTATAGAGGGACCACATAGATTAGTATGCACAAGATCTAACAATCCACTAGAATTATATTGTTTGCTCTTATAAGTAACTCATGTTTGCTTCCCTAACTAACATTCCTTACAGATCGGATTAGAAGGCTTTATCAACTTCAGCAGATCTCTCACAGCTCTAGTAGAACTTATATTTACCATGCAATCAAAATTTACATGATACATCCTCTTATGCCATAACCAACTTTCATCAATTTGAGCAATCAAACAATATTCACCACCAGCATTCAAGTGAAAGATATTACCTTTTGTCTATGTTCCTGATGCAATATTAATTTTGGAGCTACTCAAGATCTCACATTTGCCATTTTTGAATTGAAGGTTATAACCTTTATCAACCATTTAACCAATAGTCAAAATATTATGCTTTAACCCTTCAACATACAATACATCATCAGTATTATGCTTACCATCAAGAGAAATAGAACCTCTACCACGAATTGTACAAGCTTTATTATCACCAAATCTCACCAAACCACCATCATACTTTTCAAAGTTCACAAATTTACTCTTATCACCTGTCATATGATGAGAGCAACCACTATCAATTACCCATTCATCTTTCTCTTCAACTTTTGCAACTAAAGCTTTCTCCTCATTAATGCAGCTTGTAGAATCTATAGTCACGGGATCATCTTCCTTGATAGCAATGAACACAAATTCATCTCCTAAATTTCCCTTATCTGACTCATCATCTGTTACACCTTCATTAGCAGCATAATAACACTTCTTCTGATACTTAAGCTTATATGGTTTAAATGGATTCTTAGGATTTCTCTCTTTTTCTGGACACCTTGATGCAAAATGTCCTATCTTATTACATGAAAAGCATTTAAGCGCCAACTTACCTTCATACTTGTTGCACCTTTAGGCAATCTTTTATCAATAAATACTTCAAGATCTTTAAGCTCTCTTTCCTCATCTTCCATCTCTTTCATCTCCTCATATCTAGATACTCTTATAGAACTTTCTCCCGGATCATATCTCTTCTTCCCGAAAGTAGTAGCTTTAAATGCATATTTAGTTTTAGGAAGGGATTCTCCAAACTCACTCAGCTCAAAAGCAGCAAGTTTAACAATCAACATATCTCTTGTTACATCTGTCACAGTCTGGATCTCATCTATAGCAAGAGCCTTATATTTATAGGCAGAGGAAAGGATCTCAGTTACTTGGCAACAATATCAAACTCTTATAGCACTCCACCAACACATCTGATTCCACACACAAGCTCGTTTACTTTCTGCATAAAAGAGGTGACATTCTCATCTTCACTCATCTTCAAGTTCTCATTTTTACCTTTTAGGCTTTGTAGCTTACCAATCTTAACATGAATATCTCCTTCATGCAAAGTTTCTAGTTTTACCCAGATCTCATGTGCAGTCTCTAGTCCATTACATTCATCACCTCAGAATCTAGCAAGGCACTCAACAATGCTTCCTTCTCTGTGATGTTACATTCTTCTTCCTTAACTTTGTCCAGAGTAGTAGGACCATTCTGTGGAGCATTGTATACATTCTTAGGTATCTTCCAATACTCTTATCCTATGCACATTAAATGAACTATCATCTGGTTCTTCCAGAGAGTGTAATTCATTCCATCAAACCTCAAGTTGTCCTTCTTAAAAGAAAAGGTTTCCATCTTGGATCTCTCTCAAGCAGTCAAGCTTCTTTCGGAGGATCTAGCGCTGATACCAATTGTTGGCAACCAGCAGCAAACTAAGAGGGGGAGTGAATCAGTTTGCACAAAACTTTCTGCAATTTATACCACAAATTAGATCTGATAATTAACAATTAAAACATGAAACAACACCACATCAATAGCACACATAACACCAAGAATTTTGATATAAAAAACCTAGTTAAGCGGAAAACCACTGTGGGAACCTACCCACAATGAGATAATACCCTGTTAGGAGTAAATGAAATATTACAATGGGTAATGCACATGCATTCAAGCTCATTGCTCAATTAAGAAACCTAGAAAGTCTACAACCTTAAGGGAAGGCTCACTGCCTTACAAGAAGTCTCACTGACTTACAAAAGCATTCGGACAACAATCTAGATTACATGAACTGCAAAGATAGTATCTACAAATGTCGAAGTACAGTTTTGGTTAAGCACATAATCTGCTCTGCAACACTTTAATTTATTTTCTTCTTCACTTCTGAAAGATGAAATCACTTGTTCGCACATACAACTCAATCATACACACTTTCAAAGATGGCAAACACACAACTTACATGTTTATTACATTAATTTATACATGGCATCAACCCATGAAGTATAGGTCGGTTAAACCCTCAACACAAATTACAAAATAATAACCTCACATGCTACAACAACATATGCAAACCAAAATAATGTCAGCTAAGACATATCCTAGACCCAAATCAACACCGCAAACTAGCAACACCTCCAAAAATTGTTCCTTGATCATTCGCAACAAGTTACAATCTCTAAGAATGTCGCATAACATGGAGAACATCACCAAACCAATAAAATATTCAATAACGTGCACAACGATCAATATGGACCACTAATACTCATAGAACACAATCTATAAATATTCACAAGCAACATGAATTGCACCACAACAACCGTAACAACTCAGATTACAAGAATCATCACCATCTCACCACCAAAGCTCAAGATCATCAAACCTAATTGACAACATGAAAGATTCAATTGTGGATATCCAAACCATGAACCAATTGAACTGAGGATACACATCAATGTCTCGAACACATCCCATACATCTACAACTGAAGATATAGAAATTTCGAAGCAATTTAGAGCACAAATAGAATACCAAATAACAAGAACAACTGAATAACAATCTCAATACCATATCATATAACTCAATCAAAACATAACGCAAACCACTTAGAATTATGTTGAATCAACTAGAGATACTAATCTCCAAAATCATTAAACCGCATCAACTCATCTGCAAAACACTGACCAAACCAGCTCATTTAATCTGACTGCAGTACTGAAATACACAGAAGAATATGTTGACATTAATGACAACACATCTTCAATGAAGAATACAACAGTATTATAATGTTCAAATCCTACTTTGTGTCAATTTTATTATTTCTAAGTTGGCCCATTATCAAATTTAAATTTAGGGTAGTCTTCATCAACCTTTTTATCATTCATGGAATCTTTAGGAGATATTGAAGAATAATGAGATCACCAACTGTTGATTGGCTTGTACCTCTTCCTTAGGATTGGGTTTGGTTTGATGCTATTTTCGTATCTCTATTTGAGTTTCAGATCTACACATCATTGATTTTTAGATTTAAATTATTTCTTTAGATCCATATTGCATTTGTGGTTTGAAGCATTTATATTACATTAATTTTAGGGTTTTTACTCAAAACATAGGGTAGAACTCTAATTTGCATTTTAGCTCATAGGAATCTTACAAACATGTGAGATTCTAAGGCAAACACATATTTCAATACAATATTGGCTATTTTTGGTGGTAGAAATCACCAAAAGAAGGGGTTTGACTAAGGCAGCACCCTATAAGGCCACAAACACACCATTTTCTATCTTGGAGGTGCAGTTACAGGTTTTTGTCAGAGCGATTGATTTCTAGAAGAACTCAGCAAACAGTCACAAACCCATTACCAGAATCAAGACCTGGATCTCAGGGACCAGGGCATCTCATGCCCTAGTCCTCCAAGACCGAGGTGCTCAATGCCCTGGTCCTCCTTAGTCAGCTCCAAATTTTGTAGATAGACTTCAGATAGTCTCAGATTCTAGTTCCCCAATTTGCAAATCAATTTAGTCTCTGAGACCAAGGTGGCCAGTGCCCTAGTCCTATCACATCAAGCTTAGTTTTCTATCACAAGTGCACACCAGATTCCCATTTCCAGATCTGCGCTTTATGTCTTAGTTTTGTTTCTGTATCAGACTATTATTGTTACTGTTATAGCGGTTACATTCATCTTACTAACTTAGTTTTGCATTCTCCTACATTTGACATGTTCCTTTTCATATCAGCAAAGAAATAGAAAACGTAAACATATCCCTTGAATCTCTTTCACAAGAGTCAGTCAAAGTGGATCATTTCTTTAGACACTTTCATATTCCAATGTATGAATGAAAGTGGGATTTGGCCCTAATCTACCTAATTCCATTTTCATCCATCACACCAACTTAAGAGAATGACTACAATTCCCTAGTCTCCAATAGGACAAAGCCAAAGATATTATGCACCATAGCCTTGAAACAACAATTGTCATATGAATATAAGCTTACGTAGGTGATTCATTATGTTTTTAGATTGTCTAGGTTGTCTTTTCCCATATTAATTTCACAAATTTGTTGAAACAAAGGATGAAAAAATATGTAATTGTTCTCCAAGGGAGAAATAGGAAATGTTGCAAGTCAATTAAAATTCCAATCAATCAACTTTTTAATTTTTGTATTTGACATCGATTTACATAACAACTAAGTCAATCTCAAATTCACCTTATGTCTAATCTCTCCTTAGAGGTTGTGTAATTCTTCTCATTATCCTTATGCTTAAGACAAAATGATTTCCTTATCTTTCTCTCTCTCTTATACTTTTTAAGGATCTACTTTTCCTTTGTTGAGTGATGTTTTGTTTATGATTTGATGTCATTCCTTGTGTGAAGTGTTTCCTCAAGGATTATCTCTTATATATAAGGGGTGTATGTCTATGGCTACAACCTCTTCTTCACTTGGCAATGTATATCCATTATAAACTTACCCCTCACATTGGGTCAAAAGTGTGTCATTCTTCATCAAGAATCTCTTTCACCTAGCAATACGGGGAAGGTATGCATTCTTGTTTTCCTTCACTTCTTTTGGTAGAAGATGATATGTTTTTTAAAAGAACTCCTCTTGGAGGTAGATTTCTTTTGAGAAAATATCTCTTCTCCTCCAAGGATCCCCTCTACACTTCTTGCAAGATATCTCTTTTCAAACTATCTTATCCTTGCTTGAAGAGTATTCCCTCTTTATCTTGGATTTATGACATTGTTGCCTAAAGGATATCTCCTTGGTGTTGAAGGTTAGATATTCTTGTTTCTAGCTTCCTTAAGACATCAACATAGGGATATTATAATATCTTAAGGAGGGGGGCACCCATATTGCCCTCTTTTTACTATATTGTACTATATTTTTCCATGTTTGAAATGGGGTGTTCAGACTCAAAACTAGAGAAAACAAACTCTTATACGAGATGATTCATGCCTGAAACCAAATGTAGCATTTGATATATCTTAGACAGGGGTACACATTACTGAAACTAGAGGAAACAAACTCTTACACGGGACGTCCTCGAAACTAGGAATGTATCTATCTTAGATGGGGTTACACATTCTTGAAACTAGAGAGAACAAAATCTTGAATAAGATGTTCTCGTAATCAGACATTCACCCCTTGGCATTTGTATTTGCATTATATGTCTTAAACAGGTTGATGCACACTCAAAACTAGAGGAAACAAACTCTTATATGAGGTGCTATATACTTGAAACCAAACATCACTTTCACACATGCACTAGGATGAGTGGAACTAGCAAAACACAGGTAGACTGTTCCTACTCTCCTCCGCAACATGGATCGCCTAGAAAAACACATCTAGAGTGTGTATCCATGTCCTTTCTCATCATTCATCTTATGGATCACCTATAAAAACACATCTAGTGTGTATTTGTGTTCTCTCTTTCCTTCTTCTCATGAGCTCATAACTTTGTTGTTGATGGTTCATGGATGATGCATGCTTTGCTCTTTTATGTGATCGCTTATGTTCTTGAGATTGCATTTTTCAAGAATGATATTAGTTGTTGAGATATTTTGATATTGAGGTATCTTTGGCTAGTTGACTTGAGGTCTTGTCTTTGGTCTTTATCTTTTGTTTTGTGCATTTTTTGCCTTTTGCGTTTGTTTGTATTTGTTTCTTTTTTGTTTTGTCTTTTTTGGTGTTCCCTTGCATGCATTTGAGCGAGTTAAGATCCTAAGATTGGGGGCTTAGTTCCTAAAAATTAGTGATGTCTTATACTCCTTGTGATTGTGATCCTTTGCTCCTCTCTTTCATCTCCTTTATCATGATTATTTGTATAGGCTCAATACTCTCGTTAAAGTGGGGGCTAAATGTAGCATTGTAAATTGTCACTAGCCCAATTTACACATCATGTTTGTGTCCCTACTTTAGCGCATCTCCCCCTCACCTCCTATATGGGTCCGTTTAATGCTTTGACTCCAATTTTTATGCCCAATAAACCTACCTAGTGATTCCCCAGAGAGGTGTCCTCCTCCCTTGGCCTAAAATATGGTCTCTAATTAAGGAGGACTAGGGCGCTAGCACCCTAATCCCCCTCATTGGGGCCCAATTTTCAAGGAGGGGGTGAGACCTACTTCTCTAGAAGGAAAATAAATTGGTGGCTCAATATGATCATTGGAGGTTGGCCTAATCTGTAAATTGACCGAGATCCTCATATATAAAGACATTAATCAATTCATTCCAATCTTAACAACAAGCATTATCAAACAATCTAGCATTCAAGCATTGAAGTGTTCATCATCAAGCATTTTTCATAGATCTCCAAGGTTGTATATTGTTCATTCAATCATTGTGGAGCAAGTTACAACATTCATATGCAAGCATGTGTGTGTGATTAGAGTTTTGTCATGTTCATGCCATTTCATACAACAAATGTGATTACATTCCAGAAGTAAAGAATCATTATTAGTCATTGTAGATCTGAGGTATACGTATACCTTTCCATTATTTATTTTAGTATTTGAAATATTTCATTCAAGTTTAATTCCTGAACTAGGGTTTTCCTTAGGCAAACCCTATTCCTAGCCTATTTTCCCTTCTTTATGTGTGTAGGAAGAAGGTACAGAGCTACGATCTTTAGGATAATCTTTATTTATAGAGACAAATCGATCCCCCATTAGAGTTTGAAAAGTTCAGAGGACCAGAGTGACTATCACACCGGTCCCAACAAATCAGGAGCTCCTTCTGGGAATAGGTTTGAATCCTTATACAATCCTCAGATCCAAGTTTGTGGCTCGATTCAACAATTGTAGGTTATTGTTTATACATTTTTACATCAATTTCAACACATTTACCCTAATTTCAGAAAATTCAACTTAAGGGAAAGAAGAGACGCATTCTAAACCCCCTAGAATTAGATCGACATTTATACCTCTTTGGTTTAGATCTATATAATTCCTATCTTTCGCTAATGTATTGGTCCCCAAGTAAAAATTAGTGGTTTTCATCCTTCTTGTGGTGAAAACCCTAATTTTTCACCAATACAATTATGTTGCTCAAATGTTGAGGAAAGAAGGGTTTGTTGCAATATTACATTGGTTTTATATAGTTTTAGTTTAAATAAATTAATTTTATGTTAGTAGATAATTAATAAAGTCATTGAATTGTAATGTGAAATTATTGTGAAGCAATCAAAAGATATATTTTGCATTTTATTTTTTATCTAATGATTTGATTTTTAATTGTAATATGCATATCATTTTAATATGGTATCAGAGAATTTGTGATGTTAGGCTTGTGAGGAAGCAATGAAGAGGCTACTGATGAGAGCCAATTATGTCTCATTTCATATCTTCATATTCCATTTCTATACCATTTTCTCATTCTATGTTGCAAATGATTCAGTATATATAAGTAATATTTCATTTAATTATTATATGTATGTACAAAAATATGAATGTAAACTATTGAAAAGATAAACTAAGCAAATGACATACATATCTCAACCACACTCAAGACTAGGACATTTAGGAAGAAAGAAAAGTAGATATACAACATAAAAAGTAATCAAAATGCAAACTCCATTTTCCTCTTTTGATTTGATTGTCCCCTAATTTGATGTGATCTTTCTATATGATAGATACTTGATTGTGCTTCATGATAGTGAATGCACTTGAGGGAAAACTATGCAAGATGTGATACAAAATTCTATGCTAAATGGATGTGTTTATGCAAAAGAGAGTGAGAATTTTTGCATTATGAGGTTATGAAAGTGAAAGTGGATGATTTGTGAAGGAAAATGGGGGTTTAAATAGCCTTTAGGGTGAGATGGAAGGGCATGAGAATGAGACATGTGTCCCTAAGAAGGGCAAGTGTCATGAGGGAGAATGACATGTGTCCATGAGGACACATGCCCATTTGGGAGTATGCCACCCAAATTAAAAGGTTATATTCCAAAAGAGATTAAAAAATCATGGTATTCCCATGTTTGAGGAAATTTGGGATATTTTTCCTAAATTTTAGGAAATTTTCCCCAAATTCACAGACATTTTCCTCAAATTTTAGGAAATTTGGGATATTTTAGGGAATCTTGAGATATTTTTGGAATGTGCACACATATGGTGAGGATTAAGGGATAGGGTTGACTAAACCCTTGGTTAGTTAGGTGGATTGGGTTAGGAGAAGGGTTAGAGGAAGGGTTAAAGTTAGGAGACATGCGAGGAAAAATAGAATTAATTAATTATTAATTAATTCTATGAGATAATTTAAGAGCAAAAAATTCAACATGAATTAAATAATCAATTGCATATTTGATGTATTTAATAGAAGAAAGGAGAAAATTTAATTAATTAATTGATTTATAATTACCAATTGATTAATTAAATTAATTAGCTAGAAGAAGGGAGCAAAAATTAATTAAATAATGCATAATTATTTAATTAAAGGCAGTCAGGATAACTAAATTCGTCAAATTTAGGTATCTACATGTTGCCCCTCTTTGCGATGGCGCTAGAATAGTGTTAGTGCAAAGACAAAAGACACCAACAATAGAAGAACAAGGCGCAAGGAAAAGCCTCAAACAAATGAAATAAGGGCAAGAAATAGGTTCCGCAGGCAAAAATAACACTCAAAAAGGTGATCGCAGGAAGAAATGAGAAAAAAATGGTCCTAAGGGGACCAGGACGATGAAAATAGGGCTTTGGGAAGCCCTATATTAGAAAATTTAGAAATTTACTATTCATTTTTATTATGCATAGGAGAGATTTGAGAACAATTAGAGCCCTTTTAGATTTTCTTTGCGTAATTGAGAACTTTTGGTACATTGGACGAGATAGTGGCTAGGGAGATCCTGAGGCATCATGCGGATATCATGGCGAGTGTCAAATGGAACAAGTGACCCAATTGAGAGGTATGTATCAAAAAACCTAAGCTTTGATTTTGATTTTTAGCATTTTTTCGTATTTAATGTTGTAGAAACAATGATCCCGCTGGTTCGTGAACCGCAGGATCGTGTGCTAAGGCAGGAGGAAAGCATTCTCGCCACCCACTCACATCAACGGGATCGGGTTTGCAATCTCACAAATGTAGGATCGCTAAAGGAAATAGAAGGATCGTGATATCGCTATCAAGATGCCAATGGGATTGCAATCCCGCTACCAAGGAAGAAGGGGAGATAGAGGGAAAGCAGGGATGTGTTCTCGTGAGAACAAGAATGCATCAATGGATAGAAGGATAGTGATACCTCTATCCAAGGAACAATGGGATTGACTTTTCTTCTTTGGAAAAGATAGAAAATGCATTAGGTGGCAGGATTGAAGAGAAAACATGAAACCAAAAGAAAATCTTAGGATAGATAGAGGAAAATATTTCAGACCTGATTTGCTTGGAAGTAGTGGAGAATGGATATCCTAGTGATTCGGGAGAGGTGTTCAGTCATCTTGAGAGTAGCTGATGGATTCGGGTCTACAGATTGGGCTTGCATTGATGAGATTGGATTAGATGATTTGGCACATATGCCAGATATTCAATCCCACATGTCTATGTAGATCGTGCTAGCAAAGATGTGGAGGAGCAATGCGACTACCTTTCATATGTCATCTGTGGAGATTACTAACACCGGCGAGGACATATATTGCATCTTGAGACTGTCGATTTGAGGAGTTAGGGTATCCCCCTCAGATGATGTTATTCAGAGATTGGTTGGAGCAGGAGTGCAGCTATGTCATAGATAGTTGTCATTAGATCAAGCTTTAAAGCACACACCTCTTTATCGACATATATATTTTTTTCTATGTGAACTGGTCAACGACTTCATTTTGCTAGATAGAGGCAAGTGATCAGTTGTTTTGGGTATGATTCAAGTTGTATTGACGATGTAGATGGTGGTCGACCAATGGCTTGGGGAATTCTTGTTTTGGTTGAGTTATATAGAGAGCTCCATCTGATATGCTATCACGAAGGTCATAATTTTTGCCTTTGTTACTCTACTTTGGGCATGGGTACATGAGCATTTTGCAGTGACTCGTCTAGTAGGGCACGTGGATAGAATAGATTTGCCTGTTGTACATAACTACATAGATGGTTTACATTATGAGGAGACTAAGGACATTGATTATTGGAGAGTTATTTTTGACAAATTAGATGTGTCTCATGCTATACGGTGACCTTGCATGGCATTGGTTGGTTGGCCTAAGGATCACAAACATACTCCTTATGTGATTACTCCTATGTATATTATCGGTAAGAGAGACCATGTGATTAAGCAATATAGACCTGATAGGGTCCAGTGCTATTTTGGTTTTGTTCAGGATATTCCTGACACAACCCACGGGTTTAGGAGGATTACTAGAGAGTGAGCCACGGAGTGGGGGGAACTTTTGGAGGATAGACAGGGGCTCATTGATGAGTGGACATGGTTAGCACCTATTATATGGGATCCCAGGGTAGGAGTTGCAGATCCTGGTGTTACTAATGCATATATAGCATTGTGGGCCCATCACAAGGCCACTCTAGTTGGGAGAGTGGGATTAGATCTACTAGGGAGCAGGAGGAGGGAGGCACGAGCTCGAGGTGTCAGATTGGATGCCTATCAGCCAGCTAGAGGTAGAGAAGAGGTAGTAGCCACCATAGTTTTGAGGCAAGTGAGAGGGGTTCTAGTAGCACCAGGAATGCCAGCCAGGAGAGAGAGGGGAGCTAGAGGGAGAGAGGATAGGAGGAGCAGATGAGATAGGAGGTGAGGGGACAAGGACAAAGGCTCAATCCATGGATGTTGATGTCCCAACATCCACACCATCATAGACACAGGGATAGGAACAAAGTTGGGGTAGGACCTCCTTACGACCAATATAGCCTCGGTAGCATAGGAGAGATGAGAGAGGAGAGGGTTTATCGGCACCATCAGATCCAACAACACAAATTTGTGCCTTAGAGGAGGCAGCAGCCTAGGCGGTGGAGAGATTACAAATTATTACCACTAAGAGGGATAGCCTTCATAGAGAGGGACACAGTAGAGAAAGCCAGGGTTCAGCTTCAAGCTGAGAGAGATTAGTTGTTGCAGGAGAGGGATGTAGCCATAGCTGCAAGGGATGCCATAGATCATGCTAGGTGGAGGATGGAGGAGACATTGGAAAGATACAGGAGAGAGAGGGATGAGGCTCGGCATGGAGGAGGAGGATAGGATGCTCTAGTGGTGATAGTAGAGAGACAAGGGTAGAGATACATGTTCTTTCTCACTAGGCCAGGTGGTACAAGGCTCAGTATGAGTGAGTCATTCTTGCAAATCGGTGTGAGGTGTACACAGCTCCTCCTAGGGTTAGAGGATCTAGTTCTTCTCATAGTGGAGGGTTAGGGAGATCTAGTTAGAACATTGGTGGGTCTAGCAGGATGACTTGTACACAAAATAGTGGATAGAGCACTGGGTTGGCATCAAGATCTGCACAGGGATCCCAGGCACAGGATCAGGGATAGGGACCTTCAAGATAGGGAGAAGCCTAGCCTTCCTTGAGCATTTTGTCACAACTTGATGCGAATGCAAATGCAAAGGATTATTATTTTTTTGATGTACCATACACAAATGTATTATTTGATTCTTTGCACCCTATGTGGATTTTGGGGCATGTGAGGTGATCATCATTCTTTCATTTGTTATGAGTCAAAGATGTATTTATTCTTTATTCATGATGTATCATGTGATGTATATATTGATATAGTTGCACATATACACTCCTTTGACAGTCATTATGACATTCTGACATACATATATTTATGATGATGATTCAACTCTCTATGTATGGTACTTTTTATATTTTTCCCGATGCATGTATGCTTGACTATATCGATGTATGGATGCATGACTATGATAGGATATTCTACCATGTTTGTGATGCAGGATGTGGTGTACTATATGATATGATGTGATATGATATGTACTAACCACCTTGGTGATGTAGGATAATACATTGATATTGTCTATATGATGTATGTTTAATCTTATGACATCGTTGTTATATATGATGACATTAGGGATTGATTGTATGTTTAACTTTCCTATAATATAGGATATTATGATGACATGATGTCATAACTTACATGATGTTGATCTTTATTGATGGCACATATATGATTGCATAATATGATATGTACATGTCCTAATAATACAATATGGATATGGTATTGATGACATAATGTTTTTTATAATGATGCATGATGACATATATATATATATATATAATGTTTTTTATTAAGGAAAAAGCAGGTTTTGAAGGGGCCCCGAAACCCTTTACAAACAGAACTTAAACAACAAAGCTACGAGAAACAGAAAAGAACAAAAACCACAAAAAACCAGCGGAAACCGAAGAAAACCCAAAAAAGCCCCAAAAAGCTAGCAGGCCTTCCAGCAATCAGATTTTTTCCAGAACTTTAGCCAGGGTGTTGCTGAAATCATACAACTCTTTGATGTTGTCTTTAAAGTTGGGGGGATCCTTTGCTAATGCAGCCACAGCTTTCCTGATACTAGCCCTGGTTCTCTTCGTAGTACCGCCCACCGGATTAGCATCACCACTTCCAGTCAGGATGGTCTCTTCTTCCAGGTCAAGATCCACGACCAGTTTAGGAGTGTAGGTATGATCAACGACCTTGGCGATGTTCTCCAAGTTTTTAATGATAGCAAAGAGGATACTTGGGATAACTTCAATCAGATTTTTCATCGCTTCATTTCCCTCTTCCAGTGATTTTACCTTATTCTCCATTTCCTGCTTTTTCATCCTCCCTCTTTTCTTCCATTTTAATCCCTTTCTTATCTAGGTTTTTAAGGTCTCGTAGGTCCATCTATCAAAATCTATTCTGGCCTCAAAGAGCTTCTTGAGGTTATCCAAGATAAGCCCTTTACTAGCACTTTCCTTGTCCCCACTATCCCTATCCTCAGTCAGGTCCTTCTCAGAGTCTTTGTTCATTTCCTTCTTAGAATTCCCTCTAGTTTCCTTGTTATCCTTGGGTTCCGCTTCTTCCATCAGATGGTTTTTGTCCTTACCAGGGTGATCGCTGAGGGTAGGGCTTTCTTGACCAAGCTCATTATTGCCACTTTCTTCCTTGTTACCCAGCTCCTCGTCTTTCCAGTTGTAAAGCAAAAAATCGAACCCTAGGTGTTCCCCCCACTCCAAGGAGAGAGAAAGGAGGTCACTAAGATTGATGGTTTTCACTTAGGAGAGACTTTACATTCAAAAGAGGGGTTGAAACTCACAAGATCCAATCCCACACAATGCAAGATTGAATTCTAAATGAGTTTCAAGGGTTGAGACAGCAAGGATACCCTCTTTTGTAAAGAATGTAGATAGAAGGATTGAACTAGGAGTGTATGTAAAGTAAGAAAGATTCGCTTGTAGACGGAGATAGGGACACAGGATGAAGCTACAGACCTGAAATTAGTAGTACAATGTCGAGACGATGTTGTCCTGCAAATTTGAGCGAAATTTGATGGGATGATGGCGCCCGGAGTGCACACAGTCCTCCGAAAAATCCGCGAACCGAAGGGGGATCTGTTCGTCTCTGCACAAGGATTCCAGATCTTCAATTACAGTCGCGTACCTGCAACCTACACATAGAAAAGAGAGGATGATTGGGGGGTTAGGGATTAGGGGTTTGCCTTCAAGTCAAACCCCGGTTTTGGAATTAACCAAGAAATGAGAATGTTGTAAATGTAAATGTTTGTAATGTAATCAAGTACTGATACCTTGTTGTAAGAATGTTTGTATTCTTACATGCGAAGGTGTAATGATGTTGTATGTTGTAGGTGATCTCCTCTTCAATGGTTGAATCCTTGTCTTGAATGCAACACCTAGCCTTGAATGGAGACCTAGAATGCTCAATTGCTTGAAGGAATGCTTGAATGCTTGAATGTTTGAATGTTTGCCCATCGCTTCCGCCTCTTGCACACATATGTTTTTTCTCTACCCTTTTCTGGGAGGGGAAATGTAGTTTATATACTTGTCAATTAGGGTTAGGAGACTGATTTTTCCGACCTTAGGCTGACCTAGGAGCATTATTTTCCAAATTGCAAACTTGAAGACCCAATGCCCAACAAGAGACCGGGCCCAAAATAGGGCCAAGGACCAGGGCGATGGGTGCCATGGTCCTGAGGGACTAGGGTGCTAGGCACCATGGTCCTGAAGGACCAGGGCACTGGGCACCATGGTCCCACCTCCCGGGATAGCAGAGTGCAAGAAGGATCAAGCCAAGGTGCAGAAAGATGAGGTTTTTGATGTCGTAAACAGGTTTCGGGGTCTCCATTCAGGTTCAACGTTGCGCCACCATTGTGAAGACCCAAATGCAGTCAAAATTGCAAGTGTCACAATTTTACGATGCTACATTTAACCCCCACTTTAGCGGGAGTATAAGCATACGCCCATACTTCTGATAAAGTACAAGGAAACAACATTGAAAGACTTTCACCATGTCAAGGAGGCAAGATACACCAAGCCCCCAGTGGACTAAGGATCTTACGACTTTGATTGACAAAGCAAAAGGGAAGATCACGAGGGAGAACCATGACTGTCAGTAGTAAGGTTCCCTCACTATGAGTCATGCAAGAATAATACCAAAAATTTTCAAGGCAAAACTAAGTTCGCCAAGAAATTTTTAAGAATCTTGAAGAGATATGAACGGAGTGTATGCCCCCTACGTTAAAGAGATCGCACATGCCTCATCGGGGGTGATGGCTTTAAGGTAGTGATACACATAAGAAATGAGAAGGGAAAGGAGCATGTTATCACAAAGATTTAGCCCCCAAGTGTGAGATAAACCCAAGGATAATAGACACAAAACACAAATCATGAGGTGACTTCGCTTTCCTTGGGGTTAGTATGCTATATGATAATTCATGTATATCATATGTATGTATGCATAATTGTTCTTCATTCCCCAATCAAGGAAGGTCACCTAGAAGAAGGGAACACATGTGTCTTTTGAGTCAACAGGAGAGAGCCCAAAAGATATCTCAATGCTTTGCATCATCCTCAAGTAGACAACACTAAGGACAACAAATAAAAGAATGGGAATAACACATAGAAGAAGTAACAAAAGAGATCAAGAGAGGAGGAGAGAGTCTGCTATGCTAATGAACTAGTCTAGCACGTCATCCATCCCCCGATCTTGTTGATCAATATTTCGAGAAGGCAGGAAACATGCTAGACGAGGAACATCCAACACAGTAGATGGAGCTATCACAAGATCCAAACAAGGGCTATGTTCATGTTCCAAGCCACGTTGTTCTTGTCTAGGAGCTAGGATAAGTGCTTTAGAAAATTCGTTAGATAAATGGTTATCAATATCAACATATTCATATTCACTATCAGAAGAAAGAGGAGTACCATTTTCATCATGAATAACATTTTCATCTATATCATCATCAAGATTTATAAAAATAGGATCTTTAACTCGCACAGGATCAAAACCATCATGCATCTTATGTTAAGGAGATTTTGCCTCAATCTTTGGCTGAGGAGAAAATGGAATAATACTAGCTGAAGGTGTTTTTGGGGATTGCAAAGTTTGAGAAGCAGCTGCACGAGCTCTAAGACAACACTTTCGTCGGCGTTCACGCGCAGAACGATTTCATCTAGTCTTAGTAGGAAGTTGAGAAGATTGAGGAGGAGGAATGTTCTCATCCTTATCACTTGGGTGTTTAGGTTGTGGTCTCTTAGGTTGGACAATAGGAGAAGAGGAAGGTCTCTTCTCTCTATAAGAGGAAGGAGGAGGAACTGCTCCATATAAAGGAGGAATATCTGGTTTAGGAAGGAGACCAAGTCCATCATGACGAGCAAGTATAGGTCTACCTTTAGAAAAAAATTTAGACATAGACATAGTCACATCCATAGGGATGGGTTGGGAATGTTCTTGAGGAAAGACATTAGTTTTATCTTTCAAAGGAAGAACTTCCTTTTCAAGAATGATAGGAATATCAAGTTTGGGTGTTCTAGGTTCACTTAGAGATAGGATCATATCTTTTTTCCATTTTTGATAAGATTTGAAAAGATGATGACTTCGCGGTGGAAGAGATTGAAATTGTTTAGGCCAAAAATAATCAATAGGAACGCTAGAAGTGCTTTCAGCTGGTTTAAAGAGACTATGATTGACAGTAACAACTTCACCATTATGGGGAAATTTCAAACACTTGTGAATAGGAGAAGCAATAGCTTTTATAGAAGATAGCCAAGGATAGCCTAGCTTCACACGAAATTGTTTGAACGATCGAATAATAGCAAAGCTCACATCAAGGGATTTGTTATGGACCTCAATAGGTAATGTAATAGAACCAATTGCAGGAGAAGAAAATGCATCAAATAATTTCACAACCACATTTGTTTTGTCATAGATCACTTGATTCAATTGCAAAGTAAAAAGAAATTCTTCAGTAATGACATTAATCATGCAAGAAGGATCAATAAGCACTCCACGGCAAGGTGTATTCTTGACTTTTGCAACTATATATAAAGGACCATCAGGTGCCCTGATAGTTTCACTGGAATCAAATGTGATGGAAGGCTCTTTAGGGATTTTCTACTGCTCTACAAAGTTAACCACATTTAGAGTCATAGACACAAGACCATCAGGTGAGAAAGAGGAATCATTAGTCTCAACCACATTAGAGGTATGAGAAGGTAATGGATCAGTAAAAATCTTAAGATTTTGGTTAGGAAGAGCTACAGATGTGTTGCCTTTATCATTCACACCTGAAACAGAGATAGTATTATTATCAATCAAATCTTGAATTTTACCCTTTAAAGCAAAACATTTTTTAGTATCATGCCTAGGTTGACAATGAAATTGACAAAAAGATTTGTTATCAAAATAGGGTGAATTCACCTTTGCAGGATCTATTTGCTTTATAGGAGGGAGAGTAAGTACATTTCGTTCCAATAACTTATTCATAATACTATGCAATGATTCATTCAAAGGAGTAAACTCTCTTTCTTTCTTGAAAAACTTTGAAATAGGACGCACACCTGATGCTGCATTCACATTGTTGTTAGTGATGTTTTCATTGAACTTAACGAACCCTCTGTTCAGTTTAAACTTCCCAAATGGTTGTTGACTACTATCACCCTTATCACTCGGAGCCATAGGATTTGCTTGTTCCATTTGACTCACAGTCAGTTGATAATTGTGAAGAGTTGCGCACAACTGTTGGAAAGAAGTAAACTCATAAAATAGAAGTTTTTCTCTAATATCTTTTTGTAAATTAGAAATAAAGATTCTTTGAATATCATTGTCAGGTACTGGAAAAGAAATTTGAGCACATAGATGTTTATATCTACCAATGAAATCAGTCACTTTTTCTTTAACACCTTGTTTACAATGCATTAAATCAATCAAAGTAACTTTAGGACTTATATTGTTTTGAAATTGTTGAATAAAAGCATTTGCAAGTTGTTGGAAAGAAGTAATAGAATAGGAAGGCAACGAGCAATACCATTGTAGAGCCTTATCTCTTAATGTTCTAGTAAACAATTTTGCAAGCAACCTTTGGTCATGAGCAAAATCGGTACATATTGTTTGAAAGGTCTTAACATGTGTTAGAGGATCACCTTTACCATTATAAAGCTCCAACTATGGGATTTCAACATGCTTAGGGGGGATAGCTCGAACAATGTCAAGAGAAAGTGGGCTCGTAACGTCAAATGTGGGCACACTAAACTTAGATTGATTCATAGAGGCAATTTGTTGTTGTAAAGAAGAGACAGTTTGTGCAAGAATGTTAATGGTCGCTTCAGTCGAAGAGTTCATATTAGACATGTTAGATTGTGATGGAGGTATTATGTTATTGAAAGAAGGTATTGATTGAGAGTAAGGTGGTGGGACACTATGATAGTTAGTCATAGGAGATGATTGGAAAGAAGGAACACTACAAGGAGGAATGGAATGGTTAAATGAATTGCCCCCTTGTGTCATGTTCATTTGTGGAGATGTAATAGGGATACTTATTGAAGGAATGAATGAAGAAGTCGGATTGAATGAAGGAAGAGGGTTGATTGAAGAAGAAGGATTTCCCCCATGACTGGTGATCATAGGTGGAATGTTTTGTATTGAAGTAGTCATTATGTTTGATGTAAAAGTAGGTATACTAGCAATAGAAGTTGTCAAAGGAATAGAATGATTGACTTGAGTAGGAGGTTGTGTATAACCTAAAGTTTCAGCACAACTCTTCATAGGCATCACATTCGAATCCACAATGTGTGCAATACTACGTAAAATATCAATTCCATTCTTATCACTTTGAACCATACGTTTTAGACCTTGAATTAATGAAAGAGCTTGACTATCGGGTATTCTTGAGACATCCATTGCTGAAAATCATCAAATTGGTTATCCAATTTCGAAAGTTGCTCTACAGAAACCTCATGGAGAGCTTCTTCATCATTAAGAGGATTAGACGAATTACCCATGTCCTCATTAAAAAGGCCATTCAAATTAGGTTCCATCTCCTCGGTAATTAAACCTTGGAAAGACTTAATTCTAAGGCTTTGTCTAACGGGAATAGTGTAAGTAGGGCTTATTGTTGTAAAACTCATACACTAGAGAGAGAGAGAAGATTTTGAATTTTGAAAATAAAGTTAGCAAAATTGAACAATGAGATAATGATTATCCAATTTGAACTTTGTTAAAGAAGAGGGAAACACAACTTCCAAGAAAGGTAGGCACAATTGAAAATTAGGGCCAAGGGGGTAGCACTTAATCTTAATTGTTATCTTGAATTTGAAATCTTGAATTTTGAATTTATTTTCGAATTTAAAGGTAGAAAATTTCAATAAAATCAGCCAATCTCCTAGATTCAAGTTGTTAAATGCAATCAGGAAAATCTCCCAAAATTTCGGGAAAAATGTCGGGGACCGTGGCGAACGGAGTGCACACGGTCCTCGCAACTTTTTTCAAAATTTTCAGGGATGAAAGTTATGATGATTTTAAAGCTAATCTGAAAAAATTGAGTGATTTTACAATCTGTAGATAGGCCAAATTAAAGTTGCAATCTCAAAATTGAACCCTACCAAGATTGTTGAAAAATGCAAAATTTGAATTTTGAAAAAGAGAGGGAAACTGAAATTTTTAATTTTATGATTTTAGAGGGAATACTAAAACCAATGCAATCTTTGAAATTTAAAAGTTGACTCAATTTCATGCAAAATTCAATTTTGAAAGCGGAAATCAAAGTTGTTGCAATTAAACACTTAATTTCAAAAGTCACAAATTGCAGAAATTTGAATAAAGCACTGAAACTTCGAATGAATGCCAACACACTTTTCAGATTTAGGACAGTAAGAAATACAATTTTAACATAAAATTTCAATTTCAACAATATTTGAATGATTAGAAGCCTTAATCCAAGCAATCACTAGACCAACTTTGACTTTAATTGTGAAAGTGTTGGAATTGATGAAATCAGCCAAGATTCTGGATTCTAGCAGAAAAATACAGTAAGATCTAGCTCTCGAAATATTGGAAAAAATGTCGGGGACGATGGCGCTCAGGGTGCACATGGTCCTCGCAACTTTTTTCAAAATTTTCAAGGATGAGAGATATTATGATTTTGTTGCGGAATCCAAAGTTACAGCCGATTTGGAGGTGTTTTGATCAGTGAAATCATCAGTCAAAGGTTGAATCAAGAGGGTTTTAAAAATTAGAGTTTTGACTCTTAACCACTTAATTTTCAGAATTAAAGCACAAATATGAATTGACAGTTTGCAATAGAAGGGTAGATCTGAAACAAGCATTAACAATTAAACATTTCACAAGCTCAATTACTAAAAAGAAAATTTAGGGTTTTTATGCAATTAACCTCTAAAATTTGCAAAAATCAAACATGGAAATGTAATTAAGGAAGCAAAAAAAAAATTTAGATCTAACCATGAATAATCAAAATTAGGATGTTCACGTTGGGTTCACCAAAATGTAAAGCGGAAAATCGAACCTTAGGTGTTCCCCCCACTCCAAGGAGAGAGAAAGGAGGTCACTAGGATTGACGGTTTTCACTTAGGAGAGACTTTACATTCAAAAGAGGGGTTGAAACTCACAAGATCCAATCCCACACAATGCAAGATTGAATTCTAAATGAGTTTCAAGGGTTGAGACAGCAAGGATACCCTCTTTTGTAAAGAATGTAGATAGAAGGATTGAACTAGGAGTGTATGTAAAGTAAGAAAGATTCGCTTGTAGATGGAGATAGGGACACGGGATGAAGCTACGGACTTGAATTAGCAGTAAAATGTCAAGATGATGTTGTCCTACAAATTTGAGTGAAAGTTGATGGGACAATGGCGCCCGGAGTGCACACGGTCCTCCGAAAAATCTGCGAAATGAAGGGGGATCTGTTCGTCTCTACACAAGGATTCTAGATCTTCAATTACAGCCGCGTACCTGCAACCTACACACAGAAAAGAGAGGATGATTGGGGGGTTAGGGATTAGGGGTTTGCCTTCAGGTCAAACCCCAATTTTGGAATTAACCAAGAAATGAGAATGTTGTAAATGTAAATGTTTGTAATGTAATCAAGTACTGATACCTTGTTGTAAGAATGTTTGTATTCTTACATGCGAAGGTGTAATGATGTTGTATGTTGTAGGTGATCTCCTCTTCAATGGTTGAATCATTGTCTTGAATGCAACACCTAGCCTTGAATGGAGACCTAGAATGCTCAATTGCTTGAAGGAATGCTTGAATGCTTGAATGTTTGAATGTTTGCCCATCGCTTCCGCCTCTTGTACACATATGTTTTTTTTCTACCCTTTTCTGGGAGGGGAAATGTAGTTTATATACTTGTCAATTAGGGTTAGGAGACTGATTTTTCTGACCTTAGGCCAACCTAGGAGCATTATTTTCTAAATTGCAAACTTGAAGACCCGATGCTCAACAAGAGACCAGGCCCAAAATAGGGCCAGGGACCAGGGTGTTGGGCGCCATGGTCCTGAGGGACCAGGGCGCTAGGCGCCATGGTCCTGAAGGACCAGGGCACTGGGCACCATGGTCCCACCTCCTGGGACAACAGGGTGCAAGGAGGATCAAGCCAAGGTGCAGAAAGATGCAGTTTTTGATGTCATAAATAGGTTTCGGGGTCTCCATTCAGGTTCAACATTGCGTCACCATCGTGAAGACCCAAATGCAGTCGAAATTGCAAGTGTCATAATTTTACAATGCTACACCAGCTATCTTCACTGTTGGAGTCATCTGTCTCCATTCAACTGCTTTCCTTAACAATGTCCTTTGTTTCCAACCCAGGGACGCTTTTCCTTTTTTTGCTGGAGGACGCCTTCTCCTTGCTAGTTTCTCCCTCTTCCATCTTTCTCTTGCCCAGAGAGGTGGAAATCCTCTTATTCTCCAGCAAGGCAAGGGTTTTGCAATGCTCATAGATGAACAGCAGAAGCCCGCAGTGGCCGAAAGGGTTAGTCCTATGTTTGTTGAGGGACCTGGAGAGGGACCAAAAGAGGTAGTATGGAAGGGACACCTTTTTGTCATGTCTGAAATGGTTGAAGAGCACGAAGTGGTAGGTGTGGGCCCTAGAAAAATGGCCTTCAATCGTGATGTACTCCATAATTGCATTCAGAACCTAGCCCCACAACTTCTTGATGTTTGTAGCTTCGTAGTATCCCCCAATAGCCTTGCCAATTTTAGCTCTCTCTTTCTCTTTTCACGGGAACAGGTTAACCGCATTGTTGGAGAACTTAAGGTCTCGAAAGAAATTAAGCCCAAAGTGGGGCATTCTAGTCATAATGGAAATGAGCCCAGCGTCCAACTTAAACTTAACTCCATAAAGTTTAAAAGAGCCATTAGACTAGTTTTCAGAAATCTTGGAAATGGCTAAGTTAACCCTACCTTTGTCATAGTCCTCAAGTTTCTCCATGAAGCTGGTAAGAGAGCCCTTCTCCAATTTCACCTAGACTTTAGGCATCGCTTTCCAGGTCGACGTATTGTCTGGTTCTTCCCACCTTAGGTCTCCTCCCATCTTCGGATATGGGCTATTTGCTTTGTTTCTCTGCAAGTTATCACTTTATTTTTTGATGTTGCTCAAGTTTTCGAACTGGGTAACCCACAAAGCGTGCGACACTTTATTAGAGATAATGGAGGATCTGCCACGGTGCCAGGTAATGATGGCCTTTCCGGCAAGGCATAAATGATGCTTTTTACTTATCATGATTAAATTGTCCTTCTCTCCCCGTATAACGGTCCTTTCTAATGAACTCTTTGATATTTAAATTGAGATCCTCCTGATGCCAAATCATTTGGGAGTCAGAGTTAACTCTAGTATTCGCTAAGCAATCTGCCACATTGTTTTGCTCTCTGAAGGCATGTTGAATAATGATTTCTTTGAAACTAACAATGATCTCCCTAGCCTTCATGATGATATTTTCAATAGACCAGGAAGGCTCTGATTCCCCCTTTAGGCACTTTATGATATTGAGAGAATCTCCCTCAAGCCATATTTTATCATAATTTAGACTTTTGGCAATAATTAAGGTATTCAAGGTTGCAGAGGCTTCAGCAAAATGGCTAGTTTGATTCCCCAGAGGACCAGCCACCACCTTAAGACAACTTCCAGCAAAATTCCTAACAATGCCCCCATATCCAACTTTACCCGGGTTCCCTTTAGAGGCCCCATCAAAGTTGGCCTTGATCCATCCCTGCGGGGGGAAACACCATATTAGACCTTCTCTTCTAGTCTCCTTGCTAGTGGTAGTGGTAGAAAGGTTCCGCCTATCTTTAAAATCATCTTTAGTAGCAGGTCCCTGATCAGTGCAGTAGAGGCTTTCAAAGATACTCCTAAAGATTTTATCTGCAACAACTTCAGGAAAATCCCTTTTATCCCTAAAGATCCTATTGTTACGCTCTTTCCAGATATTCCAGATAACAATCGGCAGAGTAAGTTTCCAGGTCTCCACAATTTTAGGATTAGAATTAGGGAAATGCCATTGAAGTCAGGTGTCACCAAGAGAGTTCAGGAAGACCCAACTCAGGTTCCATCTGGAAAGGATGATTTTCTAGATACCCTGGCTAAAAGTAAATTGATTTAGAATATGGCAAGTTGTCTCTTCTTCCCTGCAGCAAAGAGAACACCTGTTAGGAAAAATAATACCTCTTTTGTGAAGATTATCGAGGGTTAATACCTTATTTTGGATGAAAATCCACAAGAAGATATTGACCTTAGGAACTAACTTCTTGTTCTAGACTTTAGCCCAGATGGGAATTTCTTCCACCAGGGCACTGTGAATAGCCACTATAGAGGAAACAGAGTATTTCCCATCCAGAGTTTCCCTCCATATCAATCTGTCATCTTTGTTGTCTTTAGGGATTTTGGCAAAGAGAGCTATTTGAAGGAACTTGAGTCCCAGACATTGCTGGCTAAAGTCAATCCATTTCCAATTTCTCCAGTAATCTCTTAACATTTCTCCATACCTGCTTTTAAATCGGTCTTTCCAATCTTTAATGATTGGGATTTCCTCCAAAGGTTTATCCAAGATCCATTTATCTTCCCAAAATCTTATTCTCCTCCCATCTCCAAGGTTCCAAGTTCTGCCAGCAACAACCCAGCTTTTAGCTGATTGCACAACATTCCATATGGCAGATCCTTCAACATTAAAAGAGTTGTCAAAGAATTCTTCCTCAGAAGGTTGCATATAGAGATATTTGTTTTTCCAGATAGAGTTCCATTCTCTTTCTTCCCCTTTGAATCTCCATATTTGTTTGGCTAGTAAAGCTTTATTCATAGAACCAATGTTCCTTAAGCCCAGCCCACCAGAGGCCTTAGGGGAGCAAATTTTGTTCCAGGCAATAAGGGGAATTCTGTTTTTAGCTTCTACTCCCAACCAAAGGAACTTTTTTTGGATTTCTTCAATGGCTTCCGCAAACTTTGAGGGGATTTTGAACAAGCTAAGAGCATACACAGGAAGATTTTGGAGAGTGGCTTTGAGCAGAGTGATTTTTCCTGCTTGACTTAGGACAGCCCCTTTCTAGCCAGCAGGTTTCAAGTTGATTCTATCAATTAGCTTGTTCCAGAAGGAATCCTCAGGCTTGAGACACAAAGGAAGCCCCAAATAGGTAGAGGGAAACTCAAAGATGTTGTAGCCTAGAATCCTGCCAATCCTTATTTGCCTTTATCCCAGTTGATTTTTTGGCCAGAGGCAGATTCATAGGTGTTCAGAATAATCTTCATATTTTTAGCTTCCATGATGGTGGCTTCCCCCATGGTGATAGAGTCATCAACGAATTGTTCATGAGAACAGACAACATTGGAAGAAGAGGGTTTCAGGCCCTTAAGATTGCCATCTTCCACATTTGTAAGGATGAACCTTCCCAAGCATTCAGCAAGAATAGTGAACAGGATAGGGGATATGGGGTCCCCCTATCTGAGACCTCTAGAGCTTTTGAAGAAACTGGACGGGGAGCCATTGACAATAACAGCAGAGGAGGAAGTTTCTATAAGTTGAGAGCAGAGCTGAATAACTTTGTCACCAAAACCAAACACTTTCATGATTCTAAGGAGAAACTGCCAGTTCACTCTATCAAAAACTTTAGCCATGTCTAACTTTAAGAAGAATCCCTGGTTACTCGCCACTTTCAGGGAGTGGATGTTTTCATGAACGGAAATGATGGAGTCCAAAATCTGTCTTCCAGGGACAAAGCCATTCTATTGGACAGATATAATCCTTGGAAGAATTTCCAGTAACCTGGAAGTCAGAACCTTAGATAAGATCTTGTAGACAGAGTTACACAAGCTGATGGGTTTAAACTTGTTGAGAGAATCAGCTTCGGAGATCTTTGGGATTAGGACAACGAAGGTAGTGTTCAATTCCTTTAGGAGTCTTCTACAGCCAAAGAATTCCTTAACACCATTGCATATGTCAGCCTCCACTATGTGCCAGAAATTTTGGAAGAAAAACATGGGGAAGTCGTCCGGACCAAGGGATTTATCACCCTGAAAGGAGAACACCACCTTTCTGATTTCTAGATTAGAGGGGATGCGAGATAAAAGGTGGTTGTCAGCTTCTGACAGAATAGAAGGATAGCTAGTAAAAGGGTGTTTTGCTTGCTGAAATCCAAGATATCTACATCACCCAGTAGGGTACTGAAATGCTCGAGAGCTTCCTTCCTTATGTCACAGTCCTCTGTTAAGATGCCTTTATTGCAATTTAGTCTGGATATTTTGTTGGCTGCCCTATGCTTAAGAGCAGTTAAGTGAAAGAAACGGGTATTTTAATCACCTTCCTTCAGAAACAAAGCTCTGGATCTTTGTCTCCAGAAAGTCTCTTCATTAGAAATGATGGAATGGTATTTAGATAAAAGATCATTTTCAGCCGTCCTAAAATCTTCGGTCAACCCCACCTCTTGGATTCTATCTTGAACATACTTTCTTTTAGTTTTGACTTGAATTTTGTTCTTGAATATGATATTGAGCTTTTTGGCGATTCTAAAAAGAGCCTTGCCCTCCACTTCAGAGTTCCACCATTCAGCTATGCAAGCTTCCAAAGAAGGATGGGAGAGCCAAGCTTTTTCAAATCTGAAAGGGAAGTTTCTCTTTGCTGAAAAAGAGTTGGTAGTAAAGGAGATGGGGTAATGGTCAGAACCAATTTTGATAACAGAGGCAAGGGAACAATTATACTTAGAAAGCCAGTCAGGAGATATTAAAGATCTATCAAGTTTGACTTGAATTAGATTAGCTCTGGTTCTTCTATTGGTCCAGGTGAAATAGATGCCCTGGAGATCCACATCAATGAGAGCTTGGTCGTTAATGAAGTCCATGAGGTCTTGTTTCCCATCAAGTTGTAAGGGGATACCTCCCATCTTCTCTTCGTCTTTGAGCATGATAATGTTTATGTTTCCCATATATAATGTTTATGTTATATGATCCATGGATATAAGATGTTTATACATTATTTAATATGCAATGCAATGAATGAATGAGTTATGTGATACCTAGTGATTGATGTGTAATGCAGGATTATATGAATGCAATCCTATTATGATGAAAGCTACAAAACACTTCAAGGAATATTTAGTAGGGATGAAGGTTAGCTAGATGAAGAACGTGTGCACACTCCTAAGTGAAATCATGAAAGGAAAAGAACCATGTGAATGCAATGCATATGCAAATGTGAATGAATCATGGAGCACAAGTATCTTTGGCACCGACTACCATTTTAGAAATCACTTATTTTAATATAGCATTGTATATGATGCACCAAGGTATGAGGAACCACGGTGATTTTCATAGCCAATGCATGAACTGACTCAAATCAACACACAAAATATTAATCTAGCACTATACAGAATTGCCAAGAACGTTGTAGGAAATAGTGCAAGAAAAACCACAAGCAAAGAGATATGCCCCAGTGTCACATGAGATAACCAAAACCTCATGAGGGAAAAACATGGGACACATCAAAAACATACTAGGGAAAAACAAAAACCAACAAGATCAAACCCCTGGTTTTGTTATTTCTAGCACACCATGATATAAAGGATCACAACAACCAAGAGGACACAAAACAAAGGATCTTGAAAGATAAACAAAGATCAAAAGGAATCAAAGACAACATGAGTGCCTCAGATACATTTTGCCAAAGAGGGACTAACAAATAAGGACTTGATGATATGTGACTAGAGGAAGGATGCATCCTGCACAGATTGATGAATGAATGAAGGATTAATGAAAAAAAATTTGACAAAAGGAAACCTAATATGATCATGATACCAAAGATGTTTAGTGACCTTTGTTAGAAAATCAGTGAATGAGGTATGATTTTGGGAACACAACCAACATGCATATAGGAACAACAAACCATACCTATGTACCAGACACATTCTACATGACTGACTAAAAACTTATAGGATAAAGCTTACACTATGCTACACAGATTTATACAAGTCCAATGTGATAGTTCTGATACTTAATGTTAAGTACAGATGCCAAGCTAATAGGATGAGAGGGGGGTGAATCATACAACCTTAATCTTCCATAAAAACAACAGATTCAACCTCGGTAACATATACTTCAGTAATATAACCAAAACTGTTAAACATGCAAACTCAAAAGCATATAAACATCATAACACTCATAACACTAGATTTAATGTGGAAACCCAAATAGGGAAAAACCACTGTGGGATTTCGGACCCACTAAGAAGTATACTCTTCTAGAGTATGCTCGGTTAAAAGAAAATCCTGTTAAAGATTACAAACACATTGCTAGATGTGACCCGGTTAAGGGATTTCCCTCAGATCTGTTAGGATCTTCACATTGTTAGAAGTGACCTTGTTAAAGGATTTCAAACACTCAATCAGAATGCCACCTTGCTAGAGGGTTTTACAAATAAGACTGTTAAGTCCACTTTGTTAAGAGATTTTCTGTCACTTCACAAAATAACAGTAATAAAAATCTATCTGCAACTTCACATCTAAAATGCTAAAGCAGATTCTTATTTGCTCAATACAATCTAGGACTTATCTTGTCCATCTGTTGGGCTCTATACTCTGTTATTCAAATAGGTCTTCAATCTTTAGTGCTCGCTAATCACTATGTAGCATCCCTGTGCATACACTTGCCCGCATACATTGTTTATCAACAGTTCCTTATTTATAAACAATTCACCAACCGCTTAATCTTCTTGATCACATTTCCCATGATCAATCATAGCCATCAAATCATCAAACTTGACTAGGTTCAATGTATCCTTCGATCTTAAAACATTTTACCCCGCCTTGGAACTTGTATACATTTCTTGGAACTTGTGCTAGGGTATTGCGGTTCAATCTAAGTTGTAGATCTTCCTGCCGATTTTCCTTTACCATAGATTCTTTAACAAACTTCATTCACAGTATACCAATCATTTAATCAGTTCTAGCTCATCAGCTTCCTTCATTAAATAATGCTTTTATTCATTCAATGCATTTTGTTACTACTCGGTTGCAACTCAGTAAATACTAAACTTTACTCGGTAGACATTCTGCCTTCATTAACCAATAGCGATAACCTTAGGGTTTACCGACTAGGTTCCTTAGGGTTTACCGACTAGGTTCTTTGCTCGGTAACATAGTATAGTATTAACCTTACAATCAATCAACATATGTAGGATATCAAAACAATATAAACATCATAATCTCATCATTGTCTAACTCGGTAATAGTTTCCCATTGAATAACGTATTCCTCCTCTTATTCATCACATTCTTTCTATGTCTTTTACCGACATCTTTATACTCATCAAATCATACTTCTTAAGATATGACAACATCATACTAAATTAGAAAATCAATTTCTTGACATCAATGACAAAATAATAATATTAAGACAGTAAACATCCTTAATCAATTATATACATAATCATCCACAACCTTCTCAATATCCTTATTGAAATGCCAACAATCTCCCTTTGTCTGTTATAATGCCAAAAATCTCCCCCTTTGGTATTGATGGCAAAACCAATTGATTTGACCTAACTAATTCGGATTGCTGTGAGATTCTGAAATGCTGAAATGCTCTCCCCTTGTTATCAGTCTTCTCCCCCATACATTAGTCTTCTCCTCTTTTCTTCAGTCTTCTCCCCCTTTGACAACAATGCCAAAAAGTACAGAACTAAAACATAATTTCTTCCTGTATGAAGTGATTTCCTACTGTTATGTGTCAGCTTAGTCTCGGTCAAAGCATTTTGTCTTCAATTCCTGTTCCCTGTTATTGTTTCTTGCACACCTTTGGAAAACATCCTAAAGTGTGTAAAATAGCATCAACTCCTAAAAGATATTTTGTAGAGTCATCGAATTGATGCGTTCACCGAAATTGGTCAGTGAATGGAAGATAGGGGTAGGACCCCTAACTTACTTCTGAGATACTCAAAAGTGTCCTTTGGTAGTGGTTTGGTAAAAATATCTACTATTTGTCCCTTTGTGCTAACATACGCCAACACCACTTTCTTCTCTTAAGCTTCTTCTCTAAGATAATGATATTTGATAGAGATGTGCTTTGTCTTAGAGTGCATAACAGGCTTCTTTGAAATGTTAATGGCACTAGTATTGTCACAGAATATAGTTACTGGCTCGGTAACTTTCTCATTTATACCTTCCAACAGTCGTTTGATCCATGCTATGTTGGTACAATTCAATGTTGCAGCAACATATTCAGCTTCTGCTATTGACTGTGAAACACATCCTTGTTTCTTGCTAAGCCAACTCACTAGTCTTTCTCCTAAAAAGAAAGCTCCTGCACTTGTGCTTTTTCTGTCATCAATGTTGCCTGCCCAATCAGCATCAGTATAAACTTTTAAATCAAACTCATTTCCTTTCTGATATACTAAGCCATAATCCTCAGTGCCCTTCGAGTATCTGAAAATTCTCTTGATTGTTGTCATGTGTGTTTCCTTAGGATCTACAGAGAATCTTGCAACAATACCTACTACATGTACTGTGTCTAGCTTGCTGTGAACAACATATTGTAGCTTTCCAATCATGGATCGGTAAAGTGTCTCATCAACAGATGCAGATTCATCATTTTTTGATAATTTACAGTTGGTAGTCATAGGAGTATTGACTGGTTTTGAATCCTCCATTCCAAATTTCTTCAAGATTTCCTTTATGTACTTGGATTGAGTAATGAAAATCTCATTTTTCATTTGCAGTATTTGTAAACCTATAAAATACTTTATCTCACCGATTAATGACATCTCAAATTCTTTGCTCATTTCATTTCCAAAGTTTTTGCATAGAGAGTCATTTCCACAAAAGATAATATCATCAACAAATATGGTTGAGATCAGTATTCCATTTTCATCATTCTTCATGTACATATTGTTGTTTTCACTTGTTCTTATAAAACCAATCTTGATTAAATAAGAGTGAAATCTTTCATACCATGCTCTAGGTGCTTGTTTCAGACCATATAAAGCTTTGTTCAATTTACATACCTGATCTTTATTCTTGTCTTCAACAAATCCTTCAGATTGTTCAATAAAAAATTCTTCTTCTAATATACCATTCAGAAATGCAGATTTGACATCCATTTGATATACCTTGAAATTCTTGTAAGTAGCATATGCCAACAATGTTCTTACTCCTTCAAGTCTAGCCACGGATGCAAAAGTCTCACCATAATCAATTCCTTCCTCTTGGGCATAACCTTTGCAAACTAGTCTTTCTTTATTTTGAATGACCTCACCTTTTTCATTCAGCTTGTTTCTGAAAATCCACTTTGTACCGATTACATTTGTGTCCTTCGGTCTTGGGACCAGTGTCCATGTGTCATTCTTCTTGATTTGATCAATCTCTTCTGTCATAGCATTTATCCAATCTTCACTGTTAAATGCCTCTTTTACTATTCTTGGTTCAAATTCAAATATCAGACATGTGTTCTGTCTCAGTTTGTTCCTTGTCATCACTAGATCATCCTTATCTCCTATAATCTGGCTTGATGCATGATGTCTTCTGACATACTTGGCTAATACAGGCTCGGTAGGCTCTGTATGATCTTCTTCATCACTCGGTAACTAGACATTATCTTCATTTTCTTCAACAGTTCTCTCGGTAAGACTTGTCGGTTGAACATAGACGAATTCATCATAATCTTATGGTTCTTTGGAGTTTCCTTCATCATTTCTTTCTGCAAATTCATCAATTTTCACATTTGCACTTTCTAGTATTTTGTTAGATGATTTGATCAGACATTTAAATGCTTTACTTCTAGAAGAATAACCTAGAAATGTTCCTTCTTCACTTTTCTGATCAAACTTTCCATTTCTATCATCTTTGTGTACATAGCATCTACTTCCAAAGATGTTGAAGTAACTTACATTAGGTTTCTTGTCATACCAGATTTCATATGGTGTCTTCAAAGTTCCTTTCTTCAGTTGTACTCGGTTCAGGATGTAAACTGTTGTGCTTATTGCTTCTCTCCAAAATGTTTGTGGCACTTTCTTTTCAATCATCAGGGTTCTAGCACAATCCACAATAGATCTGTTTCTTCTCTCAGCTATCCCATTTTGCTGCGGAGTTCTCGATGCAGAAACTTGTCTTTTTATACCATGGTCATTGCAGAATAAGTTGAACTCATCAGATGCGAACTCTCCTCCTCTATCTGATCTAAGACATTTCAGTTGTCTTCCTATTTCATTTTCAACTCTTGCCTTGTACCATTTAAACATTTGAAAAGCTTCTAATTTTTATTTTAAAAACATTACTGACATCATCCTTGAATAATCATCCACAAATAATATGAAATATTTATCACCATAATAACTTTGAACTTTCATAGGACCACAAAGATCAGTGTGCACAAGATCTAAAATTCCCTTAGAAGTTTAGGACTTACTTGTAAAGCTTGATCTTGTCATTTTACCTATCTAGCATCCTCGGCACATAGCATTCTCAGGTTTTTCAAGACTTGGTAGACCTCTTACTTGGTGCTTCTTGCTTATTTTGATCGGATTATCAAAATTTACATGACAAAACCTTTTATGCCATAACCAAGTATCATCTATCTTTTCATATAGACAATTGTTTCAAGTTGAGTCAAGATGAAATGTATTACCTTTTGTTTGTGTCCTGGTAGCAGCTAACTTTCCATGCTTGTCATGAACTTTGACAATTCCTTTCTGAAATTCTATTCGGTAACCTGTATTGTTTAGCTGTGCTACACTCAACAAATTGTATTTCAAACCTTCAACCCAATAAACATCATTACATTTAGCATTTTCAAGAAGTGTTATGGATCCTTTACCTTTTACCGGACATGGTGCATCATTACCAAATCTTACATAACCTCCTTCATAATCTTCTAACATAACAAACTTGTGTTTATCACTTGTCATGTGATGTGAGCATCCACTATCTATGATCCAAGAATCATTAGTATTTATGTGAGATATTAGGGCTTTTTCTTCATACCTTTCTTCATCTGATCCATCTTTGATAGCCACATAAACTACTTCCTTTGTATTAGTTTCATCTAATTTATCATCATTGGATTCCTCATCAACTATTAAGCATGACTTTCTATCTCTTCTTCTGAAGTCTCGGTGTCCTCTGTAATGATTATCTTTCTGTTTGTCATCTCGGTAATCTCTCTTTTTAGTAGATTCTTTGTCAGGACAGTTAGAAGCCATATGTCCTATCGTATCACAATTGAAACATTTCAAAGGTAGTTTTCCTTTATACTTACCTTTGCCTCTCGGTAACCTTCTAGCTAATAGTGCTTCAAACTCTTCTTGCTTTTTGATTTCCTCATACAGTTTGTGTACTTCCTCCATGTTCTTAATCGATAGCGGTAACCTTAGGGTTTACCGACTAGGTTCC
This sequence comes from Cryptomeria japonica, assembly GCF_030272615.1. Classification (NCBI taxonomy): domain Eukaryota; kingdom Viridiplantae; phylum Streptophyta; class Pinopsida; order Cupressales; family Cupressaceae; genus Cryptomeria; species Cryptomeria japonica. The sequence goes on from NC_081410.1 coordinate 111,056,049, forward strand.
TTAGGGTTTACTGACTAGGTTCTTTGCTCGGTAACATAGTATAGTATTAACCTTACAATCAATCAACATATGTAGGATATCAAAACAATCTAAACATCATAATCTCGTCATTATCTAACTCGGTAATAGTTGCCCATTGAATAACTTATTCCTCTTATTCATCACATTCTTCCTGTGTCTTTTACCGACATCTTTATACTCATCAAATCATACTTCTTAAGATATGACAACATCATACTGAATTAGAAAATCAATTTCTTGACATCAATGACAAAATAATAATATTAAGACAGTAAACATCCTTAATCACTTATATCCATAATCATCAACAACCTTTTCAATATCCTTATTTAAATGCCAACAATCTCCCTTTGTCTGTTATAATGCCAACACCATGTACATGCAACTATAATCAAGAAGCCACTGCACAAAAGCTTAGAAGAGACTAAGTTACCAATGCATTTATTTGAGGCTAATAATGAAGGATACTACATTAGGATAAAATTAAAAGAAGTAACAAAAGCATAATGGAGCCGCCCTTATATATAATGCATGCTTCTGGCTTTTCACCATATATACATGTCCAAGGCACCACCAAAGTTATTTTTCGCTATAGGACGATTTTTATTTTGGATTTTTGGATTTTTGGCTTTTTCAATTTTTTTTGGCTTTTTCAATTTTTTGGATTTTTTGGATTTTTCAATTTTTTTTGGCTTTTTAAATTTTATTTTATTTTTTTAGCTTTTACAATTTTTTTTTGGATTTTGAAATCCATATTGTCATGGACAATGCATAAAATTTCTTTAAATGCAAGATACTTAGGGGGTCATTGAGAGGCTCGCCTTCTAGAGTAGACAACTGATAGGCTCCTGAACTGTATTTTTTTGTTATAACATATGGGCCTAACCAATTAACTTCAAACTTTCATTTCTTTTCTTTGTCTTGCTGATTTCTTGGATTCTCTCTAAGCACTAGATCACCAACCTCAAACTCGTGAGGATGAAATTTCTTCTTATACTATTTCTTGAGCCTGGTTTGATATACTTGCAAGTGATCATACGCTTTATGGTGTTGTTCATTAAGAAGATCTAGTTGAGCCAACCTTGCTACCCTATAATCATCATCAAAGACAAAATCATTCAAGGATATGCATAATGATGGTAACTCAACTTCAATTGATAAAACTACTTCTGCACCATAAACTAGAGAATATGGAGCCGCACCAGTGGGAGTTCGAATACTAGTGTGATATGCTCAAAGGACGGGATTTAAATGGAAGTGCCGATTATGACCAGTTTCATTGACAACTTTTTTGAGGATACGCAATAGAGTTTTATTAGTTGCCTCAGCCTAACCATTACCTTCCGGGTAGTATGGGGTAGACCAATGATGTTGGATATGAAATGTAGAGCAAAGATCATGCATGTGTTGGTTTTTAAATGGGGTTCCATTATCAGTAATAATGGTAGTGGGTACTCCGTAGTAGCAAATGATATGATATAGACATTAGTGGTAAGAGTAAGGGAAATGGCTTCAACCCATATGCTAAAGTACTAATTAGCTGCAATGATAAGCTTGTGTCCATCTGAAGAAGGATGAATTTTACCCACTAGATCAAGGTCCAATGTGGAAAAAGGCCATGGTGTCATGATAGGCTGCAAATCCTATGTTGGAACATGAATTAGGTTACTATGTTGTTGGCAAGGTAAGCATTTCTTTACAAACTCACAACAATCATGTTCCACTGTGGTCCAATAATATCCCTCTCAAAAGTTGTTTGGCAAGGACATACCCACTCATATGAGCACCACAATTTTTGGCATGCACTTCTTTCATCACAAGATTAGCTTCATTTAAATCTAGACATCTAGCAAGGATGTCATTATATCCTCGATGATATAGATTATCTCCTATAATTGTAAATCAGGCACATTGCCAGATAAGATAACGATGGTCATTTCAGGATATGTTAGGTGGAAGGGTATTATCTTTAAGATAAGCATAACGATCATGATACCAGGGTGATTGAGGATCAACAATGGTACACACCATATTTGTATGTGATGTTTCAAAAGATGGCTGAAGAATTTGTTCAATAAAGAACTTATAATTTGGACTATCTGACTCCATTACAATTAGTGACCCAATAGTATCCATGGCATCAACTACTTTATTTTATGCTCTTGGGACTTGATCAAAAGTGATATTCTGAAATTTTTTCTTGAGGTCATCAACCATTCTCTTGTATGGCAATAACTTATCATCATTGGTTTGATATTCATCATTTACTTGTTTAACAACTAACTATGAATCCCCATAAGCAAGGATATGTGCAATATTCCATTGCATAGCCATTTTAAGTCTCGCAATGAGACCTTCATACTTAGCAATATTATTTGTACAAGGGAAAGACAATTTGAAAGATTTAGTAATAAGATCACCTTGTGGTGTGACAAACAAGAAACCTACTCCTGACCCATTCTTTGTATGTGATCTATAAAAATAAAGTTTCCATGGGGTCTGTGTTGCAACTATACAAACATACTCATCTGGAAATTCTGCAATTAAAGGATGAGAATCTACCAGGGGATTTTCTACTAACTTATATACAATTACATGTCCTTTGATGGCCTTTCTATCTACATACTAGATATCAAACTCACTGAGCAACATGACCCATTTAGCCATACGACCAGTTAAATTATTTTGGATAACAAGTATTTTAGAGGATCAATTTTACAAATGAACTTAACTGTATCACTAAGCATATAATGTCGAAGCTTTTGTGAACAAAAAACAACAGCCAAACATGTTTTTTTCCATGGGTGAGTAATTAAGCTCATATCCTACTAGGGTTCGACTGATGTAATAAATGGTGCATTCTTTTCCTTGATCATCATGTTGGGAAAGGAGTGCCCCAACTGCCACTTGATTAATTGAAATATATAGATGGAATGGGTGGCATCAACATTGGAGAATGAGCTAGATATTCTTTTATTCTATCAAATATCTGCTGACATTGAGTATCCCACTTGAATTTTGTACTTAACATTTATTTGCCAATTGAGCAATAAAATGCCTAACATATTAGAACTTTCCTTGAAGGCTATGCAAATTTCTCAATGTTTTAGGAGGAGGTATTTCTAGAATTTCCTTGACTTCTTAGGATCAACCTCAATGCCACACTTGGAAACTATGAAACCAAGAAGTTTACCTGACGTGACTCCAAATACATTTTTTTTAGGATTGAGGCGTAACTTGTATTTAGCCAAATGTTCAAATATTTGTTCAAGAATGGTTGGATGTTCTACTCTGATTTTTTATTTCCCTACGATATCATCTACATAATCCTCCAATATCTTATGCATGAGATCATGGAATATTATTGTCATAGCCCGTTGGTATGTGGCGCCTCCATTCTTGAGACCAAAGGGTATAACCTGATAACAAAAAGTGCCCTAGGGAGTAGTAAAGGTTGTTTTATGCTAATCATCATCTGCAATTCTTATCTGATTATAACCTGAAAAACCATCCATAAGGGAGAGCATTTCATGTCCAGTTGTCAAATCAGCTAAGATGTCAATATTAGGAAGTGGAAAATAATCTTTGGGGCATGCTTTGTTGAGGTCTCTAAAATATAGACAATTCTAGATGGCTCCATTAGGTTTAGAGACAGGAACCATGTTAGAAATCCATTTTGAATAATCAATTGGTCGAATAAATTTGACCTCTAACAGCTTTTCTAATTCTACTTTAACCAATAATGCAATTCGAGGATGCATCTTTTAAAGGTTTTTCTTAACAGGCTTGACATTTGGATCAATAGCCAGGTGATGCACAACAAGCTCGAGATCAAGACCAAGCATGTCTACATAGGACCATGCAAAATTAATAGGCCATTTATGAAGGATCTGAAAGAAAACTTGAAACACTTCATCAAATAAAGATGTTGCCACATAAGTAACCTGAGGATTTTCTACAGTTCCCAAATTAATTCTCTTCTTTCATCAATGAGAATTGGGGACTTATCAGGAATTTGTATGTCTATGAGAGGAAGAGGGGAGTCCTCATCTTCTAGCATCTCAAAGAGGTTTTTGCCAAAAGATACACCCTTTGTTTTTACTTTTTTAGAATCTACAAGTGCCTCAAAAAGGTTTTCACCTGTAGATAATTAATTTTTCAATTCTTTTTCAATTTTGCGGTTAAGGATCCCCTCTTACCCAAAATAGCCTTGAGAGTCTAACTAACAAACTCTATTTGAAACTAGATGATAATATGGTGCACACACAGTCGCTCCCAAAAATTTCAAGAGCATACCATCATTATGAAATGTATCAAGGTGTGCAATAGTTTGACCCCAATCAATGAGCTCGGTATGGCGAAGGGAAAGGCTAATTACAAGAATGGATATGTCAAAGAGGGTAGATGTGCCAAAGGATAGGGATCTATCTATATCATCGTATGCTTGTTTGACAACCTCCTCAAGTATATCTTCGATATCATTCGAAATATTTTCATAGTTTCCATAAGTGTTTGTCAAAGTTGAGGCTTCATGAGAAGAATGTCCAAAACCAATCCCTTGATGGCGAACATTTGGAATTGGATCAACAGGTCTTCAGATTCCATGTTCTTCTTGTCCTAACCTATCGCCTTGATAATTCCATTTCCCAGTAGCCAACTTGTGTGCTACCAAGTATTTTTCTTTGAAATGATTAAGCTGGACATCTTTGTCTTCAGTAACATCTTTAAAAATCCATTGATTAACATCTCCCTCCATAACTTCATGATTGAGTTCACCATGGGATTGGAATGCAATAGAACCACACAATCTGGTCACAAGTTCTTTCTTCTTCTTCTCTCTAGTAGGTTTCCCATGAGTATGAGGATTTAGAGGTAATGCACCCACTGAAAGGGTTTCCTCTAAGGCATATTCATCACAACTAGCGTCATTGCCCTTGAGTTGGGAAAAGGCGGATGAAACATAAGCTTTTCTTTTAGGAGTAGTGAGTATGGAATCAAGGTCAACATATGAAGATGATGGATTAGTTTGAGGAATTCCAATGTTAATGCCTGGGCAATGATGGGAATATGGAGAAGATGCTTCAAGAGCGCAACAATATTCAAATGGTTGAGTGTCACCACGAATAGTAATTTCACAGCCTTGGCAGGGAAATTTTAAACATTGGTGGTAGGTGGATGACACAGCCTGCAGAGCATGAATCCATGGGTGACCAAGAAGGATATTGAATGAAAGATCAAGATCAACAACATGTCACAAAGTATCTTGTGTTACTGGGCCCACTTGAATTAGAAGATTAATCATTCTTACTGAGATTCTCTCTGCATTATCATATGCTTTGATAGTGATGCACTGGTTATGCAAATCAATGACAGTATATCCTATTTGCATAACAAATTTCAATGTACAAATATTTAGGTCAGAACCATTATCAATCAAGACACGCTTTACTTTATAATGCTTGATAACAACTTCAATATTAAATGGATGAATATGGTAGGAATCAGGAACCATGGAATCAGATTGGGTAAAACTGAGATGGTATGCAGTAGATAAATGCTCTACTAAAGCTTGGAATTGCTTTGGATCTATGTTGTTGGGCAGATGAGTTTCTTGCAATGCATGATTAAGGATTTCATGATGCCTAGAGCTTTCAACAAATATAAAATGGAGATCTATGCAGGAGTCTTACCTAAATGTTCAAGAATATTATACTGCGCTGACACAGGCACTTGAGATGGAGTAGGTGGAGTAGGAGGTGGATCTCCAAGAATAGTCATGTGAGATCTTCTAGTGGTTGCATCACACTGGGTATCAACTCCCTTGACTCGAATCATATTAACATGTTTCTCTGCCTGAGTAATACAGCCTATTGTAGGACCATAATTAAATGGAACCTTGTTGTAATTGATGTTATTGGTGGCACAAATCTAACTAGAATTGGACGTACTGGCTTCTCCTTGATGCTTGGGAAGAGCATCTTTATACATACCTAAATTTGCATTGGGTGACTTTTCTGTGGTAGGGTCAACATCAATCTTTCCTTAATCAATGAGATCTTGGACTAGATGTTTGAGTTTCATGCATTTGTTTGTCACATGACCTTTGACATAGTGATAAGAATAGTATTCATTTTCCTTATATCAATCAGGGTTGGGTTTAGACTCATCAAATGGTATTGTCTATGGATATACGACCATATTGTGCTTCTCCATACATTCGAATATCACATCCAAGGGTTCTCCCATGGGTCTAAATTGGTGTCGTAGATTATTATAAGTTGTTTGTTGAGGAGGAGCTTGAGAAATAGTGATAGCATTGGTATGATTGATTTGTACATTTGATATTGGCGTTTGAGGAGTGCGATAACTCTGATAAGCCTGAGGTGGTAGATCAACATGTAATGTTGATGATGAATTGGTATATGATTGCTGATTAGAATATGCTTGTGTAGGTGGTCGTTTAGCAACCACGACCATTTGAACTATTTTGGATTCAGTAACGCCATCTCCTACAATGTTCTTGTTTTTGTTCCAATATCTTTTCCTATCACCACTTGATTTATCAGAAGGTTCTTTGTAAAGCTTGATGACTCCATCATCAATCAAGGCTTGTTCTACTAATGGTCCTTTTGTCATGATATCTTTGAATGCAGCTAAAAAATTTAAGTGAATATGATATGCAAGCTTTGGATGTAGATTACTCATGAATATCATAAACAATTGAGTATCGGGTACTATACAAGGGAGACAAACTGCAAGGGCTCTCCATCTTTGGATATAGTCCGAAAAACTCTCACCACCTTTCTATTTAGATTGACAGAGATCAAGCATGGAGATGTCCTTTTCCACATTATATTGATAATGAGCCACAAATCTTGTTGAGAAGTCTACAATTGTAGTGATGACACCAAATGGTAACTTTGAAAACCAATCTAGAGATGAACCATTAAGACTCTTGGGAAAGAGTCACAGGAGATAATTATATGCAACCTCTTGGCAGGCCATGCAGAATTCCTTAATGTGATGATGTGGATCACCTTTCCCCTGATATTTATTAAATTTTGGTGTTTCAATATGTTTGGGGGATGGTATTGATGTCATCAACTTGTCAAATGGATATGGACAAAGTTCATCAAATTTGAAAACTTTCCCAGGACTATTGTCTTGCAAATCTTTGAGAGATGCCTTCATTTCCTCCCATTCAGTTGTAGCATCCTAAAATTGCAACACTTGCAATTTTGACTGCATTTGGGTCTTCACGATGGCAGCGCAATGTCGAACCTGAATGGAGACCCCGAAACCTGTTTACAACACCAAAAACTGCATCTTTTTGCACCTTGGCCTGTTCCTTCCTTGCACCCTGCTGTCCCAAGAGGTGGGACCATGGCGCCCAGCGCTCTGGTCCCTGGCCCTATTTTGGGCCCGGTCTCTTTTGGGCATCGGGTCTTTAAGTTTGCAATTCCGAAAATAATGCTTCTAGGTCGGCCTAAGGTCGGAAAAATTAGTCTATCAACCCTAATTGACAAGTATATAAACTACATTTCCCCTCCCATTTGAGAAGGCAAGAGAGAAGAGGAAAAATATATGCAAGCAAAAGGCAAAAGCGACATTCAAACATTCAAGCATTCAAGCATTCCTTCAAACAATTGAGCATTCTAAGTCTCCATTCAAGGCTAAGTGTTGCATTCAAGACAAGGATTCAACCATTGAAGAGGAGATCACTTACAACATACAAAATACAACATTCATTACACCTTCGCATGTAAGAATACAAACATTCTTACAACAAGGTATCAGTACTTGTTTACATTACAAACATTTACATTTACAGCATTCTCATTTCTTGGTTAATTCCAAAACTGAGGTTTGACCTAAAGGCAAACCCCTAATCCCTAACCCCCCAATCATCCTCTCTTGTCTGTGTGTAGGTTGTAGGTACGCGGCTGTAATTGAAGATCTGGAATCCTTGTGCAGAGACGAACAGATCCCCCTTCGTTTCACGGATTTTTCGGAGGACCGTGTGCACGCCGAGCGCCATCGTCCCGTCAACTTTCGCTCAAATTTGCAGAACAGCATCATCTCAACATTTTACTGCTAATTCCAGGTCCGCAGCTTCATCCCGTATCCCTATCTCTGTTTATAAGCGAATCTTTCTTACTTTGCATGCATTCCTAGTTCAATATTTCTATCTACATTCTTTACAAAAGACGGGTATCCTTGATGTCTCAGCCCTTGAAACTCATTTAGAATCCAGTCTTGCATTGTGTGGGATTGGATCTTGTGGGTTTCAACCCCTCTTTTGAATGTAAAGTCCCTCCTAAGTGAAAACCGACAACCCTAGTGACCTCCTTTCTCCTTGGAGTAGGGGAGAACACCTGGGGTTCGATTTTCCGCTTTACATTTTGGTGAACCCGACGTGAACATCCTAATTCTGATTATTCATGGTTAGATCTGAAAAAAAAAATTTCTTCCTTAATTACATTTCCATGTTTGATCTTTTACAAATTTTAGAGGTTAATTGTACAAAACCCTAAATTTTCTTTTTAGTAATTGAGCTTGTGAAATGTTTAATTGTTAATGCTTGTTTCAGATTTACCCTTCTATTCCAAATTGTCAATTCATATTTGTGCTTTAACTATGAAAATTAAGTGGTTAAGTGTCAAAACCCTAATTTTTAAAACCCTCTTGATTCAGCCTTTGACTGATGATTTCACTGATCAAAACACCCCCAAATCGGCTATAACTTTGGATTCCGCAACAAAATCATAATATCTCTCATCCCTGAAAATTTGGAAAAAAGTTGCGAGGACCGTGTGCACCCCGAGCGCCATTGTCCCCGACATTTTTTCTGAAATTTCGGGAGCTAGATCTTACTGTATTTTTCTGCTAAAATCCAGAATTTTGGCTGATTTCATCAATTCTAACACTTTCAAAATTAAAGTCAAAGTTGGTCTAGTGATTGCTTGGATTAAGGCTTCTAATCATTCAAAAATTATTGAAATTGAAATTCATGTCAAAATTGTATTCCTTACTGTCCTAAATCTGAAAAGTGTGTGGGCATTCATTCGAAATTTCAGTGCTTTATTCAAATTTTTTGCAGTTCGTGACTTTTAAAATTAAATGTTTAATTGCAACAACCTTGATTTCCACTTTCAAAATTGAATTTTGCATGAAATTGAGTCAATTTTTAAATTTCAAAACTTGCATTGCTTTTAGTATTCCCTATAAAATCATAAAATTCAAAATTTCAGTTTCCCTCTCTTTTTCAAAATTCAAATTTTACATTTTTCAACAATCTTGGTAGGGTTCAATTTTGAGATTGCAACTTTAATTTGGCCTATCTACAGATCATAAAATCACTCAATTTTTTCAGATTGGCTTTAAAATCATCATAACTTTCATCCTTGAAAATTTCAAAAAAAGTTGCGAGGACCGTGTGCACTCCGTTCGCCAAGGTCTTGGACATTTTTTCCGAAATTTCGGGAGATTGTCCTGATTGTATTTAACAGCTTAAATCTAGGAGATTGGCTGATTTTATTGAAATTTTCTATCTCTGAATTCAAAATCTTCTCTCTCTCTTTAGTGCATGAGTTTTACAACAATAAGCCCTACTTACACTATTCCCGTTAGGCGAAGCCTTAGAATTAAGTCTTTCCAAGGTTTAATTACTGAGGAGATGGAACCTAATTTGAATGGCCTATTTAACGAGGACACAGGTAATTCCTCTAATCCTCTTAATCATGAAGAAGCTCTCCATGAGGTTTCTGTAGAACAACTTTCAAAATTGGATAACCAATTTGATGATTTTCGACAATGGATGTCTCAAGAATACCCCGATAGTCAAGCTCTTCCTTTAATTGAAGGTCTAAAACATATGGTTCAAAATGATAAGAATGGAATTGATATTTTACGTAGTATTGCACACATTGTGGATTCAAATGTGATGCCTATGAAGAGTTGTGCTGAAACTTTAGGTTATACACAACCTCCTACTCAAGTCAATCATTCTATCCCTTTGACAACTTCTATTGCTACTATACCTACTTTTACATCAAACATAATGACTATTTCAGTACAAGACATTCCACCTATGATCACCAGTCATGGGGGTAATCCTTCTTCTTCAATCAACCCTCTTCCTTCATTCAATCCGACTTCTTCATTCATTCCTTCAATGAGTGTCCCTATTACATCTCCGCAAATGAACCTAGCACAAGGGGGCAATTCATTTAACCATTCCATTCCTCCTTGTAGTGTTCCTCCTTTCCAATCATCTCCTATGACTAACTATCATAGTGTCCCACCACCTTACTCTCAATCAATACCTTCTTTCAATAACATAATACCTCCATCTCAATCTAACACATCTAATATGAATTCTTCGACTGAAGCGACCATTAACAATCTTGCACAAACTGTCTCTTCTTTACAGCAACAAATTGCCTCTATGAATCAATCTAAGTTTAGTGTGCCCACATTTGATGTTGCGAGCCCACTTTCTCTTGACATTGTTCGAGCTATTCCCCCTAAGCATGTTGAAATCCCACAATTGGAGCTTTACAATGGTAAAGGTGATCCTCTAACACATGTTAAGACCTTTCAAACAATATGTACTGATTTTGATCATGACCAAAGGTTACTTGCAAAACTATTTACTAGAACATTAAGAGATAAGGCTTTACAATGGTATTGCTCATTGCCTTCCTATTCTATTACTTCTTTCCAACAACTTGCAAATGCTTTTATTCAACAATTTCAAAACAAAATAAGTCCTAAAGTTACTTTGATTGATTTAATGCATTGTAAACAAGGTGTTAAAGAAAAAGTGACTGATTTCATTGGTAGATATAAGCATTTTTATGCTCAAATTTCTTTTCCATTACCTGACAATGATATTCAAAGAATCTTTATTTCTAATTTAAAAAAAGATATTAGAGAAAAACTTCTATTTTCTGAGTTTACTTCTTTCCAACAGTTGTGTGTAACTCTTCACAATTATCAACTGACTGTGAGTCAAATGGAACAAGCAAATCCTATGGCTCCGAGTGATAAGGGTGATAGTAGTCAACAACCATTTGGGAAGTTTAAACCGAACAGAGAGTCTATTAAATTCAATGAAAACATCATCAACAACAATGTGAATGCAGCATCAGGTGTGCCTCCTATTTCTAAGTTTTTCAAGAAAGAAAGAAAGTTTACTCCTTTGAATGAATCATTGCATAGTATTATGAATAATTTATTGGAACAAAATGTGCTTACTCTTCCTCCTATAAGGAAAATAGATCCTACAAAGATTAATTCACCCTATTTTGATAACAAATCTTTTTGTCAATTTCATCGTCAACCTGGGCATGATACTGAAAAATGTTTTGCTTTAAACGGTAAAATTCAAGATTTGATTGATAATAATACTATCTTTGTTTCTGGTGTGAATGATAAAGGCAACACATCTGTAGCTCCTCCTAACCAAAATCTTAAGATTTTTACTGATCCATTGCCTTCTCATACCTCTAATGCGATTGATACTAATGATTCCTCTGTCTCACCTGATGATCTTGTGTCTATGACTCCGAATGTGATTAACTTTGTAGAGCAGCAGAAAATCCCTAAAGAACCTTCTATCACCTTTGATTCCAGTGAAACTATCAGGGCACCTGATGGTCCTTTATATATAGTTGCAAAAGTCAAGAATACACCTTGCCGTGGAGTGCTTATTGATCCTTCTTGCATGGTTAATGTCATTACTGAAGAATTTCTTTTTACTTTGCAATTGAATCAAGTAGTCTATGACGAAACAAATGTGGTTGTGAAATTATTTGATGCATTTTCTTCTCCTGCAATTGGTTCTATTACATTACCTATTGAGGTCCATAACAAATCCCTTGATGTGAGCTTTGCTATTATTCCATCGTCCGAACAATTTCATGTGAAGCTAGGCTATCCTTGGCTATCTTCCATGAAAGCTATTGCTTCTCCTATTCACAAGTGTTTGAAATTCCCCATAATGGTGAAGTTTTTACTGTCAATCATAGTCTCTTTAAACTAGCTGAAAGAACTTCTAGTGTTCCTATTGATTACTTTTGGCCTAAACAATTCCAATCTCTTCCACCGCGAAGTGATCATCTTTTCAAATCTTATCAAAAGTGGAAAAAAGATATAATCCTATCTCTAAGTGAACCTAGAACACCCAAACTTGATATTCCTATCATTCTTGAGAAGGAAGTTCTTCCTTTGAAAGATAAAACTAATGTCTTTCCTCAAGAAGATTCCCAACCCATCCCTATGGATGTGACTATGTCTATGTCTAATAAATTTTCTAAAGGTAGACCTATACCTCCTCGTCATGATGGACTTGGTCTCCTTCCTAAACCAAATATTCTTCCTTTATATAGAGCAGTTCCTCCTCCTTCCTCTTATAGAGAGAAGAGACCTTCTTCTTCTCCTATTGTTCAACCTAAGAGATCACAACCCAAACACCCAAGTGATAAGGATGAGAACATTCCTCCTCCTCAATCTTCTCAACTTCCTACTAAGACTAGACGAAATCGTTCTGCACGTGAGCGCCGACGTAAGTGTCGTCTTAGAGCTCATGCAGCTTCTTCTCAAACTTTGCAATCCCCAAAAACACCTTCAGCTAGTATTATTCCATTTTCTCCTCAGTCGGAAATTGAGCCAAAATCTCCTAAACATAAGATGCATGATGGTCTTGATCCTGTGCGAGTTAAAGATTCTATTTTTATAAATCTTGATGCTGATATAGATGAAAATGTTATTCATGATGAAAATGTTACTTCTTTTCATTCTGATAGTGAATATGTTGATGTTGATAACCATTTATCTAATGAATTTTCTAAAGCACTTATCCCAGCTCCTAGACAAGAACAACGTGGCTTGGAACATGAACATAGCCCTTTTTTGGATCTTGTGATAGCTCCATCTGTTGTGTTGGATGTTCCTCCTCTAGCGTGTTTCCTGCCTTCCCGAAATATTGATCAGTAAGATCGGGGGGTAGATGACGTGCTAGACTAGTTCATTAGCATAGTAGACTCTCTCCTCCTCTCTTGATCGTTTTTTGTTACTTCTTCTATGTGTTATTCTCATTCTTCTATTTGTTGTCCTTAGTGTTGTCTACTTGAGGACGATGCAAAGCATTGAGATCTCTTTTGGTCTCTCTCATGTTGACTCAAAAGACACATGTGTTCCCTTCTTCTAGGTGACCTTCCTTGATTGGGGAATGAAGAACAATTATGCATACATACATATGATATACATGAATGATCATACAGCATACTGACCCCAAGGAAAGCGAAGTCACCTCGTGCTTTGTGTTTTGTGTCTATTATCCTTGGGTTTATCTCACACTTGGGGGCTAAATCCTTGTGATAACGTGCTCCTCTCCCTTCTCATTTCCTATATGTATCACTACCTTAAAGCAATCACCCCCGATGAGGCATGTGCAATCGCTTTAACGTAGGGGGGCATATACCCTTTCATATCTCTTCAAGATACTTGAAAATTTCTTGGCGAACTTAGCTTTGCCTTGAAAATCTTTGATATTTTTTTTTTCTTGCATGACTCATAGTGACGGAACCTTACTACTGACAGTCATGGTTCTGCCTCGTGATCTTCCCTTTTACTTTGTCAATCGAAGTCGTAAGATCCTTAGTCCACTGGGGACTTGGTATATCTTGCCTTCTTGACGTGGTGAAAGTCTTTCAATGTTGTTTCCTTGTACTTTACCGGAAGTATGGGTGTACACTTATACTCCCACTAAAGTGGGGGCTAAAATGTAGCGTCCTCAAATTGTGACACTTGCAATTTCGACTGCATTTGGGTCTTCACGATGGCGACGCAACGTTGAACCTGAATGGAGACCCTGAAACCTGTTTACAACACCAAAAATTGCATCTTTTTGCACCTTGGCCTGTTCCTTCCTTGCACCCTGCTGTCCCAGGAGGTGGGACCATGGTGCCCAGCGCCTTGGTCCCTCAGGACCATGGCACCCAGCACCCTGGTCCCTGGCCCTATTTTGGGCCCGGTCTCTTTTGGGCATCGGGTCTTTAAGTTTGCAATTCGGAAAATAATGCTTCTAGGTCGGCCTAAGGTCGGAAAAATTAGTCTATCAGCCCTAATTGACAAGTATATAAACTAAATTTCCCCTCCCATTTGAGAAGGCAAGAGAGAAGAGGAAAAATATATGCAAGCAAAAGGCAGAAGCGACATTCAAACATTCAAGCATTCAAGCATTCCTTCAAACAATTGAGCATTCTAAGTCTCCATTCAAGGCTAAGTGTTGCATTCAAGACAAGGATTCAACCATTGAAGAGGAGATCACTTACAACATACAAAATACAACATTTATTACACCTTCGCATGTAAGAATACAAACATTCTTACAACAAGGTATCAGTACTTGTTTACATTACAAACATTTACATTTACAGCATTCTCATTTCTTGGTTAATTCCAAAACTGGGGTTTGACCTAAAGGCAAACCCCTAATCCCTAACCCCCCAATCATCCTCTCTTGTCTGTGTGTAGGTTGCAGGTATGCGGCTGTAATTGAAGATCTGGAATCCTTGTGCAGAGACGAACAGATCCCCCTTCGTTTCACGGATTTTTCGAAGGACCGTGTGCACGCCGAGCGCCATCGTCCCGTCAACTTTCGCTCGAATTTGCAGAACAGCATCATCTCGACATTTTACTGCTAATTCCAAGTCCGCAGCTTCATCCTGTATCCCTATCTCTGTTTATAAGTGAATCTTTCTTACTTTACATGCATTCCTAGTTCAATCTTTCTATCTACATTCTTTACAAAAGAGGGTATCCTTGATGTCTCAGCCCTTGAAACTCATTTAGAATCCAGTCTTGCATTGTGTGGGATTGGATCTTGTGGGTTTCAACCCCTCTTTTGAATGTAAAGTCCCTCCTAAGTGAAAACCGACAACCCTAGTGACCTCCTTTCTCCTTGGAGTAGGGGAGAACACCTGGGGTTCAATTTTCCGCTTTACATCAGTATTGATAGGAAATGGTTCAGGGGATCAAGAAGCTGCTTGATAAAGTGGTGTTTGATATTCCATTTGAGATGGATGCATATATTTCTATTGTTGTTTTGAATATTGATACCCTAGTATATTCTAATAAATTGGCACGTTTTTGTTGAACAAAAGATGTTTGTTGTTTCTGAATTTGAGTTTTTTGTGAATAAGTAGCCACATTCTATTATGGTGGAAGTTGTTGATACGACATGCTTTGAGGTTGTTGAATTTGAGGAATACTACCTTGCAGATAACTACCTCCAACATACCTTGAATGAGATGTACTTAGTTGTGGCATACTATATGATTGAGGATTCTGAGGAATGCCACTTGGCAATTATTGAACATTGGGATGGGTATATGATGAAGATGGTAGCTGCAAGTAACTAAATCATGGTTGTGGGACAAAAGGTGGCATAGTCACTTGAGGTTGATGTTGAGGTGTGCTCATAATCTCTGACATAGATTGTACAAGTGTAGGCACAGATGATGTTGATGCTACATAACCCATGCTTCCAGTCATGGCCTGTGTACCAGATGATAAAGGATAACATGGCATACATGTGGTCCAAGGCAGTATTTGTGTGGATGATAAATTCAATGGTCTTGTGACTGGACTAGAAAAAGGAGTTGTATGCACTATGTTAGAAGTCATGGGCATTTGAGAAATCATGGGCATTGAATTAGTGAGTTGTGTAGATCGTATATTGGTGGGTGCATTGTAGATTACTCCTCCTAAGACTAGAGATGGCATAAAACCTATTGAAGTATCATAAAAAGGTTGATAATGTCTTGTCATTGCAAAGGTGGTAGTTCTATGGACGCAAGTAGGATATTCTGTTGTGGTGGTCTTACCAAAACTTGAACTAGAAGTGGTTTTGATAAGGATTGTGGTAAAGATATCTACTGCTGAGGTGGTTCTTGAAGACTAGCAGTTACAGGTATGTCAGATGACACAATGGTCATACCTTGCACAACCATATGAGCAATTTTTAGATGTTTGTGTTTTTCAATGATTTCATCAACCTTGTGAATTATCTGGGTTTGAAAGAAATTGATCTCAAGAAGATTAGCTGAAATATCAGTCTCATCTGGTTGATTAACCATAGTTTCTTTAGTGACTACTGGATTAAGTGGACCTAAACTAATAGGGACATTTTCTAGTAAATTAGGATTTGTACCCAAGTTAGGATTCATTTGTGGATCTGATGTCCCTACTCCTGACTAAGAGGATTATTGTTCCATTGCTTGTCTAGGCTGGGGTTGAGTGGTGACGGGCATGAATTAAACTCGACGTCAAGGATTTATGTTAAGTGGTAAAGCATGTTGATCCAATGGTCATTGTATTTCTAATGTTTTACTTGCTTAAGCATATGGGTGAAGTTCAAATGAGATGTTAGGTCTAAAGATGATCTAGATGAACCAGTTTATGTCTTTCGCAGTCATACTGTGTGTTACCGGTAGTGCCTTGTTTTAGATCGGTGATATTGTTTGCCAATTAGTGGATTCTTTGCAGTTTAAGTTGTTTAAGGAAGTTTTTGTCTATATTGATTCACCCCCCCTCTCAGTATCTATTGGGTATTTAATGTTCATCATTATTCATCAATTGGTATCAGAGTGTCCTCCAGGTCCTTTGTGCTATAAGATTAACCACTTGAGGAAAAGATCCTATTCTAATGATGAAGAGGGAAGGTCCTAAGTTCAATAGAGATAACTTTAAGATATGGAAGGACATAATGAAGATATACATTAAAAGCATGGGTGCTCAACACTAGAACTATGTTGAGAATACTTATGTTGTCCCTACCAGTACTCTCACCGATGATCAAAGAAGAGAAATTCAGGAGAATGGGCAAGTCATGGAAGCTCTTATCAGTAGTCTATCTAATATTGAGTTTATAGATGTTCAAGATAAAGACAATCCCAAAGATGTATGGGATACTCTAGAGTCTATCTATGGTGGTGATGAGCATGTGAAGCAGGCTAAGGAAGAAAGCCTTAGAGGAAAGTTTGAAGACATGGGGATGGTTGAAGGATAGATCATTCAACAATATGGGATAAGAATTAAAATTATTGTTGGAGATATCAAGAGTGCAGGAGGTACAATAGATGATTCCACCATTGTTAGCAAATTTTTGAGATCCTTATTACCGGTCTATGTAATAAGGATTGTCATTATTCAGGAGTTGAGATCTATTGACAAGACAAAGATATCCCTTGATTCTATCATTGCTAAGTTGACTGCATATGAGCTAAATAGTTATGATGGCAGTGTTCAGAAGATTGTTTCGGCCTTTAGAGCATCTACTACACTATCTAGAAAGGGAAAAGAAGCTAGTACCAACTGTGAAACAAGACAAAGAAGAGATATGGATAATGAGGAGATCCTGATGGAATTTGAAGCTCTTCTGGTAAAGAGACTTCCTAAGGGAATTGGAAAATACAAAGGTAAGCTCCCTTTGAAATGATTTTCTTGCAATAGGATGGGACACATTATTGTCAATTGTCCTAATAGTGATAATAAGGACAAACTGGAGAAGTTTAAAAAGTTCAAAGGAGGAAATAGGAGAAACTGTCTTGTTGTAGTCAATGAAGGTGTCACCGATGATAAATTAGAAGATGGAGAAAGTGAAGATATAGTGTTTGTATCCATTAAGGAAGATGTGTCAGACAAGAAGCTTCTTGTCTCCCACTTTGATAATTCTAATGAGTGGATTATTGATAGTGGATGTTCTCACCACATGACTAGTGACCAGAGAAATTTTCTGTCTCTAGAAGAGTATGATGGAGGTGTAGTTCGATTTGGTAATGATGCACCATGTATGGTAAAAGGAAAAGGTTCCATCTCTTTAAATGGAAAAAGCAGTGTTGATAATGTGTATTGGGTAGAAGGTCTCAGGCATGACCTTCTGAGTGTTGCCCAGCTGAATGATAAAGATCTCCCTCTGGAATTCAAATATGGAGTATGCAAAATAAAAGGAAAGAGTGGTGAACTGATGGCCATCGGTATGCAAACCAAAGGTAACTTATTTCAGTTAAATACTAATATCTGTCAATGTCTAATGGCTAAGTTTGATGACAGTTGGATATGGCATAGGAGACTCTGCCATGTAAATTTTGATAATATTGTGAAGGCCAGTAAGATCAAGGCAGATAGAGGATTGTATGTGCTGAACAAACTGGAGAATCCTTTGTGCAGAGAATGTCAACTGGGGAAAATGTCTTCCTCAACCTTCAAAGGTAAATCTTTCACAGCAGATAATTTACTTGATCTTGTGCATACTGATTTGTGTGGTCCTATGAAAACTAGGAGTGTTTAGGGAGATAGGTACTTTATGATTCTTACTGATGATTGCTCAAGAATGATGTGGGTCACATTCTTGAAAGACAAGTCTGAAGCTTTTGGAAAGTTCAAAGCCTTCAGAGCACTAGTTGAAAAAGAAAGTGGTAAGAGGATAAAATGCCTTAGAACCGACCAAGGAGGTGAGTTCACTTCTAGTGAGTTCAATAAGTATTGTGAAGAGAATGGCATCAAGAGGCAACTATCTGCCCCCTGGACTCCACAGCAAAATGGCCTAGCTGAAAGGAACAACCGGACTATAGTTGAAGCAGCCAAAATGATGTTGATTCAAGGGAAGGTTGCTCACACTTTTTGGAGAGAAGCAGTGAGCACTGCAGTCTACACTATGAACCAGGTACTCATCAAGAAAGGTAAGGATAAAACTCCTTATGAGTATTGGACCGGTAAGACCCTTGTAGTAAGCTACTTTAGAGTGTTTGATAGCAAGTGTCATATCAAGAGGAGTGAACACCAGAGCAAGTTTGATGCAAAATGTGATAAGGGAATATTCCTAGGGTATTCCACCAAGAGAAAAGCTCTCAAGTGTTTTAACAATAGGACTCAGATAATTGTTGAAATTATCAATGTTAGAATTGATGAAACCTCTGAGAAACCTGAGGAAACCAGCAGTGAGCGAGCGGTAGATGAACCGGATGTAACCTTCTAGGAACCGGTTGCAAAACAACCAAGTACAAGCAATAGTGCTCCTACACCAGTAGATGAAGATGAAGATGAGGATGAAGAGGAAAAGCAAGAGGAATCAGTTAAGATCATTCCTAGGTATGTAAAGCTACATCATGATCCAAAGCAAATCATAGGAGATAAGGATGCAGGAATTCTTACAAGAAGAAAGGTCAGAGAAAATTCTTGCATGATCTCTGAATTTGAGCCCAAAACATTTAAAGAGGTACACAAAGATGAAGACTGGATTAAGGCTATGGAAGAGAAACTTGACCAAATAGAAAAGAATGGTACATGGTCTTTGGTACCCAGACCTGCACACAAAAATGTTATTGGCACCAAATGGATTTTTAGAAACAAGTTGAATGAAGATGGTACAGTGGTAAGAAACAAAGAAAGATTGGTATGTAAGGGGTATGCTCAAGAAGAAGGAGAAGACTATGGAGAAACCTTTGCTCCAATAGCTAGATTGGAAGGAGTTTGAATGCTACTTGCATATGTAGCCTTCAAGGGATTCAAAGTGTATCAGATGGATGTGAAATGTGCATTCCTGGATGGAATACTTGAAGAGGAAGTGTATATAGAGCAACTAGATGGGTTTGCCCTATCAGAAGACGGTGATATGGTGTGTAGGATACATAAAGCCTTGTATGGATTGAAGCAAGCATCTAGAGCATGGTATGAACATTCACACACCCATCTCATGAAGGTTGGATTTGAAAGAACAAGTGAAGATAGCAATATCTATCTGAAGAGGAGATCGGATTTTGATCTGTGAAGTCTTTGTTGATGACATAATTTTTGGTGGAAATGACAAGATGAGCCATGCATTTGCAGATGAGATGAAGAAGGAATTTGAGATGTCACTAATCGGAGAGATTAAGTTCTTCATTGAACTACAGATTCAACAAATGAAAGATGGTATCTTTATCACTCAGTCCAAGTATGTCAAAGAGGTGTTGAAGACCTTTGGCATGGAAGACAACAAACTGGTTGGTACACTAATGATGACCGGTTGTAAATTGTCAAAAGAAGATGACTCAGCGTTGGTGAATGAGAAGGAATACCAGTCAATGATTGGTAAGTTGCACTATGTAGTACACAGTAGACTAGACATAACACATGCAATGGGCATTGTTGTATGTTTCAAGAAAAGTCCAAGAGAATCCCACTTGGTAGCAGTCAAGTGGATTCTTAGATATCTGAAGGGAACTATAGATTATGGATTGTGGTATCCAAACAATAATGATTTCAATCTCAAAGTGTTTACTAATACCAATTGGGTTGGTAATGTGGATAACCGGAAGAGCACAATCGATGGTGCATTCTTCCTTGGTGGTAGACTAGTCTCATGGATGAGAAAGAAGCAGAGTTGTATCTCTCAATCTATAGCAGAAGCAGAATATGTAGCAGCATTTATGAACTGCACTCAGACAATTTAGATGAATCATGTATTAAGTGGTTTCAAAGTTCCTGTATCTGAACCGGTGAGTATATTTTGTAATAACACAAGTGCAATTAATATTTCCAAGAATCTGGTACTGCATGCTAGAACCAAGCACTTTGAGCTCAAGTATCATTTCTTGAGGGAGAAATTTTAGAGCAAAGAGGTTGTATTGGAACATGTTTCCAGTAAAGAGTAGTTAGCAGATATATTCACCAAGCCTCTACCTAAGGCTACATTTATCTATTTAAGAGGTGAATTAGGGGTGTTGCCCCTTCAAGAGGTGAAATAAAGGTATGTGCTCCACATCAGTCAGGTATTGCATTGTCAAATATTTTCAAGATTGGTGTGTTGAAGGATGCTACTCATCAGGGGGAGCAGCATAGTGGAACATGGATGTTTGTGCCTCCACTTTGAAATTGTTGTCAAAGGGGGAGAAGAT
The DNA here is from genome assembly GCF_030272615.1 of Cryptomeria japonica. Taxonomy (NCBI): domain Eukaryota; kingdom Viridiplantae; phylum Streptophyta; class Pinopsida; order Cupressales; family Cupressaceae; genus Cryptomeria; species Cryptomeria japonica. The sequence continues at coordinate 111,077,015 of NC_081410.1, forward strand.
GTGAAGTAGAGAAGATATCTGTAGTATTGAAGACATATAATATGGAAGAGATTGGGGAGAAGATGTGAAGCGGAGAGATATCTTTGTATATTGCCATCAATACCGAAGGGGGAGATTGTTGGCATATGTGCAGAGTTGGATGACATGATCATATTGTATGTTGTCATTGATGTCAATATTCTATAGTATGAACTGGTATATTGAAGTAAGCAAACTGGCAAGAGAACCAGTATAATGGTATAAACCGGTATATGCAAAAAGGTGAACCGGTATGTTGGAATGTGAACCGGTATATGCAAAGTTTGTATCGAGGTTTCATTTGATATGAATACCGGTTGGTAGTCTCAGCTTCAGGGTTTCCGGTTGATGCATTTCAAGTATGTGTGATTCCACCAATGACATCTTGTGATGAGTTAGCATTGAAATGAAGATCAGATCATGTTGCCACGACAGCCTTATGCGCGTGAAGAAATTCCTTGAGGATCTTGCATGAAGAAGATTGATTCTATCTACCTTGGGAATGTGTGAAGTCTCAGTAAACAGTGGAGAGAGCGTGATGGGTTATCAGCTTCCAGAAGCGGTGAAGAACGAATGATGGAGAACGTCTTGAGATTTGTTCAAGATTGTTTTACCCTATGCAATGTGATTGAACAGTCAGGATTGGACCGACTATATGGTTAACCTAGATGCTTAGGGTTTTAAGTTTTGGCTACCGACCTAATTGTTGTCTATAAGGTCGATGATGATTTTCATTTGAAGTTGATGGCAAATGAATATGTGTGAAGTGGTTCTTGCCAGACCAGTACAGTGAGTAGAGATCTATAGAGTGTGATTGTAGATGTAAAGGAACTGAAGTGGATTTGCCTTGGCATTGAGTGTTGTTATCAGATCAGTGTATTACCTGTTGACTTCTAACCATTTCAGCAGTTGGAAAATCCCTTTACCGGGTAGCTTTAACAGGATTTTTGTAAATCCTTTAACAGGGTGACTCAAAATCATTGAGTTCTTTAAATCCTTTGACAAGGTAACCTTTAACAAGGTTTTAACCTCTAACCAGGTATTTAGCCATCCCTTAACTGGGTGATCCCTAGCAGGATCAGTTCCTAGCAGAACCTATTGTAAAGTCTTTAATAGGACTAGGCTCCTAACAGAGCGAACTTCAAAAGAGTTCAAGAATAACTTTGGGTATTTATCCCCACCGTAGTTTTTCCTAGTTGGGTTTCCATGTGAAAAATCAGTGTGTTATGTGTGATGCTTTTTCATGTGATGTTTTAGTGTTTTCTATTAAGCGGTAAAGCATGTTGATCCAATGGTCATTGTATTTCTGATGTTTTACTTGCTTAAGCATATGGGTGAAGTTGAGATGAGATGTTAGGTCTGAAGATGATCTAGATGAATTGGTTTATGTCTTTCATAGTCATACTATGTGTTACCGGTAGTGCCTTATTTTAGATCGGTGATATTGTTTTCCAGTCAGTGGAGTCTTTGAAGTTTAAGTTGTTTAATGAAGTTTTTATCTATACTGATTCACCCCCCCCCCCCTTCTTAGTATCTATTGGGTATTTACTATTCATCATTATTCATCATACTCAAGCATAGGAGATACTATCTTTTGTTGTTCAACACTTCTCCAAATTGTAGTCTAGATTTCTATGTAGTTAGTGAGTCTCCTTTTGTGATGAGCAGTGCACTCTAGGCTGTTGGCCTTCCTGCAAGTGCAGGCCCCTCAATTGTAATTCACATACTTACTGTAGAAGTATCATCTGACTATGGGTAGGCTTCCCACCATGGTTTTTCCCTTTACCGAGTTTTCCACGTAAAAATCTTGGTGTCATGTGGATGGTATTTATTCTATGATTATTGTTTATGCTTAATTGGTCTCACTGCTATTCCGGTATTAATGTTTTAATTCCTAATGGTTTTGGTAATCTGTGATAATTGATTCAACCCCCCCCCCCTCTCAGTTGTCTTCTGATTATTTGAACTGTCTAATAATAGTAACGATGCAAAAAGACAAAACAAATTTGGGTAACTAGTAGACTTGTGAAAGCAGAATTAAAGACCAGATTCTAAGAACATGTGGGCGGCATAACAAGACAATAAGAAATCTCACCAATTGTCAGGGCAATCTCACCATTTCAACAGGTGATCTTGGGGTTACTAAGACTGATAGGCTGTGAACATAGCAATCCTTCTATTTCAACTTACTGGTAAAAATGACAAAGGCAATCCCGCTATTTTTAATATGACAAAAATAGAGCAATCCTGTCACTTTAAGACTAGTAAAAACAAGGTGATCTCGTTGTTCCAAAAAAGACTTACAAGGAATACTTGACACAACTATCCCACCACTCTAAGACTAGCAAAAAGAAAGTGATCCCACCATTACAAAAGAGAATTACAGGGAACACTTGACATAGCAATCCTGCCACTCTAAGACTGGTAAAAATAAGGCATTCCCACTGTTTTAGAAAAGACTCGGGGAATAGTTGACAAAGAAATCTCACCACTCTAAGACTGGTAAAACAAGGTGATCATGTCGTTATAGAAAATAATTACAAGGAATAATTGACAGAGAAATCCCGCCACTCTAAGATAGGTAAAACCAAGGCGATCTCGTCGTTTCAAATTGAGAAGGTAAAAAAAATGAGATTTTTGGATAGAAGATTTTGATATTTATGATATTTTTGGTGATTGTTTAACAAAAGATATAAATGACACCAAACATAGCAATCAGACAAGTAAAATAAACACATTAACAGTCATGTACTTCCTAGGCTAGTAAAATGATAGTACTTGTTGAATCCCCTTGCCCAAAATACCTCATTCATTTGGATAGATAGAAGCTTAGTAGCACTGGCTCCACTCCATGGCACACACATTTCGAGCATGCCAAGCTTCAAAAATCTTGAGAAATTTACTATCTCAAGTTGAAGGGTACATGAGAGATTTCTTCGATATGTTTGTATCACAACACCTGAGTCAACAAGTAGAAGGTTTTTGGCAACTAATGACAATTTGGCTCGTAGTGGAGGCACTTTCAGGGTAAATCTGGTGGTTATACATGCGACGGATAGCTCATTTAAGAGATATCCCAATGTGTAAAACATAGGTTTTTATGCATCTGCCAAACAAGCACCAAAAGATTTTGACTTGTTAAGATCACGAAGGTTTTTGCATGTATATACTGAGGGAAACCATTGACATAACATAGTGGCACCAGTTGATTATGGTTTTCACTAAAATGACAAATATTTATATAGCGGACGGAAAGAGTACCACTTGGGTCATTCTCTCTCACCCAGCCTTATTGGCTACTTGGGAGACATACCCTCCTACTTAAAAAGTAAAAGCGAGTGTTTTTAACACTTTTCTCTTCCACCCATGCCCACGAAATCCAGGGAAGAGGATAGTGTGTGTTAATAGTAGGACCACTCTACATGCACAAGTGTGTCAAACACGAAAGATAGAGGTTTATTCCTTTATGAAATTGAAATGTTTTCTAACTACAATCATACACATGATTTATTTTATCTGAAAACAGTTTTGACAATTTTAACCCCTCTTTGACGGTCCTACAACAAACAAGTTAGAGTTTTAAATGTTTGGGGTCTTCTTATCTTTGCACCTGCACCAAATATCAACTAAAACCAGAAAACAAGGACATATTAGTAGATTAGTAACAAACTAAGAAAAATTTAATTCTGGAAAATGACAAAGAATAAAGCACAGAGAAATCACATTGTTACATCTAGCAATACTGCCATTCTACCTTGCAATCTTGTCATTTTTCTAGTAAATAACTATTTGACAAAAAGAACTAAAACATAGAAAATCTACCAAACCAATCCTGCTATTTTTATGTCAATCTTGTCATTTTAACTATCAATCTTATTGTTTTCAATAAGCGAAAAATTGGACCGAACCCATAAATGGGATGCAAAATTTAAAAGCCAAAAAATTATACCTGCCTATGATGGCGGAAATGTGTTCCCATTGTTTCTCAAAGCAATCCTATTATTTTGTCAATCAATCCCGCTATTTTTGAAAACTTGATTTTTCAAAAAAATAGACCTCTATCGAAGCGAAAATCCATTTAACTTAGCATGTTTTTGCCTGCCAGTACTAAAAATCTTTCCAAAAAGCACAATGAAAAACAAAAAATGTTAGATTGGAACCATGAAGTGAGGTCCCACCAGACATGTCAGAAATGTATGTATAAAAATGTGAATGTTAACTATTTAAAAGATAAACTAAGCAAATGACAAACACATATCTCAACCACACTCAAGACTAGGATGTTTAGGAAGAAAGAAAAGTAGATAAACAAGATAAAAAGTAATTAAATGAAAACTCCATTTTTATCCTTCAATTTGATTGTCTCCTAATTTGATGTGTGCTTGCTATATGATAGATACTTGATTGTGTTTCATGATAGTGAATGCAAGATGGAAACTATGCAAGATGTGATACAAAATTCTATGCTAAATGGATGTGTTTGTGCAAAAGAGTGAGTGAGCATTTCTGCATTATAAGGTTATGAAAGTGAAAGTGGATGGTTTGTGAAGGAAAATGGGGGGTTATAAATAGGCTTGAGGATGAGATGGAAGGGCATGGGAATGAGACATGTGTCCCTAAGAAGGGCAAGTGACATGAAGGAGAATGGCATGTGTCCTTCGGAAGGGCATGTGTCATTGGAAGGACTGACATGTGTCCTTGAGGACACATGCCCATTTGGGAGTATGCCACTCAATTGGAAGGTTCTATTCCAAAAGAGATTGAGAAATCATGTTATTCCCATGTTTGAGGAAATTTGGGATATTTTCCCGAATTTTTGGAAATTTGGGATATTTTAGGGAATCTTGAGATATTTTTGGAATGTGCACACATATGGTGAGGATTAAGGGATAGGGTTGACTAAACCCTTGGTTAGCTAGGTGCATTGGGTTATGAGAAGGGTTAGAGGGGTTAAAGTTAGAAGTGAGGAAAAATAGAATTAATTAAATTTATGAGAGAATTTCAGAGCAAAAAATTCAACATGAATTAAATAATCAAATTTCATATTTGATGTATTTAATAGAAGAAGGGCAAATTTAATTAATTAATTGATTTATAATTACCAAATAATTTATTAAAGAAGGATTATAGCATAATTAATAAAATTAATTAGCTAGAAGAAGAGAACACAAATTAATTAAATAATGCGTAATTATTTAATTAAAAGGGCTCAAGATAACTAAATTCGATTAATTAAATTAGTCAAATTTAGGTGTCTACATTAGATAAAATATGTGAATAAATAAATATGATTGTATTTATGCAACATGTTGCAGATCTTCCTATCACCTTCAATGCAACTTCCTATCCCTTTTTGGCCAGGAACTTTTGTATTTTACCTTTTGACCAGCAACTTCATTCAATCATCCTTTCAAAAGATGATGTCAGCTTCTGAGGTGGTATCAATTACCTTTTAAGTGCTGATTGTGTATTGAATTCAAACAAGCATAAGAACTCGTGAGATAAATTTGAATGAAGATGTATTTTATCAACTATTTACATGCCACCTTAGCACATGATACGATCTGCCCAATTATTCTAGCCATGTGTTATGGTATTTTCAAGAATCTAATCAAGGAGAAGGTCCTGCAATAAAATTAAGTTTGTTTACAGTTGAAAAGGAAACCGAAACACTACCTATTTCTTATCTTTGTATGTTGTTGCAACAAATTCATTTTTAATTAATGATTGGTAGTAGAGGTTTTACGTGAGTCACTATATTGAATGGTTTGTTGGCCACAAGCCAAAACAAAAACACTATTCTTGCACGTAAAATTGTTATAGGTTGTGTATATATAAGCAACATAAGGTAGACTTTTCTATAATCGTATTATTGTAAGCATATATGTGTATCAGAATGTTGTATTATTTCATATAAATAAAATAGTGTTGTTCGTGATTGAAGTAGTAGAGTAAGAAAGTTGTTTTTCTTTATCACCCGATGGACTAAGGAGGTAGGGCCCACTTATGGGGACGTCTGGTGAATCTATAGATTAGTATTGTGTTTAGTTATGTTTAGAAATGTGTTTATTTCCATTTCTTTTGAATGTTCGCTTTGTATCATTTGCAAGCATGGTTTGTGGTTTATTTGAATTTTGTAATCATTTTAAGTTGATGTTGTTTTTGTTGCCAAGAAGTGACAGTTCCTATCACCAGATTTATTTTAAATTGTTGTAGGTTTCTTTTTCATAGATGCATTCATAACCACTCATCTCACGACTTTCACGCCTTTGTGGCATACAACCTCGACACCTTTCACAGGTTTACATCTTGGATTGACAAGTAGACCAAGTTGAATCTAGTTATTAATGCCTCTTATTTCTTTACCCCAGTGTTGGCCTATCAGCTACTAGCAAATGTGGTTTGTTGGTATATTATTTTTGGTTTTAAATGACACTTTTTACATTGGGCTAATGTAGTTGTAGTAAAAATACCATAGATTTTTTTCTTCTCAGTGAAATTTTAAAAGTCAAAATGTTTCATAAAGAGGAGTAGAATAAAACCTAGAAACGGATTTGATGAAATTGTCAATATTTAACTAGTTGTTCAAAGTAGAAGTTTCGCATGGATTTGTTAAAGGAGAAGAGAAGGCACCTAAAGAATACCATATGTTTATATTATGATCTACCATCCTCATTGAAAGTGGTTGTTGTCAAATAAGCATTTGAGGGAATTAATGAAGGGGTGTAGTACAAAGTGTACATAACATTCTAAATTTTTATTCTTTTAATCTATAGATTCAATACAATATATGCAATTGATGTATGAGAAGAGTACCTTGGTGTAAAAGTGGCTAGGTTGAGTTGGTATTTTTTTTTAAGGTTGTATGTCTTTAATGTTTCTACTCTAAAGAATATAATATGTGGACCCATGCTAAGGTTTAAATCCTTTTCCCTACACATGGGACAAAGAATTGCTTCAATTTGGCTTTGATTCGATGTTTAATCAACAATCAAATAATTGTTTTTGAAGGCAAGAGTTGCATAGAAGTTAGGGTTTGAAAAAAATGTTGGAAATTCAATTTGGCAAAATAGAAGCTAAATCTTTGATTTGCTTTATATGTATTTGAGTCAAATGGTTTTATGAGAAAAGGGTAGTAATTGAGTTTAATGGAAGTGTCGATATAGAGTTCATTGAAAAAACATAAATGTCATGTTTAAGATAAAGGTGTAATGAGATTTTTTGAAATAAGGAGGACAATAAGAGGAATAATTTTATACAAGACAAAGTGAAGGGAATTAATGCTCGTTAGGATCATCCTAGATGCATAAAAGGTATTTTGATTTTTGATGAAAATGGGCACTTGATTTTATTTTATGGATGCACATATTGCTTTGATTGTTGGGGCCATCTATGCTACACTTGCTAATGGCTAGAGTTTAAAGATGATAAATCAGAGGTTGGATGAAATGGATGCAAGAAGACATCTGTCATCCCAAGCTAGCTTCTTCTTCAGGGATAATTCAAAGCATGAGAAACATCATTTTCCAATTGTGTCCTTGAAGAAAAGATAGGACTTGGCATTGTTTGTGTCCCTTTAAGGAGCGAGGGGGGTTAGGCTTTTCTTGTGGGTGTTCTTGATGAATTTACATTGGTTGATGGTTTGTACAGCAAAGGAAGGATTTGATACACTCATAGGAGAAGTGAACTCTTGCAGGAGATTTGTTCTCTAATGTGCAACACTAAGGAGGGATTTGACACACTTGGAGGAGATGTGGAGTTTCGGAGGAAATTTGCTCTTTCATTGTGCAAGTTGATGGGAACTCCTTATGTTCTCTCATGTTTTGCATAGGTTTACAGATTTTATAGTTAGGAGATCCATTAATGCAATTAGTCTCAAATTTTTTGGGTGGGTCAGGACGATTAGTGAAGATGCTTCATCAAAGTCTGTAAAAGGGTTGTTGTGATAAACTCTTATAGTATCTACATTTTGTTCAAATTAATGTAATAAGGGGGGAATATTGGAACATTGCATTACTTTTATTAAATTTTAGTTTAAATAAACTAGCATACCTATCTTTAGAGGAACATGAATAAAGTATGTTGAAAGATATCATATTTGTTCATTATTTCACTTAAAAATTTATTAAATATTATTGTATTGTAATTAATATTAAATCATTATTATATTATTATGTTTTAATATTAAGACTACATTATCATTATATAATCATGTCATTATATTTTTATTTTATATTCGTTCTTATCCATATCCTTGAGAAAAAAGTGGATTTTATGTAGGGACATTTTTAATCATTATAATCAATAATATTATTTATAATTTAATATTATACTACTATTTTATTCCATTATATATTTAAACAATGTAGAAATAGTTTTAGTTTTTGTATATATTTATTAAGAATATTAATGTACTGATCTTTTAATAAAAATAATACTAAATTAAAAAATAGTAATAAAATACTTTTTTGTTTTCCGTGCATTTTAAGTGTGTCACAAACACATCAAATTAAACAAATCTGATTTTTATTGATGGAGGTTTTTGCATCCATATGTGAGTGTAATACGTCTTCAATGAAATTGTTTTATGTTAGAAGTTAATTAATAAATAATTGGCTGGGATGTTGCATTCTCATAGATTAATTGGTTGACGAGAATTAATTTAAATAAATAAATAAACTAACATACCTGTATTTTATAAATAAAATTCATGTAGAGGACACCAAGAGATATCAAATTTAAAAAATCTTTCGCATGATTAATAAATATAAACAAATAACAATATTTACTATTTAAAACCATTAAAATGGATATAAGAACCATATTGCATTGATCAATTGATGAGACATTGAAGCATTATTTACAAGATAGATATACATGCAAGAAATTGAATATAATAAAACTTACAACTTAGCTATAGAATCTAATAAAACATTGCTTTCAAATGAATAATTAATCAATCTTAATCCATTAATCACTATGCATTATGCTCTTTCCTTATCACTATTCTAATTGTATTATATATTTGATTATGATATGAATCTTAATACATGATTCAATCATATCAAATACAAAACTAAATATTCTATCATTTCATTTATAACATGATTGTATTTTTTCTTTAATACTACTTAATTGAATCTAGCAATTACTCAAAAAATTTATCCAACATGGAATAGATTTTAGAAAGTCAAATACTCTAAACCTTGAAGTAGATAAGCTTGATGTTGACGGCTTTAAGATTTAGCATTATAGTTCAATTAGGTTCAAGGTTAGTGTTTAATTTGAGTTAAGGTTTTGTAAACATAAGAGTGCAATTTAGGTTTGTATTTAGAGTTAGGCTTCAATTTGGTTTAGCATTAGGGTTCAACTTTGTTTGGTGTTAGGGTTAAGGTTTAATTTGGTTTAAGTTTTATGATGGATTAGATTCTATTAGTTTAAAAATATGCAATGGGGACATATTAATTATAAATGAGACCACTTGATAAGACACTAATTAGGGTTGTCATTTAATTTAAAATTTATTAAAATAAGGTTGGTATAAGGCTCAATTCAAGGTTTACAATTAAGGTTCAATTTGGTTGAGTGTTAAGTTTAGGGATAAATATAATTTAATGAGTAATTTGGTTTAAAGTTAAGGTTAGGGTTCAATTTGGTTTAATGTTTAATTTTATTTTCAAGGTTGATTATTTGTATATCTTCAATAGGATTCTATATAACCTAAAGATTTGGGTTTAACTTGATTTAGGGTTTGGGCTCAGTTTGGTACAAGTTAAGTTTGAATTTTATTTCAAATAGAACTTGGTTTAGGGTTCCATTTGGCTTAGTGCTAGGGTTCAATTTGGTTTAGTGTTAGGGTTAAGGTTCAATTTGGTATAGGATTAAGGTTTAAAGTGGTTTTTTGTTAAGGTTCAATTTGATATAGGAATAAGGTTTTAAAGTGGTTTTATGTTAAGGTTCAATTTGGTTTGATTGGGAGTATCGATTTAGTTTAGGATTTGGTTTCAGTTTGGTTTAGGGTAATATTTCAAGGGACCTCTTGGTCTAAATTTGTTTTTTATATAGGTTATAGGGTGATTTGAAACATTAATTCAAAATATTATCACCTAATTAAATTTGAAAGAATTTGATAATAATTACATGATAGTTTATGAACTAATATTTTTAGAATTTTCATGGTCCATTTTTTTTAATGGTAGACTATATTATGTATATGCAAATATCAAGAAGTTTCACCATCCTTCATCATATGCCAAGCATCAGTATTGAATTATTTTTATTGTTCATAGATATAGATATGTTTGCCCACTTTCTTTTATAGATTTTTTCAAAATAATAATTTTCTTACTGTATTCGTATTGATAGATATCGAAAAATAATTTTAATATAATCTTGATTTATTTTTAATAATTAAATTATAGAAATATCATGAAATTGAGAATTGAATGTAAAGGCAAGTAATAGATATTTAAAATAATAATTTTGTTAGTGTGTTGATTTATATAAATATGAAAAAATACTTTTGACATAATCTTAATTTATTTAAGTACTTAAATTTTAGAAACATCATTGAGTTGAAAGTTAAGGTTTTCTTTATTTCAGTGTTGGGGATAGAGATCAATTTGGTTTAGGTTTAAGGTTTAATTTGGTATATAATATTAATTTTTTTTAAGTAATTAAATTATAGAAATATTATGGAATTGAGAATTGAATGTAAAGGCAACAAATAGATATTTTTTAAATAAAAATTTTATTATTATATTGATATTTATAAATATGAAAAGATAATTTTGACATAATTTTAGTTTATTTAAGTAATTAAATTTTAGAAACATCATAAAATTGAAAATATAAAAACATCTTTATGCTCACTCTTTTTTTTTTTATAGAACTTCATAAAGAAATCTTTAATGGACTTTTTTAAAATAATAATTTTATTTTTATTTTTTTTAATCGATAAAAGGTCGAAGCCAGAATATTTTATTAGATTATAAACAAAATTGCATTACATTACATTCTTCGCTCAATGCAGGCACCGGTAGGAAAGAGCGAAGAGGAGAAAACCTTCGACCTTGCCCAGGACATTAAGTCCAGATAGATAATGGCCATTTATGATTACATCATGACAACTTAACAACATTTGTGATTACATCGTGACCATTTGAGTCTATCTTCATGAACTAAGCATACACTCGCAGGCTCAGATGCTTAACGCATTTTGTAGTGATGGTCCTCCCTCGAGGGACTGCTTCTATCAACATTCTGCCATCCTTTTCGTTGATGCCTTTCCTCAATTATCTGGACATCCAGACTTTCTGCTATCTTTGACACCTGCAAGAAATTCTCAACACTGCCCTATAGCAAACCACTACATGAATTGTTAGCCAATAAGCATACAAATTTCAGATAACCTAGCTAGCCTAACATTGTTCACAACTACTACTACAACCATGGTATCTTTTATATTGAGACAGCACAGAAGTCCTTTTGATGTTGCCTACAAGATGAAAGATTACCCAGGTTACAATAGCATTGTGGGAAGTAACCCTACCTAGATCATTAACACGGCCTATAAGCTCCAGGCTATCACCTTTAATATAATTAAGTCAAACAGAGAAATAATAGAGTGTGGATCTAAGAGGAAAGGAAAATCTATTCTCTTAAAAGAGCTTAAGTTCATATCATTCCCCATAGCAAGTTTCAAACCTATTTTATTTTTATAAACATATTCCTTTTCCTTCCCACCAGCCTATTTGAGTCATCAGGAAAGATTTTAAAACAAATTTTCACCCTTATACCAGAACCAAGCATAATCGAAAGCAGAAAAGATAATTATATAAAGTAATATTCAAAATTAGCCAGACCTTCATCGAGAGATATGCCTGCTAATTTTTTTTTAAAGTGAGTCTCAGTCCCAGGCCTTTCAAACCAATCTCAGAGAATTAATAATAGTAGCGGCCAACCTCGCCTACCTCTACCTATACATTTAGATACATTTGTATATATCATTTACACATATGTATATATATGTATATACACATGTGTGTATATACATATATATATATGTATGTATGTATGTATATACACACATGTGTGTATATACGTATGTATATATACACATATGTGTATATACATACATATATATATATGTGTGTGTGTGTGTATGTATATATACATACACATATATATATATATATGTATGTATATATACATATATATACATGTATATATATATACATGTCTATATACATATGTATATATACATGTATATATATATATATAAATGTATGTATGTATTTATATATATATATATAAGGAAGGAGCTATGGCTCACTGTAGAAAGCCATAATTTGAAAATTATTGTAGGGAGATTTGTTTTCACAAAATTATCCGCTTTACC